>NC_092033.1:10888043-11195997 GCF_042242105.1 Pempheris klunzingeri
GCACAGGAACACGACACACATACACACACAAAGTCAGAGTATTTGGAAAAGTGGAGGAAAAGGCAATCCAGTACACACACATGCACACTAACACATTTCATTTATACCAAGTGCACATATCTCTAGTCTCTATGGTAACTAGTAGCCGTCATGGCAACAGAGTACAAGCGGTAGAAGAAAGGCTGGACTCCAATGATTGTCCTCAATTTATTTTGGACCCTTCGTACACACACACACACACACACACACACACACACACACACACACATTCCCAGTCTAGTGTGTTTGTGTGTGTGTGTGTGTGTAAGTGCAATTCTTGAAATGGCATGTTGTAATGATAGTGGGGAATGCAGGGACAAGTCAGGCCATGTAGGTGAATCACACACACACACACACAGGCTCTTACACAAAGTGAACACAGGCCGTCACATGTGAAAGACAGGCATGAAGAGGCAAAGATTTTCCTACGTACTGTAAGACAACATGATGATGATATATACTGTATACTGTACATCAAACTACGTCTTTATATGGTATTTGGTCATTCAGTACATTTACTCAAGTGCTGTACTTAAGTATTTCCATTTTTTGCTACTTTATACTGTACTTAACTTAACTACTTAACTTAACTACATATCAGGGGGAAGTACTGGAGCTTTTACTCCACTACATCTATCTGACAGCTATGGCTCCTGTACAGACAGACACAGGTTTGAACCTGTGTGAAATTTGCATGTTCTCCCTGTGCTTCCTCCCAGTCTAAAGGTTAGATTAGGTTAGTTGGTGACTCTATATTGCCCGTGGGTGTGAGTGTGAGTGGCTGTCTGTCTCTATGTGGTGGCCCAGTGACTGATCAGTCCAGGGTGTCCCCCGATCAGATGGGATTGGCTCCCTGAAGGATGAGCGGTATCGACAATGGATGGATGGATTTTAAGGTAATATATATATATATATATACTTGTACTTTAGTTTTAGCATCTTCTACTTAACTTTCACTTCAAGTAGAAGATCTGAATTATTTCTTCCACAACAGAAGGAATAGATTGAAAATATTTATATAAAAAAAAAATTGTGTTGCACATATTTTGCATATTTTTTCCAGCTGTTCTCAAGTCTTTGCTTTTACATTGTGGAACACCACGTGGTTCTGCCCCTTCAGGCCTGTAAACTGTGCGAAATAATGGATAGACATGATGGAGAACCTTAACTTGTGAAATATTTTCTCTATTTCACTGGGTTAGCCTGAAAAACCAATTCCTATCTAATTATTTCATGCATGAACTGTTTCTTAATTATGATACTTACTGCTATGGAAACATTTATTTTTCATATACTGATCAAATCCATCTACATCACCAACCCCTACTACATAGTGTTCAAAGCTCTTTCATGCATGCAAGTAACTGAAATGTACACAAACTTCTCAACATGGGGGATGATCCAAACAGAAAATATGAACTCTAACTATATCCTGATACACAAATTCATGTCCATTTTTCAGACTCTCTTTCTTTCTTGTGAAATACTGTCGTCTCGCCCTTTCAGGCCTCCACTCATTATTCAAATGAAACAAGCTGATGAATATGTCGTCCAGCACAAAGGGCAGTAATGAGACATTGATTAATAATAAGGGGTCACAACCAAAAAAGGTTGACATCCACTCATCTAGATTATCTAGTGTAATCTAGAGTAAATCTCTACTTAAGATTCAACTATTGGTGATTGTTGTGCTTTTACGGGTCTATGTATATATGCATATATACACATATGTGTATAAATATATATATTTTAGCTGCTATATCTACTTTTTTTATCATTATCTGTTGTTTATTTTATTGTAAAGCACGTTGCAACTTGTTTTATAGTTGAAGTTATTATTTATAAAGATTTGTTTCAGATAAGATTTATTAATCTAGAGAAACACTTGACTTCTTTAATCTCTGGCCTTCAATCACATGCTTCCCATATACATGAAACCAAGAACGCACAAACACACACACACACACACACACACACACACACACACACACACACACACACACACACACACACACACACACACACACACACACACACACACACACACACACACACACACACACACACACACACACACACACACACACACACACACACACATTTGAAGGCACCCTCCTCAGTGATATCAGGGTCCACTCATCCAGAAAACATTAAGGGAATCGTTCCTTGAGGACCGGAGACTATCTGCACTCCACCGTCGTGAACGTGGCTTTCAAAAACGAAATCCATTTCTAAGTGCTTCGCTCTGAGTTCTCTGAGGACTCACTTGAAATGAGAGCAATTTGCTGTCTTAACGCAGTTGTTTTGTACTTTACTTGCCTCTGAGAAGAGGTGGTCTACCTGAACTGACAGGCAGCAGCACCACCGTGTGGAGTTACACAGGATGCGTCTGCAGCTTACTGCACTGCAGGGGAATGAATATGTATGTGAGGGCTCCAGTCATCTGCTATCAGACAGAAGAGGCCCTCTCTCAGGAAAACAGACACTTCAAACACCCTTTAGAAGCATTATCATAGATCTGATTTATGTCCATATTTATATTTGGTTGCGTTTTCACCATCCTTGCTGCAAACGTACTTGTGTTCAGGTGTTTTTGTGCAGCATCTGTCTTTTTTGCAGCATTTATCCTTCTTCTCCTCATGGACCAATCAAATTATCTTGGTTAAGCTATTTTATAATGACAAACAGGCTTCTACATTTCAAAAACACAGATTGATGAATTTAATTGGAACAATTTTCTTTTATACAAATCTTCTAGTTTTGACAGAACAATTAAACCTTTTCTTCCGGCGTAAAACTGATCAGACTGACAGTATTAATGGTGTTTAATGTTCATGCTGCACAGTGGAGCTTTTCAAAGTCAAAATGTCAGTCCAGACCCAGCTAAGACATTCCCAAACAAGCCTCTCTCACAGCCGAAGCATCACAGAGTGAAGATTATGACTAAATTATTCTTGAGACAGCTGACAGATTTTACCAGGAGACTTGTGATATTAAAAGCAGCCTGATAAAGTCATAATGTCTTGCCATTATTACATTCTCAAGTACCTGACACAGCTCTCTAAATTAGTTTGGGTTCGGGGGAAAATTAAGGGCACAAAGCAGCTTAAATGGCAGCTCCCTATGGAGAAAGACATTCAAAAACTGCTGCCCTCTCACACAAAACTCTGTTTAGAATCCTCTGACATGAAGGAATGCAAGAAACTACTCATCTGCATTGTTATATCCTCCAAATGTTTCATATTTTACTTAATAGATTAGATAACGATGAATTAGTAATCAGTCATTAATGTACTGTCAGTCCACTTAGCTCTGTGCATGACTTTTAGCACTAATAGGTGGACGCAAATTGGCTCCGGACATCCAGTGGAATGTGGTTAGCCAAATCTTAGCATAACGTAAAAAAAACTCCAATTATAAGCAGTGCATGCACACTTACTCAACCATTTTTTATACTGAATTCTTATTAATTATTAAAATCAATTTAATAATTCAAAGATAGAGAGTCTAATTTAATGAGTTTTCATTTCTGGTCTTAAGACTTTTAATTTCCACTCTGCTACACAGTGCGGTAGTTGGCCTTTTTTTAACTGAAATGTTACATCTGCCCCATGAATAATTATCTCTACATGGACTGTACTAGCCGTATATATGTACACCTTATTCTCCATGATGTGAAACTGATATTAGCATAGTTTATTTTGCTCTAAAACAGATATATATATATATAATAAGTTGGGCCTTATTTTTGTGGTTTTTAACAATCATTTCTATCAGTAATAATAAATCTTCATTGAGTATCTTGTTGAAAACTGGCCTCATTCACAATGTTTGACAAGATGAAGATTCAATGTTCTTGAACTCTAGAGATGAGTAAAGTAGAATACAGGACCCAAGCTGTAATACACTGGGGTGTTTAGGTAAGATCCCTCCTGCAGACTACATGTAACAGTTAAACTGGACCAGGCGTAACTCAGATGTCTCTCTCTCTCTCCCTCCCTCTCTCACACACACCACACTGCAGAGAGAGAGCTACACCTGCTCTCTGTCTGCAGTGTGTCTCCCTCTCTCACACACACTACACTGCAGAGAGAGAGCTACACCTGCTGTCTGCAGTGTAGTGTGTGTGAGTGTGGACAGGCAGGATTAAAAGGTGTATTGAGATGCTCCTCTAATCCTGCAACAGCAGGTCTGCACATATGTGCCCAATCAAAAGAACACACACACACATTCACACTTGTATCCTTCTACTTTAAAAAGCTACAACAATGTTCAGCGCTCCTCCCTCGTCTCCCTGGACACCACAGCATCTGTTGCCCATAGCGATTATCTGACGATTACATGAAAACAGCGGCCAAATTCTGTCTCTCATTGTCCTCTCTACTATCTCTCTCTTTCTCTCCATCCCCTCGCTTCTCTTACATCTAGATGCCCACATCACACATTTTCTCCACACACACACACAAAGTGCTGTCAGGTACACTAGTGACCTCTCCAGCACCCCAGGGAATACTTCAGCGGCAGTGTACTGCTGCAGTGGTGCGCAGTCATGAGGACAACTTGTACAACCAACACATACGCTCTTTACTTTATTGTTCTCACGACTTCCTAACATTTCCTGGGCTGCTTCCTGGACATTTAGTAGTTTAGTACTACTTATTATAGGCAATATAAAGCTCCATTGAAGTTTAATCTGGAAATCAACTGCCAGAAACCAAAGCTCTACTTAAACCCAAGTAAATATTCATTTGTTATTGTTCATTTATGATTGCAGGCTGAACTGTTTGCTAGTCTGTAGACACATTTTAAATGTTTGGATGAACCTGCTGGGCACTGACTGAAAGACTGTCCCAGTAAAGACAGATTCACAAAGTCACAAAGGTAAGTCAAACGCAGGGACGCCCCTACCATGTTTCTTTGATCTTGATCCTTTAATTCTGCCTTCGTTTGTATGTATTTCAGCCCTAGGACTGCAGATTTAATTAAACATGTTGGCTAATATATGTTACTAGCACCACTGTGTGTTGACCTCAATAAATGCAGAAAAGAGATGACAAAGTGTCTCGTCCAATATTATTCTATTATATTTTTCCCAAATGTTCCCTAATGCAGCTGCACAATGCATATTTAGGCAGCACACACTGCACCAAGTAGAGTAAAATAAAAAACAAATATATGTTTGACAGCAAAGTAGCAGTAGTTACAGTTAAATGTCAGCTAATTCTATGAAAATATGAAAATTACATGAAGTAAAGGGGCCCATAAAATGAAGTGTTTTCCAGTCAAATTCTTCCAAACTAAACCAGGAGGATAATTTCTTCATAGACCTGTGCTTGTGCATTCACCAAACTGTCACCACAAAACTGGATGCATCCTATTAGCCCAAACAGTGAAAAACAATCCCAGTACTACAGTAAGCACTACAGCACAGTAAGTACCTGCACACATACTGCCGGCCTTGCTGTGTGCTTGTGCAGCCTCTGGTGGCTTTACTCTGCATTGCAGTGCAGCATCACTGAATTCTTCACATTGACAGAATCCTTCTGCTTGACAGTATGTTTATATACGTGCACATGTGGGTCTAAATGACAGAACTGAAGGAATATGCCGTGTGTATGTACAGTATGGTTCACATGCACATTATTCAGGCTTTAACGCTCCTGGTTTCTATAATATAATGTAGCTTGTCCTGAAAAGTTCTACATTTAAACACATAAGCATGTATTGACACTCTCTATCTCACATATGCATCCAGAAACACACACACACACACACACACACACAAGCACAGCATGTGGGCGTCTTCCCCTGCGCTGTGAAACATCTTGCATCCCACATGCTTATATAACTCCCTCTCCACCTCCTCCAGCTGATCACTCATCACTTTATCACTTTATCCTCCACTGAGAAGGAAAAACACCCCTTCTCTGCTCTCTCTCTCTCCTCTCTCATTGAAATCAGCCAGGCGGGCGCCCTCTGCAATCGAGAATGATTTCGTTACACTCAGAGCATCAAAGCAGCACATCACCCCGATGAGATCAGGCTGCAGCAAATCCCATCGCTAGTGAAGATTTTATGTTGGTAAAAATTGAATCATAAACCTGCACTACTTGTGACAACATAGGAGCTCAAATGTCAAACGTTGTTACCATCCACCATTACTGATATTTACAGAAGGAGACAATTCGATCAAGGGAAAACAGCAGCAAACAATCTACTTGCTGTTTGTTACTGCGAATTTTAAACCACAAACATCGACGGCAAGACGAAGATCTGTGATGACAAGAAGGAAAACAAAGAAAAAGCTAAATAAAGATGCAGTAAGGTTATGATATAACGGCACGAATGCACCTCCTTCCTGTTTGTATTCGTAGCCTGCATTGCACAGTAATGAGGAGAAATGCCTGACGGGCATTCTGCACCGTATAGCCTCAGCATCCTTCTCACCGGGGAAACTTTCACATTGATTTCAGCCTTGTTTTAGATAAAAAGCCAAAGGACAAAGTGTGCGTGCACTGATATATGGGCTCTCTAGTGCGATATATTGAGCATGAGAAACAAATTCACCCTGTCGCTGAGGTGAGAGATGAGGACTGGAACCAACAAGCATTCAGCTTCACAAAGCCCCAGCTGCGCCACTGTTGTCCTCTATTACAAAGAAAATATATCCACCAGAGCCCATGATTAAGCTCCAAACTACTTAAAGGTGCAGGGAATATCTATGAGGGAGCAGTATGACCACACATTTCTTTAAAATAAGAAATCCATATCTAGTCCATATCTCACTATTTTCCCACATCCCTATGCAGCCTGAGCCTAATCTGAGCCTTCCTAATGAAGACATTTAAATTTAAAGCAATTTAAAGCAATTTAGGACATTTCAAACAATTCAAAACATTGGTCGACGAAGAGTGACATGTTTAAAATGTATGGACAAAATTGAAGCAGCAGTGGCCAAGATATCCTGACTTTTAGTCCCTTGTATGGGTCAAACTAAAAGAAAAGAAACATGGATTTACATTTGTCAAGATGCAACAGCACTGAATAACTGAGCTAAATCAAAAAACGATGAAGACTGTGAAATGTGTTTAGAAGCTTGAGAAAAGCCATCAAGATCAAGTCATCTGAGAAGCTGACGTTTACTGATTGTCACGTGTAAAAAAATGTATGGAGTGCCCTTTAAAAGCAGGTCTCAGCTACATTGTTTTATGTAAATATTGGAGACTACTTTCAGCTGTGGATTGATACACATTTGGAGCACTGAGCACTGGAATCGAGTCAAAATAACCCCCAGTGGCCATGTTAGCATGTGACTCACGTTGATGAGCTCGATCTCCCAGATCTTCTTAACCAGCTCCATGGAGGTGTAACCGTTGATGAGGAAAGACTTTGTGTAGTCGCCGAGCTCCAACGACTCCAGCCACTCTGCCACCGACGTGGGGTTGTTGCCATCGTAACCAATGGGTCGCACCTTTACGCACAGGAAGGAGAAAGAGAGCAGGGAGGAAAAAAGTCATCTTTCAAGTTCTGTGTTTCTAACTTTTTATTATTTTTCTGCACGAGACTTTGAAAAATTTCCTGGACTGCTGAGCATTTTCCTTAATATCTCAAGCACGCTTGCTGCTCGGGAGCTTTCATGACATGAATTAGTTTTTCTCTGTGTTCTCATGAATAAAGTCATATTGTGGGGAAATGTTGGACATGTTTTGCAATTTTTCTGTACATATGGAGCTGTGTAGCATCGACCAGCTGGCATCTTAAAGGTACAGTCTGTACAAATGCCAACTATATTACCACCTAGAAACCCATTTCTTATAACCTGACCGCTGTTTGAAATCTGTTTAGACTATAGTTGACGGCTGCGTTCTCTTCATGTTCTGTCATCCCTCTCATTTTTCAATTCTACATGTGGATCATCAAACATTATGGATGCATCCCATTTCCCTTACTTGGCTGTAAAAACCCTCCTCTGCAAGGTGGGGTGTCCCGTTCCTTCAGGGGATTGAGCGGTAGTGGTCATCAAGCCCTCCAAACGGGGTGTTTTCAGATGCAGACTCCAAACGGAGACTCCAAAAATTCCCAGAATGCTTTGTGATGCAAACTGAGGCAATGTCTATTCTGTTTATTTTCAGTTCTTACTGCATTTTTGTTTTCATGTTGGCCTGGCACGTCAGAAAGCAATATTTCTGTGTTAACATAATACGCTGTTGTTTAAAAAGTTATATATTAGCAAGATACTAGTGTAAAAATATTAATAAAAAAGAAACATCAATGAATCACAGGGGGGAAATGCAGCAATTGAGTTTAAAGGTTTAACAGTGGCGTGTTCTTTTTGTTCCTCCAGACAAAGGAGTCATTTTGTAGACTATTAGCAGGTGACGAGTTCAGGCAGCATCCCCACTGTGGGGCTTTCACATGACTAGAGAGCAAAGCAGCAAGTCTGTCACACATGGCGCTCCCTGACCTCTCTGGTGTTCATTTTCTTTACGATTTTTTGCAATACTAACTTTCAGGTGCATACCGCCACCCGCCATACTGTGCAAAGTATGTGGAACATGATCTAGTTTTAAGTGGTGACCCATTCGCTAGGTAGAGATTTCAACTCCGACCTTTTGTAGCTCCGTTCTGAAGGGCCACCACTCAGTCGAGGCCACTCCAAAACTAGTGGTAGGGCCAAAGAGGCGGAAATGGGATTGGGCCTTCTCCCACTTCAGAAGGGTACAGGAGCAAAGAGGCAGGGAGGCAACACGTATAGGGTGATTTTTTTTCCAAGACAGAGCACAACTTTATAGCTACAGGCTGGATGCAAAAACCATGTGCTTCTATTTGCAGTGCAAACAAGTATACACACACCTAACTTTTGAGAAAGGGCAGAGTAGGACATGAACAGGAAGGGCTTATTGCCTTGAGTCAGTTACTTTGTAAATATAGCAGACATTTCATAATTCATTCACTTTTATTTTGACAGTCAAAACAGCTTGAGAGAGTTTGTGGTGCTTCAAACAAACATCCCACGTCCTCCACCTTAAGCTGAGCATGCGTTTGCCTCCGTGTCTGAGGGCAGACAAAAGTTTAAGGTTTCATTTTTTACAGTTCGGGGAAGTTTAAGGGGGATGAGAAGAGGAGAGCGCTGACTGGAGATCAAAGTTTTTTGGGGTGTTTGTATGAAACCTACTTATCTCTGAGCTCACAGTCTCCCTTTTCTTTCCGTCCTCTTTTTGCAGACTCCTTTTTACTGCTCTGACTCCATGCAGTCCCACACTTTTGATCTTATTTTCTGTCACACACGCACAGAAAAGTGTTCGACCTTGCTTAACACACATCAGCTGTGTGCACAAACTTTCCTATGAGTCTGTGTAGATTTTTTGCAGCATTTCAACAGTCATTGGTCCTATTATCTATAAGCTTTTTAAGCAACTGTTGGCAATTTTTCTGGGACAAATGTGAGTCTGATGTGTGTCTATGTGTTTTTATCTATGAATTTTACCAATGCAAGATGGCGTGGATTCAGCATGAGCAGTTTCTTGAATCATTAATCAATTTGATGTGGTTTGGATACTGTGATCTCCAGTAATTTAGCTCTGTGCATCTTTTCCTGAATCCTCCTTCGCAGAACATGCAGAGAGAAACTTATCCACCCACAGAGATAGTTATATCACATGGAAACACAGATGGAACAGGAAATTTGTTCCAAAATTTGCTGAATTTTATACCAAACACAACAGCTTAGCTGCGGGTACAAAGTTCTCATATGTGTTATGTTAACCATATCATCTTAAACTGGAACTCGCATGGGATTGTCATTACGATAAACCCAGATGTAATGAATGTTTTGTCAGAGCTGTCTGAGTTGTTCTTGCTGGAGTGTTTGATTAGCTGCAGTACTGACCCTGGGCAGCAGCCGTATGGCCTGCAGGAGCCGTTGTCTGTGGGCCGAGTTGAGGATCCCAATCTCCAGCAGGTCCTGGTCTTCCACCACATTGCTGCCCTGCAGGGGAACAAAACAGCAGCTAAGGTGAGCATGTATGCAGCTAACAATGCAACAGTGTGGCTCCACGTAGGTTGACTTTTATGACAAAAAACAACGATACAATATCAGTAGTCAGCATTCATGTCCTAAATAAAAACATATCAATGTGTTTGCAGGTTTTCGTTTTGTAATTACAAGTGGTATGTGTTTTGCAATATTGCTGGCCATTTTTGAAAGCATGCTGTACAGTTTTACATGTAATGCACATGCAGATAGACTTAAAAAAAAAAAAAACAACCTCTGCACTGTATTACCTCATTACAATAGTGTAAGTTAAAATGTGTGATGGATTACACAGCAAAAGAAACTTCCAAGATGTGAAAATAGTTGTCATATTGTCCAGAAATCAATACAAACCGAAAACATGTTCTTGTATGTATTTTGCGAAATGAATATTTGTGAGTGTGTATGTGTGTGGTAGTAAATTAGTGAAAAGAAACACGGGTAGGGTCTCATTTTAATTAGCTGCACCTTTTAAATTAAAATTATTATTACAAGGTTGTCATGTAAAATCACAGTGAATCTTTAGTGTAGATCAATCTAAGACCCATATCATCGTAATAGTTCGCTGGAAGTCGTTTACCTTTCAAAGCAAAAGTCTCCACTAAATCCATACAGGATTTTGTAGAACTTTATGACATCCTATCTATAATTTAGCACAACACATGCTGTTTGGTAGCTTTGCTAACAACCAAACAGGCCTTAGCATGTCATCTGTGGTTTCTTTAACATAATAACAACAGAACCAATAGAAAGTAGTGGGTGGCAAGTTTGATATTCATATGTAATAGAAAAGATACACACATACAGCTCCTTTATCTTTCAAAGAAAATAACTTAAGTTAATCCAGTGGGAAACCTTCACCTGCCCTCCAGACAGTCAGAAAGAGAGTCTATATGCAGACACATAATTAGAGGAAAGTTGGAATGTAGGGAGGTATGGGAAGAGATGCGATGTGCATGAAGACAGCTGCAGCACAGAGAAAGGCCGACTCAGCCAGAAAACCCATCAGAAATATAGATTCTGACGGAAGTGAAAAATGAAGCAAGGTAATCACCAAAATCATGGTAGAGAGTAGGAGAGGGACTATGTGACCAGCCTGGAGGCAGTCTGAGGACACACACACACACACACACACACACGATACATAGACACTCTGGTGTAGGATTAAAGGATTACACTTCTCAGTCCCTCTACATGTCCTTCCTGTCCGACTAATAAGAGCGATAAACATCCAAGAGAAAGGGGAAGAAAAAGCAGGTAGATAGAAGGTATCCTCTTTTTCCTCTGTCTCGTTTACTTCTGTCCAAATCTGGACTCTGGGGACCCACGAAAAGGACATTTTGCTCCGAGGCTGTGACATTTTAATTCTAGACGGGAGACGGCTGTCGTTTAGTTTTCACTGCAGTATCCCCGAAGAGCATCCGCCAGAGAAATCTGGGAAATCTGTTCAGGTGGCTTTAGTTAAGAGCTCCAGCTCTGACGGGCTAAGCCTCTAGATCGTCACACAAATTAATTACTAGACATTTATATTGTAGCTGGAGGGTTTTGAACCGGCCCAGTCTACTAACTGGTGAAGAGCACGGAGGGAAGGTGAAGGGAAATGTCAGGTTATTCATGAACTCTGGGAGCAGTGCTGCAATTAAAATGCTAGTGACCAGAGGGTTAAAAACTTAACCTACCCACCCCTTTATTCTGAAGCTCCAAGCTCCATATTGAAAGTCTTACTGTTTACCAAACACATGGTCTTTTAATCCATGCATTCATGTTATTAATCCAAGCACTCTGTTGGTTTCCACATCAGTTTATTTTGTCTTTCATACCTCATGTCCCTTGACAGGTTCTCTGTTACATTACCTTGATGAATGAAAGCTTAAAATGTCAACATACTTCAGCAAAAAAAAAAACCTTAAAAAGTGAATGATGTTGCTGCAGGCTTATTAGTTTAACTCTGTCTCCAGGGCTCTGCTAGTCAGTCCCTGTGCTGCAGCATCGGCTGATTGGGATCATTCCCATGGATAAACTCACTCCTTCCACATTCTGCTCTCCAACCTGAACGCCGAGGCCCCTGTGAGAGGAGAGCAGTTCATAGATCAGCTCCCAGGCTGATTAATAGAGCGCAGAGCAAAGCTGCCGTTGGAGATACCATGGTACAACTTCACAGCGGAGTAATGACTCCGAGAGTCAGAGCAGAGTAGATTGTGGGGGGATTCAAAGCCATGACTAATTGCTCCCTGTTGTTCTTCTTTAATGTTTGTTCTTCCTTTCTCCAAACCTGTCCTGTCCTGTTTCCCTTTCCGTCTTCACATTAAGCCTGTCCCATATCTGCCACTTCCAAATGCGTGTGATGGATCAGGGGGACAGATGTCACACAGATATGTCAATATTATTTGAGGATAAATGAGCAATGGAAACCAAATAATGTGCGTGTTTTCTAGGCTCAGTTCTTCCTCCGAATGCCCACATTGTTTATGTTGCACCGTAGAAGTAAACATGGTTATTCCATTTTATTTATGTATGATAAATTCCCAAGCACTTGGTATGCAGCAGCTGTATGGATGCTAACAATCATTTTGCTGGTGGCGGAAGGTGTTTAGCATTTGCAGTGTTTATCGAATTGTGATGGCCTGTGGTTAGCTTGTGATACCTCCACCGCACCGCTTAAAACAGCACCACAGTGGGTCTCAAACGCTCTGAATGTGGGAATTAAAATTCATGCACAGTGGCAGGGGACCATGAGCAGAGATGGTGGAAAAATTTATATTCAATGATGGTATTGAAGGCCTTTATCAGTGCCAACAGGCTTAAGTGAGTACTACAAATCATGCTCTGCCTACTATATCTCTTGTTCCTTGTTCCTTTCATGCCTGTGTTCGTCTCTCGCCTTCTCTCCCTCTCATTTCTCCGCCATTCTCCACTGCTCTGCTATCAAAGAAGTTCTCCCCTTTTTCTCATTACTTGGTTGCCTCTCCCCTACTTACTTTTCATCTCTGTCCTCGCTTGCACTTTTAGTTTAGTTTTTATTTCGGTTTCTTTCCAAACTCGGCATTACATTTATCTTTTTTTTGCATATGCGAAGAAGCAGTGACTTAAGCTTGGTGGCAGTTTGATATTCATAAGCCTGTTTTCTTTCATAATAACAAATTCCTTCATAAGTAGGATTAGAGGTGCCATCTTTGAAAGAAAATATGGATATTGACATTTTTCATTCAATATAATGTTGTTTCCTCACTCTGAGGATCAGTTGGGTCAAATTCAATTCACTGGGCTCACAGCCGCTGTCGGCTGCTCGACATGCTTTCTCTTCATCTCTGCTTCCTATGTTGTACTGCGCCCCATTCACTTTTGTAAATCTATATACAAACCCAACCATGCTCTAACCTTTGTCTTTATCACCCGGCTTCCATTATTTCAGTTCATTGTGCTGCACGAAACCAAATAAAAACGCATCCTGATAAAAGAGGTTTTGCATGACTTTTTTTTCCACTGAGTATTTGTGTGTCTCTGCCTCCACTATCCACAAATCATTAGTTTATGTGACACTTATGAGAGTTTCTGTAGAATTTATCTCTCAAGTGAGCTATAACAAATTATGTTCAATCTATTCATTTCTGCCATCAGCCTTCCTCAGTCCAATTCCATATTCTGGTCACATCTCTGAGCGGCTATGAAAGCGTGCCATGTTTAGTGAGGAGTGTGTGTTTGATGGTGATGAGGAGTGTTAACAGGGAGAGTGTGACTGCAGTCGGAGGACTAAACAAGGTGAATGGGCTCTTTGCTACAGACCAGTCCCATAAAGACGCCTAAGATCCACTGTTAAGTGGTTCTGAACATGCAAGAACGCGACACTCTGCTTTCAATCACAGGCTGTCTTTCTCCTGATTGGATCCATTCGGAGTGCCAGGCATTGCAGTGAGAACAGCTCAATGTTTAACTAAACTCAGGTCATAATTAATCATCCCTTTTTTGCAATCAAAATCATGTCAGAGTGATTTACATTTGCAAAAGCTGCCATAATTAACATTCTTATGGATGAAATGACAAAATGTGTGATGTGAAAGGTGCTAGCAGTTATGAACAGAGAGTTACGACCCAACTACTGCTCTATGAAGCGTTTTAGCATCTTTCAGCACATTGTTTGCGTTTTTAACTAGCCACCATGTAGCTCCTCACTGTTTAGGTTCAGTCTTACAGCGCTCATCAGCATTGTTTCCACACCCACCAGGTGGTAGCTGCATCAAACAACAGCCTACAGCTGATTAGCTAATTGGCCGTCAATCCAGCAAACTGATATTAGCAGGCACTCCTCCCTGTTGCATGCAAACCAAAATGACAAGGTATGAGGCTTTGCAAGAAAGCTAACATGGGCTGTGCCTCAGAGTCTGTGGTTCTCTTTGTGCCGTCTTGCAGCTTCTGCTTTTAGTTAGTGTTATTTCAATTGGTCCTTAAGAGGACGCACTGAACACACAATCCTTTCACTGTTCAGCTTCACTGTCTGTCTGCTGCTCTCTCGCTCTCACACAAATGCATGCTGTATCGTCATTTAAAATGTGTCCTTCATGTTAAACACTATCTCCATAACGACCACCCCACCCCCTTTTGCTATTTGTCCATCAATCTATCAGCACTCGTCCTCTACTGTGTGGTTGAGGTGATCAGACACGCCCACTCTAATGACCACATGAGTTGTAAATGGTGACGGTAGATTGGAATGGTTTGTGTTTATGTGCTTGTGTGCATCTCTGCATACATTCCTTTTCAATACAGATCAGACTGGAGGTCAGATTCATTTACAAATCAATCAGTTATGTCGATGAACTTGAGCTGGCCTTGAAATGAAAAAAATAAAAAGCCTTTATTTTCTAATGCACTGACTTGTTTCAGTTGGAATCTGCCATGTAACTTGATTTCCAATACTGAGTGGTGCTGAAATGAATTTGACCCAAACCTCTCCTTGAAGAATCCACAGCCAACATTAAAGAGGAGCTTTGAAAATACCAATGTAATCCGTGAAGCCTGCAACTCAACTGCATTAATATCAATTTGCGGTAGCCACAACAGAGTTTTCCCAAGGTCGGAAAACATTAACTGCCTTCCTGTTTAGTCACTTATTACAGAGAGAGGTTAAAACTCCATTCAGCAAGTGGGACGCCAGAAAAACTTTAAACAGAGAAAGACAAAGAGAGCAGCCCAGTCACAAAAAGGACTTTGAAGTCACTATGATGTTTGCAAGACTGTTTCATCTTAGCTCTTCTCAATATTAATTGTATCCAAAGGCATTTCAGAGGAGATGACTGAGCTACTGAGAAACAGTTTTAGACAAGAGGGGCGAGGCCAGGAGAGCATAGAATCCCCAAGTCTCTCAGAAGCACTGCCAAAAACTGTTATCGACTATAAACTAGCTGCAAATGAGAGTAAAATATGTTGGCATGTTGATATGATGGCAGCTATGTGAGTGAGTGTGTGTCTGGAGAGGGTTCACCAGGGGACATTAACGATAAAAAAATTATGCTTATGTGACACTTAAAGAAAACAGATGTGACCCTAAAGTAAGTTTTATTCAATGTGAGACAGACAACATTTGGAAGAGATTATCTCTGCGAACCGTTGATGGTATATGACAGCCTGAAAGTGCAAAGCATGAATAATCAGTACAAAAAAGGATAATGACCATTACGCATTATCGAGAATTTTCCATCTCTTTTTAAGATTGGGTATATTTCTCTTCTCACTTAGTTTATGTCATCAGTAACTAGCAGTTTTGCTCCATTTACTGTAAATATCACTACTTGTTAGTCAATCAGTTGTATGTCATTTTTACTTTGTTTTTATGCTCAGCCAACGTGATTTGCAATGAAAAGGAAGTGGCATATGAGGACAGTAAAAAGAAAGAGAGAGCAGACAGCCTGGATGTATGAACTGGATACGGAAGACAAAGATGGCGCTCATTCAGTCCAATAAGAATTGCTCGCCTGGCGCATATGCCAAAAAAAGTTTCTGGCTTCCATATGTTCAGTAGTGTTCATCCCATCATGCCTTGGGCCAAGTCACACTGCTGAATGGTTTGTACCACAGGGGTGACGTCATTCAGACTTTTGGAAAAGTTACTCAAAGATTAAACCTCCATGATTTAAAAATATACAATACAAAGACTAATAATTGACCATGTTTATAGCTGGAGGTGTCCTGACAGCATTTCCCCCATAGACTGCCACTGTAAAAGAGATGTCTGTAAAACTGCGTTTTGGGCCACAGCAGAGTTTTTATTGCAATAACATGAGTGGCTACTGAGAAAAACTGGAAGCACGGCTGAGCTGTCTGTATCCACTTCCTATTATACACCCATAATGCAGAGAGTACTGATGCGGTTTTCATGCTGGTGTAATAGTAGCAGCACAGGACTAGTTAATATGGAAAAATGATAATCAGGCACTGCAGAGATCTGAGATGTTTGAATGTAGATGAGCAAACACGAGGAGCAAGAGTGTCCTCTCCCACACACACACACACACGCAATTAATAGCAACTTTTGATCTGCCCAAAAAACCGAATCATTTGTATTTAATACTTAAGGATGCTTGTGAATTGTGTCCAAAAACATTCAGATACACACTAAGCACGTGTGGGAGAAACACAAAGAAACAGAGAGATTCTGTGATTTCCTCCTGTTGCCAGGGTAACCAAAAGGAGCAGATGCAGGTCACACTGAGGGGAGGACCAGTCTGCGCACGCACACACACACACACACACACACACACACACACACACACACACACACACACACACACACACACACACACACACACACACACACACACACACACACACACACACACACACACACACACACACACACACACACACACACACACAAATACATATACTGTACCAACCTACACCTACATACTGTACATAGTTAGCTGACCTCATGTCAGGAAGAACATTTAACATTTCTTCTCTCCTTGAAGTCAAAGTGAAATAATTGTGCATATATAAAGCAGCTAGCGGAGCGGAAAAAGAAGTAAAAGTATGTAAAACATATTGTCCTCTACTGGTGGGTATAATACTTTAATAGTATTAGTACTTTGCTTTTAAAACCCTTTGGATAAACCCCAAAACATTTTTCTTTGGCCTGAAAAGTTGCAACAATGGAGATATGAGGTTTTTCGCCCTACAGCAACAGCCTGCAACTCCAGATAAAGTCATCCAGTCAGCAACCCTCAGCTACCTCTCCCACCGTTCTGCCTCTGCTGCAGTTCCTCTCACTTCTCTTCGCTTTTCCTCTGCCTCCTTATTTCCCATTTCATTGTTCACGTACTATCAGTCTTACCAACCCACACATGTTCACACGCCCACAGCAACATCAAAAGTGTTTCTGAATGTAAAATGACCCAGCGAGTCTCTCTTCCTACGTCACAGGGGATGAAGGGACCATTGGATGAAACAGAGGATCAGGTTGCATCGTGATCCTACAGGTGGCTGCGTTTCTATGTGCATTTGTGCACAGGGGTATGCAAAAACCACAAAACCAGCATGGTTTTGACATGCATTTTAAAGTACTATGAGCATATTTGTCTGCAGCTTGATGCTGGAGTTGTGGCGTAGGATTTCTGCGCGTAGGAGGACCTCACATGGCATCAGTGGGGAGAGGCAGCGATGATGGGGAGGGAAGAATGACAGAGAGACGGAGAGAGAAAATGATGATGGAGGAAATCTAATAAATGAAAAAGATCAGAGTGAAGGGGATACAACTAGTCGCGCTAATTACAGCAAAGAAAATGATGAGGGATGATAATGCGCTACACACCTAGGGGAGCAGAGAAAGCTTGGCGGGAGGTGGGACAAACAGAGAGGGGAGATTACGATTAAATCGTGAAGAAAGAGCAAACACAGCCAAAGCAAAGACAACAAAAGAACAAGAAGGGAGGACAAAATTTCACATCCTAAAGTCCTCCAAAAAAGCACTTGTAAAAACACTCACCATGAACTGGACGTTGTCAAATCCATTGGCCAGGAGGTGGTTCTCATACTGGACCAAGCCGATGGAGTCGAGCCACTGGCCCACGGACTGCAGCGGGCAGCGGGGACCTATGAGGGGGTGGAGGGGCAAACGCTTCAGTAGGGAGTAGCCGTCCACGCGGTAGCAGCGGCAGTCCGGCTGAGACAGCTGGCACTGCCACATCATGTTATGGCGGGCAAAGTGGCTGTCGAAGGAGCCCGCCATGCTTTTGAGAAGTCTTTTGGCAAGGCAGCAGGAGGAGGAGAGTAAAGGGGGAGGCAGGTGAAGGGGGGGTGGGAGGGGTGGGTGGGGGGGAGAGGAAAGAAGGAGGAGGAGAAGGAAGAAGTGGAAGCTAGGCTTGAGGCATGGTGAGGATGGAAGGGGTCAGCATGCAAGGGTGCAAGCAGGCAAAGGGTAGATTAAGGTGTCCAGATGCTGCTTTCTTTCAATCCAGCCAGAGGGAGGATGAGAAGAGGGTGAAGGCTGAAGTTGTATCCAGAAAAAGAGCTTCCGTCCTGGGGTTAAATCCGACCACAGATGGAGGTATAGATCCGCAAGCAAAGGCGACTGACTGTGTTTGTCGCGCGCAGCACAGCAGCCGCTTTCTTTTTCAGCTGTTGCGCTCGCTTGGCTGCTCCCTTGAGCGTGTGTGTGTGTATATGTGTGTGTGTGCGTGTGTGTGTGTCTGTGTGAGAGAAAAAGAGAGAAAGAGAGAGAGCGAGAGCTGCCTGCACTGTAGATTTCTCTTTATCAAGTACTCCCACTCTCATCTGTATGCTTCTGCAGCCTCCCCTCTCTCTCGCTCTCTCTCTCGCTCTCTCTCCTTTCTCTGAGCGCTGCTTTCCTCCCTCATTCCCTCACTCTCTCTCTGCCTCACTCGCGCTCTCGCTTACTTTCCTCTGTCTACCTCCTGTCTCTATCTTCTCTCTGGGTGTCGATCTACTCTCTCTACATATATCTGGCTCACTCTGCTGATAATAGCCATCAACACAGCTCCTGCTTCTTTGTCTGCAAGAAGCCGAGCTCCCTCCCACTCACACACACACACACACACACACACACACACCACACTGAGTGTATGTATGCAGGCACATCTATATGTACGTGTTTGTCTGCGTGTGATGTGGTTATGTGTGTGGTGGAGGGGCTTGTTTGGCACAAACAGGGTTTCTCCCTGTGGTAACCATGGTTAGCAGAAGCTTTGCATTCATAGATGAAACGAGAGAGGGAGAGAGGGAGAGAGGAGGGGATCAGGAGGTGGAGGATGGGGGAGTTAACACAGGGAGAGGGGGGATGAACGCAGTAAACAGAGATGAGTAGCGGAGGATTCAAGGTGCGCAGGTGAAAAAGCTGGCAAAAAAAAAGGGGATTTGTTCAAAAAGCAGAGTCACACAGACACGCTCATACAAATGAAATGATAATTCTGGTTCATTACAGTTCAGCTCTGATTTTTGTTTGTTTTGGCCACCATTTCTCTTGGTTAGAAGCTAGAAAGCTTTTAGTGCAGTTCAGCCGGGGAGACAACTGGCACTTGTCATTTCTCCACCTCTCAGTTATTAAAGGGACACGTTGCTGAATTTCAGTCGGCTTTGTATCATTACAATGTGGGTAAAATGTGTGAATGAACAGTGTTTAACCCTCCTTCGTGTTGCCTGCACCGAGATCATCGTCCAGCTTGTTGTCCACATATACTATCCACACACTGGTGATACAAGAACCAGTTGAAAGTCAGTAAAGAATCATTGACCACTACAGTATCTATTCGCAGGCTTCCTGTCAACCAATGAGCATCAAGGACGGTAAACTAGCTTACCTGTTTCTCAGCGCAGTCTAAGCCACTTCACCCCTCCACATCCCATAGTCACCAATGTCACCTGTCTTGAGCACCCTAGGACAGCGGATCCTAACCTTTTTGATCACTTTTTCTTCTTGCCACCCGTCATCAATAGTTGCATATGTCTTCTTTTCTGTTTTTCTATCTTGTACATTTTACCCCAGGATTTATCAATTACCCTTTGGGGGTCTCCTGTAGGCCGCTATCTAAGAATTTGCTGTATTATTGCTTTTGTGAGTATAAGGTTACCATAATCATTAATAATGATGCTCTAAACTACTAAAATACCGTCCAAGTTATAATAAACCAGAATTTTCCTTGAAGTGAGGTTTACTGACATGCTCACACATACATAAGTGTGTATTGTACCTGACGTGTCGTCCTTGATGTCCAATCCACTGCCTATTCCTGCCCCAATTGAGCTCATAATCTTGTCGATCTGAACAAATGGGGGAGAGAGGGAGAGAGAGAGAGAGAGAGACAGAACCAGCATTAGAGAGATGTACTGTACAGCATGTGCAAGGGAAAGTCATTTCCCAGTAATAAGGCTAACCCCTATTTCTGGATTCAAGTGTCACATAACATGATCATTATGCCAGCCAGCACGCTGAATGTCAGTCATTCCCCCTGTGAATTGAAAAAGCATGGAGGAACAGAGGGGGAATATGTGTTAGCAGGAAACTTAAAGACAGAGCAGAGCTGAAGGGCGAAGAAGACTGGTTTGGAGGGACCTACAGTGGCTTCATTAGTGTCTGGCTGCTGGCTGTCGACCAGTCATCCCTGACCCTGGACGTGCTGCTAATCACTGAACTATGCAGTCTGCACATCCAGCCACCTGTCAGGGCCTCTGGCTCACCGTGGGTCAGAGAACACTGGCCTCGCTGCGACTGGTCTGAGACCAGCATTTAAAGGGCCAGGTTGGACAAATGTAAACACTGTTTACAAGCTGGCAGACCGTGAGAAGGTGGCCTTATCTTTGTAACTACATAAACAGGTAGTATGGAATGTAAAGGTCACCATACATTGTTAAATATAATGTGACAATTAAAGCTGCACTGATCAAAATGTTTTGTATGCATGTAGAATGTGTGAATTTGTTACAACCTGGGTCTCATTTTTGTAATTTTGTCCACTATTTCTATTGGTTAAAATAACATTGTTCTGAACAAAGTCTGGTTTGTCTGGTGGTTACAGTTATATACTGTATGTCTTAATAGAAGTAATAATTTGATATAAATGAAATTAGTCAAATAAGTTTGGCTAAACTGGGGGTTTGTTTAAAACGTGTATGTTCATCTGTCTGCTCAAGCTCCTCGACCTTTTGTACATCAGTAACTAGTTTGGTGTTTTAATGTTTTATTTCTGTATAACAGACCTTTGCTATGTACGCTGTTCTGATAGTGGGAATCAATAAAAGCCTTTTTAAATCAATGAAATCATCTTCTAGCAATATCTTAAATCAAATTATTGATTTCTTTTTTCAAATTACTGATGTAACACAATAAGTGGAATGATATACAGCGAACGGTCATTATTGAAAAACGATTCCCCCTCAGGATAATTCAGTGTCCTGCATCACCCTGTCGGGGTTCCTTTTGCAATAATGACCGACTTCATGTAAACATGAACAAAACTACAAATTTATGACCCAAGTTGTCATATCAAGGTAATTTTCTTCATACTACATCTCTGTAGTTTTCTAGATTAAACTTTGGTGGTAAGAAATTAATTCTTTCTGAATGGCTACAGGCTGTTAATTACTATCCAAATAACCACAAACAATCCGATGCTTCAGCAATTTTCAAGGTAAAGCCAGATTAAAGCACACATTTGTTACATACACAAGCTACCTCAATTACGGCTGTAGCTCTAATGAGTGTGGAGATCCTCAGATCACTGACTGCTGTGCAACATGGCTCGTTACTCACCTCTTGCTAATAATGCAACTCTTTCCTGAGCATGTGCTGCAAATAGAGCACCGTTGTTATTTTTTCCTCTGAAATCCCCATATATCACCCCGCAATTTCCCTGAAGCGATCTTATCTCATCCTCCCGCAGCACGCAATTAAACAGGAAAGGTCACCTTAATTGCTGAGAATTATGGGAAATTCCATATGGCAATTCATCACCATCAGCAAATTATGAGTCGTGTTAAGAAACTAATGAACATGCACATGCAATTGTGGACAGACATGCACTAATGTACTTTCACTCGCATGCATTATTTTAAGAATAGAGAGACTAATGAAGTAATCCTCATTATTATAGAACACAACTGTATAAGATTCTTCATTTTCAACATGTAAATACGCATATGCATCAGTATGCAAACGAGCGTTGTCTGTGGTGTGAATGATGACCACTTGAGCAGGAACTAATGGGCCTGTAACTCCAAGTGATTATAAAAAGGCAAAATCCAATAGTGGTGTCCAGTCAATGGATCACGTCTGTGTCGGAGACCCTTTAATACCGAGGAAGCCCAAGGCACAAACAAAACCCACAGCACCCTCCACCACTTCGCTCTACCCTCTACAACAGAAGCTGCTTTCTCTCTTATATCTCGTCTTCCCCGCAGCTCCAGTGCTGCTTAGGTTAGAGAAGAAAATCAATGTGGGAGCATGTTAAACTAGCACATGGGCTCCTTTCTGCACCAAAGTAGCATAGTGGATTTCAAGAGGGGGGCCCACTGCTGTGAGGACAGAGGTTTCGACTAACCCCTGCAGAGTTGATCCACTTGGAAAAGCATGCTGGTCTTAATAATAATGTTACTATGACAATGCATGTAGTGTCACAGTAAAATGACTTACTGACCTGAGGTGACACGTCTTTTTTCTATTTTTTTTGTAAAATTTGCCACTTTCCTCCTTTAAAATCCCAGTTGATCCTCAAAAGCTGGTACAAAGCTATGCAAGTCTGGAAAAGCTCATCTTACCTCTTCCCACTCAGCAGTGAAGGAGGGCGTTCTCTCCAGTCTTCCACCCGGGCTGGCACCCTCTCCTGGGCTGGGACTTCCAGGGCCCTGGCCCCGAGATCCAGACCCCCAGCCAAGCTCCTCCTGGATGAGACAAAACCCGCCAATTTGTTTTCCAAGCATAATCAAACCACAGACAACGAGATGCAAAGGTTGCCAAACATCTTAACCTTAAAAATATCGACAACTCAACGGTTCTAATTATTTAGAGAGTCCTTTAAGCACTCATCAAAGTTTCATCTGTAATGAGGCATTTTTCATCAAACAGACTGTGTATTTAGCTTATGATTTATTTACCATTAATCAAAGAAGTCTCATAAAATGTGCTGCACAGCAGGGAGCACTGTGGCCCAGTTTAGTAAGTTATCTAATTGGTTGGACTGGTTTCTGTGCCGTTTCTGAAGTCTCTCTGAATGATCCAGCAAGATGCAAAGTACCTCCACAGCAAGTGAATATTTACAATTAATGGATTTGCTTTCATTGCTAACTGATATCTTAGTGCAGACCTGAACTTTTATAAACAGAGAGACTTTTTATAATTTCTCTTAGAAGAGATCCTTGGCCTCTTACATGAGTGTCTCAGGAGAATGAGACAGTAAAGGACAGTGTTAAAGTTTTAAGTCGCCTTCATAATGCATTACAAATGCTGGGCTCTAGTTTATAAATCATACTTTCATTAACACTTTGATTGAACATAGTCACAAACAACTTACCTGTATAGGGGATACAGCTACCAGGTTGGAATCAGACTTGGACAGAGACTTGGACAGCTGCAGGTCCAACACACTGCGGGGCATGGACCTCATCCTCCCCAGGGTGCAAGCCCTCTCTTCGTAGCCAGCCCCTAATGAACTGCCCTTGGGCACGCCTCCTGTTTGGGTCCTCTGTAAGTCTGGAACTTCCCCGTTCTGACCAGAGTAGGAGGAGGGTGGGCGCCCCAGCGTAGACCAGCCACGAGGTGGATCCACCTGCTCGCAGTTTCTGGGTCGCGCCTGGTCCTGGTTGACCCTAGTGTGGAAGATAGTCCGGTACACTACCTGTGGCTTCTCAGGATCCTTGGCGGTCCCCTGAGGCAACGACTCGCTCCCTGGTCTGGAGAAGACACGAGAGGGTCCCCCTCCGATCACAATGCTGAACTCCGGGGTCTGCAGCAGGCTGCTCTGGACATCTGTAGAGCCATATTTTCGGGGTTTGGGGCTGTAAAGATGGTAAGGCGTATCAGGGGTTTCACATGCTGGGGACGATCCATGAAGGAGGCCTGCAAACTCTTCTGGGATGTGGCTCTTCCTGCGATCCTCCAAAAGAGCACTGGATGTGGTTGCGGAGGAAGAGCACGGAGGAGGAGGAGGGGGATCTCGCTGGTATGGCCCGTCGTCTGCAAAGGATCATACACAAAAACATTGACCGATTACGGTTAAATCAAACAGATTTGCATAAAATGGTCCTGTCAACAAGAAAGATACAAACTAATGAATTTACTCTACAAGACAAAGATCAGAAAATTCCACTCACTGCACAAACAAGACACCCAATACTATTTAAAAGTGTTGAGCAAAACGCTTAGTCCAAAACAGAAGAGAGAGAGACGATGGCAATGGGGCTAAAAAACAAACAGTGCAAAACAACCAAAGCTGCAAATAGGAAGATAAGAACAAGGTGATACATCTTCTGCTTTGCTGTTGAAAAGCTGTTTGTTTCTCTAAGGAAAAATAAAAGTCTTGGATTTTACACCTCTGCTCCTTCACTATCTGGGTGCAATACTCTGTGTTTGTATGTCTGAACTTGTGCATGTATGCATGAACTCATCGGGGCAGACGTTGTTACTGTTTTTTTTTAAGGGTATGCTTTCATGGCCCACTCACTGTCTGTGTGCAGTGGGGTGAAAGAGACGCTGAAAGCCTCTTTTGATTCTCTATATATTAGTGTAATTGTAGATGTACGTCTGTGTGTGTGTGTGTGTCTGTGTGTCATCTTGACTACATGCATGTCTGTTTGTGAATGCCTTATGTTCACAACCGCAAACAAGTTGCACCTGAGGGCACAACAGTTGTCTTTTAAGAGATGTACTCCTCAGAACACAAGATGCAAAATCAGATCAAGCTTATTTCATCTCATTGTTCCATGAAAATTAATTACACTTTGCCAGAGCAGTGCCGCTCTCAAACTCATAATGAACTCAATACAAGACCGTAGCAAAGGAGTAACAATATGTTCCAGTCAGATTCAGGGTGTAGCTTAGCTCCTCTGATAAGAGCTGTGATTGTATTTATTTCTATTTTCAAGTGCCAAAATGTATGGTGTTGGAATAATTAGCAGAGGTGTAAACTAAGCATGAGAGACAAAAAGGCAGGTCGGCAGGTAAGGAATAACATAGAACGAAGCACAGACTGGTAGGGACGAACTGAAGCACAGATAAATGGTTAAGACAGTAAAGAATTTCATCTTGCTTGTTACTTTTCGTCAAAGCTACATTATTATTGCATGGTAATGCAGTTTATGATAAAGCTGATTCGACAAGTAAACATAATGCAACTTTGACATAAGTTTATGGAGGCTTAACGCTCACAGTGATGAACTACACAACACTGGCCACTGTCAACAGGCTGCTCAAAGATTTTCATGCTATATAGGAATGAACAGACACAAATGAATGGGAACAGTGTCTAAAACACAGCAGCATGGCTGTTACTAGTCTAAAGTGTAACGTAGCTATGCAGTTTCTATGTAATTGATTAGAAGATACAGAGATGCATGTCTGAAACCTGGAAGAGGCTTATCAGAATTGTTTTCAAGTCATCTGCTGATTGAACTATAACACAACATAGTATACTTTCTTGTCAACAGAAGTAAACATCCTCTAAACAGCGGAATTGAAGCCCGTGTTTATGTTTATGTGTTTGTTTGTGTGTGTGTTTGTGTGTCCCAGATCTCTCTTTCTCTGTTTCCTGTCACAGTGTGTTAAGATTGTGTACCAGACCATGTAAACAATCTCACCACTGATAAGCATCACTCACATACACACATACAAGTCTCACAATCAAGCAGTCGCTGGAATGAATAGACACAGTGCCTGTCCACACTCACATCAACACAAACGCTACAGTCTTGTAATAAAAACTGTCACTTGAATGATTGCATGTGCCCCCAGACTCACTGAATTTACAATGTAGTCATTTGACCACAGAGTCCTGCTGCCTGCCACCTCCTTACCCCCCCCCACATACACACACAGTCTCTATTGTCAGCCGGTTTTAACAAGTACTTCATGACTGTCCTCGGCACATCCAGCCACATTACCATAAGAAACTATTACATAATGAGAGCAGAGACTTTTATAAGAAAATATAAGTCTGCGGATGTCTCTTCACTGCTTTTTTTTTTGAGAAATCCCAGGAAGAGAGACTAACAGGAATCATTCACAGTGACTGAAGCAGGAGATGTTCAAGCTCCTCTCATTGTGGGAGGATTAAAGTAGGAGAAAGTGGAACGAATGGCGAAGGTGAATATCGCTGTACCTTAAATGTCTGCTGTGTTAAAAAAGTACAAAACGCCCATTAACAGTCTTCAGGTAATGAGTGTTGAAAACATGACTCATCCTCAAGCGTTACATAGGCTGAAACTGTCATTATTTCCTACACAAGCTGAAAGCTCTTTAGTTATGACTAATCCTCCACATTTTACAGGATAAACAAGACTAAGTGGCTAAAAAACCTGCATAAATACACAGTGTGTCCACTTTTGGCCTCACAGCTTAACGCCACTTTTTTTCTTCTTGCATTGTCTTCTAGTTGATTGGTGCACCATCATCAATAGTACTGACCACTGACAATATGTCACTGAATCAATTTTCATGAGTCATTGGCAGTCTCACTGGTAAGAAAAAAATACGTAAGTTGGAAAATATGTAGACTTACTATTAAAAATATACACTTCAAATCTTTTTGGCTCCGATTAGTCACACAAGCAGTATTTTCAGAGATAATCAGAGCAATGTAACAGTGGTAGGTGGGATTAACACAAACAATTATTACATTTTGACTGCATCATGAAGGCATTACTGAGTTCCAACATGATATTTTGTATTTACACACTGTTCTTTCTGTTTGTGCTTCTCTCAACCCTGCCGAGCGTTTCCTTTTGCAAACCTTCATCACTCTGTCCATGCTTATCCTTTTAAAGATGAGAAACGTTGCCAACAGGTGAGCCTGTTGGTCGCTATGGCAACAGAGAGCACCATCATCTCTCCCAGTTTTTGGACAGGTAAGTGTCTTTGGCCTTTGGGAAAAGTGCGCGGCTGATAGAGACAGCAATCAAATCAGCAGTTGTGTATGTGTGTGTGTGTGTGTTTGTCTAGACAGACGAAAGGAAGTGTTAAAAACGCAGAGCTGATACAGTAAGGGTTTGAGGAAGGGTCAGAAATAAAATAACACGTATGATTTTAAGTTTTCTCAAAAACGTATTTCAGATAAAGATAGAAAAATAAACCCACCATCAGCTGGGCTGATGAGAGTATTGATGTACTGACAATTTGTGCCAGCCAAATCATAGGATGAATAACACTGCAGAAGTGTAATTTGGCTCAACTCAGACAGGAAACTCTTGTTTCTCTTCTTCTTCAACAAACAGTCAATGCAAACAGTCTACAGTCGTCCTTTGTGTGTTTAACCTTCGTTACTTATCCATTTTTGAGCCTACAGATCGGTCTACAGCCTCACCTCACTGACTAGCCTACGTGTGTGTGTGTGTGTTTCTTACCTGGTCACTCAAGGCAATATCAGCTCAAATTAAGGAACAATCAAACTGTATGTACCGTACACACTTATAGTAGCTCACTGTCTGCTGAAATGCAGCTGCATCACTCTGCATACCTGCATTTTCATTGCGGAATGCGTATGCAAACACGCACATACACACACACACACACACACACAAGCCGTGGCATGCAGCAGCTCAGCCCAGAAGCTGGTATTTAGATAACTTGTGTTCAACACAAGACAAACAATCACAGTACTGTATTTGTTTGTTTGTGCTACAAATGAAGACAAGTGTCTCAATAATAGTCACAGGAACAGAATTAACTCTGCAATAGTCAAAGATAGATCAGTAGCTTTCTTTATCAGACTGGTTCATATTATTGATTGACTGACTGACTGAAATGTGTGAAGTTATCACCTCTTCAAGTGGATAAACAGTGGAAGGCAAAAACCCTGCTGTGTTTTGCCTTCCTGCTCTGTACATCCTCCTACCAACCAGCTATCACTGGAAGACAGGCAGTGAAGAAGAGAGTGGGTGGGAGAGAAATAGATCTAGAAAGGAGCTTTTATTCAATGTATCTAAATACTCTGTATCTACTTATAAAATATAATTTTATAAATTCATTATCAAAAAGTATTTTTTAATTTACATTAAGTTCTGAAAATAAGTATAAGAATAAGTGTTCATCATTTTCTTGTTGCTTGGTGCAATTAAATCATATATTTTCTAAAATGAGAACCGAATCTGAATCATTCATTATATCTGTGCACTTTAGATACAATTTGTGCTGTGTCCCTCCTCCTTACTATTGTATTTATCATATTGTATACAGTATGTTCTATGTACTAATTGTCATAGTAAACTGTGCAGGCAAGAAACCAATGTACTTTCCAGAAAAGACAGTTTAACTTGCTTAAGAAGGAAGAAAAACACAAGTGTAACTAATAACATTAATGATGACACCAGTAACCCATGGCAGCGAGCCTGTACGCACTAAATCGAATGCAGGCATTATTAATGCTATTAGTTACAGTTTAACTTGTCATGAAAAAGTACTGTATATGCACAAACAAACATCAATCCAACTAGGACTTTGAAGTAGGACTGCGAATTAAATTTCAAAGAAATCGCTAAATGTTTTTCCCGACACTTAATACTTTTTTTCTGTTTGTATTCTCCACCAGCTGTCTTCACCACCATCTGCAACATGTTTTAATGTTTTGCAGCTGTGAGCAGCTACTCCACTGATTCTCCCTCGTGCTCTGCATTGTGAGACAATAATGTCTGGCAAGAGCTTACTCAAAGATCAAGTGTTTTAGTGCAAATAACTATGATAAAATACTATTTTGAGTAATCATTAATTAATTTGTCATGTATCCACTAGAACACACTGCATATCTAAAGCCTGTTTAGAATTAGCACATTATATTGAGACAAAGCTTTGGTCTTTAACCAGCTCATATTGGCTTGTAAAGTAAAAGCTCTTCCAAAACATTTTCTCTCCTTTTCAGCTTTAATTTCAGCGTGGTGAATAGGCCACCTCAATATTCGATGAAGCCCTTTATACAGTGTCTAAATGCAGAAAAGGATTTAACAGGTAGAAGGAGAATAAAATGTAAACACCTTTCTCAGAGGGTACCTAGGGGAGATGCATCTGCAAAAACAAATATATCTTTGATAAGAGAAGGGTGAATCAATTTTCCTTTTCCCACATGCATGATTTTAAGGTGTGTTTAATTGCTTGTTAATAAATGCTTGCTGCACCGGTGGTCAGCTCCACCGATTTCTTGTCCAGCGTTCAGGATGGATAGAAAGAAAACAGAGGAAGAAGAGGTAAGGAGGACGGGGGAGAGATTGCTGGGAAAAGGACCTGGGGGAGTAGGATGGGATATGCTGTATACTGAAATATAGGGAGAGATGCAGAAAAAAGCAGAGATAAAGATAGCAAAGAGGGCTATCTGACTGAATGGAAAACAGAGTTTAAGTGGAAGGGCAAATGAGCTATGGAGAGGCAAACTGCAGCAATACAGTAAAACCGAAACGCTAAAGAAGGCTTGACGAATGGCAGCGAGGCTGAGGGAAAGTGTGGGGGTGGGGAACACATAACAGTGAATGACAGGCAGAAAGAGAGACTGAGAAGCAAATGTGAGCTTGGGAAAGTGGCTGGAGAAATAAGGGAGTGACAGAATGAAGGATTGAATGATGGAGGGGGACAGGAGGGAGAGAAATGAAAGAGAAGATGCAGAGCTGGAGGTTATATGTCAAAATAGGAGGGAAAAGAAACAGGGGAGACAGGAGTAAGGCTTGATCCGATGTAGTAAAGCTGTTCAATACACACAGTAGCCCAGCAGTCCCCTAGAAGTTGGGTTCCTACTAAACATTTGGGAGAAGTCTATCAAACATATGAATTGATTTTTCACACTAACTGAAGGTCATGAAATCATTTAAATTTCTACTGAAATAAATGATAGCTACAGACTCTCTTAAATGACAGTACATGTAACAAACTTATGTGAAGTAAGATGCGACAAGATGACATCTTTATCTCATGCAGATCTGAAGTCAAAGTACGGATTTACCAATTTTAGCTCAGTCTGCGACACCCATCAGCCAAGCCTAAGTTGATTAACCCTGACATACAGCAGCCACAAACCACAAACACCACAAACACAAAACATCACAGCCTCAGTGTCAGCGTGTTGACAAACAGCTCATGGATCAGTCTCGTAATTCCCCCTTTTAACTCTCCCCCTCCCCTGCCACACCCCTTTGGGGGATCACAGATAAAAATGGAAGTGCTGGTTAATGCTGGCATTAAATTCACCCCCTTGTCACAGCCACGTCGTCTGCCTCCACCCTAACCGAGCACATTCTGTGACACCAACCTTGCTGATAACAAAGACGACATACCTGAGCAGATGAGACTGATTAGACCAGCAAGCTCACCAAGTTTTCCTGATCAGTCTCCCTGCACCTCCTCTATGAGGGAGCAGATATCTTATTGAAAAGGTGCTTTTCAGGTGCAGTCTTAAAGCGCACTTCAAATTTGTCCAATGACTTTGCTGTACTCGTGGCTATCATCTGCATTCACTTTGACTGATGGTAAAAATTAATAAAAAAAGAGTTGAAATGGTGAAGGTAAATGAATCCCTAGATGCATTAAGACATCATAAAGACAGACTTTGCATTTATGATTTTGCACTCAGAACTGCAAGGTAGGTATTCTTCTCTGATATAATAGCCAAAACAAGAATAATGCACATGCCTCATTTGCTGCTGTTGATGGTCATGCAAGAACTTTGCCTCATTCTTTACTGACAATATTCAGAAATTTAGACAAGCTATCAGGGTCAATTTAAAACCAATTAAATTAGCATGACACAGTTTGATCCTATCAGCTATAAAACCTTTGAAGAAATTGTGCAACATCTGAAATCCCCCTTCTGCTGCTTTGATATTCTACTTACAGGCATTTTCAAGTGTTTTTAACAGCATGGGATCTTCTGCAAACAGTCAACACTTCAACACAAAAGTCTACTCTCAGGCTATTTACCACAGGCCCTGAGAACTGCACTTAGTAAGCACAAACAGAAAAACCTGCACAACTCACTAATGAGCAATTATAGACTCATATCAAACCCCTAATTTTTAAGTAAAATCATTAAAAAGGTTGTTTTCCCCTCTTGACAGACTAGGAAGCCAGGTAGGACTTCCTGGTGCAGTGTTAACTGGTTTAAATCCTATCTAAAGGACTGGGAATTCTTTGTGCTGATCCACAATTGCACATCTTCGTGTACAAAAAAATGATATGTGGAGTTCCACAAGGCTCCACCCTTGAGCCTCTTCTGTGCAACATCTACATCCTTCCATTGGCTAAGATTACAGAAAACAACAAATTATACTTAATCATACTATTATAATAATTATACAATGTGATTATGACCTCATAAGTACTGAATAAGTAAATCAATGATTGGATGAGCCAATATTTCCTCCAGTGAAGATAAAATTTCAATAATTAGGGCCGAAAACATAGTTGAAATGCAAGGAATTCTTCTTCTTATTATTCTTCTTCTTCTCCTCCTCCTTTTCCCCAATGAATTGCATTTTGGGGGCCTAAACATGCACGAAAACTCATGAAAGTTTGCAGAAAATTCAGTCGTGGTGAAAAATTCCGTAATGCCCTGATTTATTTATTTTTTTTATTGCATTGCCCTGAAAATGCAGGTTTTACTGAAAACGGTCCATGTCACAGCCATAAAGTGCAGACCAGTGGACATAAGAGAGTCTCCTGAACACGTAGATGTAATCTGAGGTCTCTATCTGGTGAAATGAGCGCAAGAGAAGTGTTTCTCTCTCCCTCCTCTGTCATTTTAACATGGCAGTCAATGAGGCGTTCGGTCGGTGCTCGTGGCTCGTGGGACGTGCTGCGTGCGTTTCTGTGTGTTGTGAGTCACATGACTGCGTGTCCAAAGACTTAAGCTACATTTTGAGTGATAAACTGTGACTGTGGGTGAAACAGTTCGGCCAAACCAGCGAGTTAAAGACAAAAGTTTCATGTGATTTTTCCGCTCCTCCACACTCTAGCGATGACGTCACCCACTCTAGCGCGGCCACATACACACTCATGTAAAATGAGAAAAAGTTTAAAAATGTTTTAAAAGACGACTGTGATGAAGTGGTGAATGGCACAAAGGAGGTAGAGGTATGTGCTGAAAGAGGGAGAGATGATGAACGTTTTAAAGCTTCAATGGAGTTTCTAGCTAAAAGCATGAAGGAGCTGTGAGGGCTAGAAGTCGGGTGAAGAAATGGGAATGTTGAAAATTTCTCACATTCATTTCTATGAGGAAATAAATAAATCGGACATTTTTAAAGTTTCGGATATGAAAAGTCATAGCAGAGCCACTTCCAGAGCTCTCAGAAACTGCTAAAGGACTCCTGCAACCATTGACATATACACAAGATATCTTGAGATATCTTGTCTTGAGATATTTCTATGTGATGAACAATACTGGAAAAACTATTTTTCAAACAAAAACAAGTTTGTAAGTAACCAGAATGTTGGCTGAGGGTGTCACTGATGACCTCAGAGGCTTCCAGAATGTTGAATCGATATAAATAGAGACGGAACCCAAACTGAGCCGAGGGAGATAGACAGAGAGAGATACACGTTCACCACACATCCGAGACACACCACCGTTCGAAGAACACTTCAACAACCATTGAAAACCCGTTACAACTGCGATCGGTTCCATTAAGAAGATCAATGAAAGCCAACAGTAGTCCAGTCGAGGCAATGCTGCCTGCGGGTCTCACCTGGGGAGAGATCATGGAGTTGGAGGACGAAAAACAGGAGTTACTAGCTACACTACCTGTTGATGGCAGCAGCGCTGTCGAAAATATGGATTGGGAGTCCAATGAGGTCTCTCCTGCTCCAATGGATACAAGAGAGCCTCATGAAAACACCCAGAGGGAGCAGCCACCTCAAAACAACGGGGATGGCCAGCAACCTGAAATCAACGGGGATGGCCAGCCACCTCAAAACCACCGGGGTGGCGGCCAACCTCAAAACCACCGGGGTGGCCAGTCATCTCAGTACTACTGGGATTCCCAGTCATCTCGAAACCACCGGGGTGGCCAGTCATCTCAATACTACTGGGATTCCCGGTCATCTCAAAACCACCGAGGTGGCCAGCCACCTCAAAGCCACAAGGGTGGCCAGCCACCTCAAAACCACAAGGGTGGCCAGTCATCTCAAAACCACCAGGGTGGCCAGTCATCTCAGAACCACCAGGGTGGCCAGTCATCTCAGAACCACCAGGGTGGCCAGTCATCTCCATACTACTGGGGGAGGAATCCACCTCTGCACCAGCGTCTGCAGAAAGCCCTAACCGACCTTCACTATGAAAGAGGTTTGAGACGTAGGGAGCAGCAAACTTCTTACAATGAGAAGTACATGCGTGAAGAAGCAGAGTGGAAACAGAAGCAGCAGCAGAGCTTGAGGTTCGATCTAGACAAGGAGGTGGTGAGGCTCAAACAGGAAATCAAGAGTCTCTCCTCCACAGCCCTCGCAGCCGAGCCCCTGGACGGGTCGAACAACAACAAAAACGACCTGATCAAAGATCTCACAGATCAAGTCCAAGCTGAAAGGCAGAGAGCTGACCTCCTGAAAAAAGAACTGGAGGAACTCAGGCTTGAGTTTAATGAGAGAGTCACCAAAGTCCTGAGCCTGGAAGAAAGGCTGAAAGGCGAAAGAGACTCTCTGTTGGTCTTCAAACTGAAGACGCATGAACTGCAGAAACAAGTTGATACCTACAAAAACCCAATGATGCTCCAGGTGTGTGAGCAGATTGGAAAAACCCCCATTTCAAAGGTAAACAACTTGATCACAACTGACCTCCATGCACCACAGAACACTTCTGTCGCAGAGGAGGTTGCCCTTCCGGAGGAGTCCCAGGTCGCTCCACTGGAGGAGGCCCCAGTCACCGAAGAGGTCGCTCCACTTGAGGAGGCCCAAGTCACCAAAGAGGTCATCCCACTGGAGGAGACCCAAGTCACCGAAGAGGTCGCCCCACTGGAGGTGACCCAAGTCAACAAGGAGGTCGCCCCAAAGGAGGAGGCCCAAGTCAACAAGGAGGTTTTCCCACTTGAAGAGGCCCAGGTCCCTGATGAGGTCGCCCCACGGGGGGAGGGCCAAGTCACTGACGAGGTCGCCCCACTGGGGGAGGGCCAAGTCACTGATGAGGTCGCCCCACTGGGGGAGGCCCAAGTCACCGGCCAGCCATCTTTGTGGAGGCGCTTCAAGAAAGCTCTAACACCGAAACACCGCCGCCAGTACAAGAACAAGAAGCAGAAAAATAAGGCGGCGTGAAACAAGACACGGAGGTTCAGTTTCATGTCCTGACAGACGGGAGCGATCCGTCTGTCAGGATCTGATCTGTTCCTCTGTGTTTAAACTGGTTTTCTCTGGGTGCTCCGGTTTATCCAACATACAAAAAACAAACACACAAAAAATCTGAAATAATTTGAAATAAAAACTTAAATTAGAAATTAAATATTGATTTCCTGTGTAGTTGTTCCTCTGTAGAGCATCGTTCAGAACTCTTCAGACTGGTGTCTTACTGTTCATATCATACTGGGATACAATCAAGGACTGTTTACTGAGTATCAGCTGATCTGATTTGATTTAATGTTGCACATAAAAATAATATTATAATGTGTATCATATAATAAAATGACATGTCATTTTAATTTAATTGTCTAATTGTAGCATGAAGAAACAGTTCAACATTTTCAGAAATGTGCTATTTAGCTTTCTCTCCAAGAGTGAGATGAGGTCACTCCAGCACGTAACTCACCCTGAAACCACTGTGTTAATTTTACATTTCTGTTTGTGTTCACACTCAACCCAGACACAACGTCTTTACGTCTATGAGTTTTAGAGGTGTTCACAGGTGTGTTTTTGAACTCTGGACAGATCCAGGCTGGCTGTTTCCCCCTGCTTCCACTCTTTATGCTAAGCTAGGCTAACCACGTCCTGCCTCCAGCTCCAGCTCTTCTTTTAAATTGAGTAGTCACGGACAAAGTGTGTTTTCATATAATTAGATATTATCACTGGTGCATTTACAGGCCAAAAAAAATCTAAACACAAAGGGAACAGCACTCAGACACATTTGTTTTTAAAGGAAACCTTAAAAAAAATATTGAAGTGACAAAATGGGTTATTTCAACCAGAATTATAATGTAATATTTCCTACTGCAGCGTTACAAATCAGCTTGTGTTGCGTTCAGGCGTGTGATCAGGATGTACGACACATGCGGCCCATCTTCTGCTCTTAGTATGCGACGGTGTGAAGCGATGAGGTGTCATGTCGTCACATGGGTCAGAGTCTCCCTGCAGGAACCTCCAGCTGGTTTCCTCATGACAGAACCAACTAATCCTGCAGTCACACTGAAGCTTTCCTCGTTTCACTGCAGCTCAGTCAGACATTAAAGTGGAAAGTGAAAAATTGGTCCAGTTTGCCTCAGTCGACTGCCAACTGCACCTGATCACAGTAGGTCCACTAAAATTGCTTGTTTGATCCACTGACAGGCTCAGAGTGTTATTCTAAGTGTGTGACAGCATCATGGAAAGGATCCCTACAGAGAGAGACCTGGAAGATCCTTTTGGTTTAACCACAAACAACCGTTATATCGCTCTCTGCACACACACCAGACTACATTCACTAAAACAGGGATTTTACCACACAGAACACAGGAAGCTGCTGCTCTGCTGCTGCCTCATTCGGTTAGAATGTTTGTGTTGTTGTGTGCTACATAAATATTTCTTTGGATCCAAACTAACCATTAAAAGCATTGAAGTAACACAATGACATAAACAAACTCACTGATTGAGTCAGCTGTAGAAGAGAAGCACTGATGTTCTGTTCAGTAAAATCCCTGTTTTATCACGTGGAAGGGTCGGAGTCCAGCAACAGGACGGAGCCGCCGCACGCCACGACGTGCACGGAGGTGCGAGGGCCCTCCAACGCTGCTTGCAGCTTTAATTGTCTTTGGATTCAAACAAGAACAATCAAAAGTCCACAAACCAGCCCAAAAATCATGGTGTAGTCATGGACTCATGGACTGGCATAAATTTTGACATCCACATTAAGACAATTACAAAATCAGCCTAGTGTCACCTAAAGAATATATCAAGAATTAAAGGACTTATGTCCCAGCAGGAGTTAGGAAAAGTTGTCCAACCACTTATGCTCAGTAGCCTTGACTAATACTTAGGCTTTACAGACCACTCTAAAAAATTGATCAGACAGATTCAGTTGCTGCTCAAGTCCCAAGAGAGTGGTTCACATCAGTCCAGTTCATTTTAAAATACTACTCTTAGTTTATAAAGCACTGAATGGTTTAGGGCCAAATTATATATCTGTTCTGCTCTCTTCTTCTCAGTGTTATGATGGTCTGGGATGGATCTGTTTAGTGTCAAAACTAAATGCAGAGAGAGGCAGCATTCAGGTTGTATACACCACATATCTGGAACAATCTACCACAAAACTTGTAATCTGCACTCCTTTTAAACCAGGTCTTAAAACATTTCTGTTTGCCACTGCATTTCATTAAGTCAAACATGAGACAAAGTATTGCTATCCAGCACTGCACTGTAGCAACACTGTAATTAGGTTTACTCTTTGATTTGTCTTATTGTTCTATTTTAGCTGATTTTGTTTTACTCATTGTAACAATCCTATTAATGTAAGTCTTTTTAAATTGTCTTTTTAAATTGCTTCTTTTAAATGTTTTCTTAATGCCTTGCTGTCTCATGTAAAGCACTAAGAACTGCCTTGTTGTCGAAAAGTGCTATTCAAATAAACTTGCTTTGCCTTTATTGTTTCCTTCAATTTGTGGTAAGTGACTAAAATAAACTGTGAGCATGTCTATGCAGACAGACACACAAACACTATAAATACTACACACACTATCTCTCATACACTGGGACCATCTCAGTGCATCTGTGTGTGTGTGTGTGTGGTAGCAGGAGGGGCTGGGAGATGATCCAAACATCTGATAGCGCTGTTCATAGCTCCGTCTCTTGTGGCGTCGGACTGACTGTTATTAAAAAATACAGAGTAATATCTGAGCTGTCTCTCATCCAAGAGATTTAAGACTGAGCCCTATTTCCTGAGCGTCACAGGTCTGGATAAATCATTATCAGCTCCCTGAGCCTCAGGCGCATAGCCCAGGTTAGTGGTGGGCTATGCTAGCAAACCCACATCAAGATGGCCCACATAAAGGCACTGGTGGGCTGCTTATTGCATTAACAATGACAGGAAGTGATTTGAAGTCTAGATCGTTGATTTTAGAAATTGTTAAGGCAACAAGAAATTCAATGAAATTCATGTGAGAGCCATAGACGCACTTCTGAAAATGTCACAATCATTAGCTCAAAGCATAAAAGCTCTTACAGTAAGTAACACTGGGGAAAGTGGGTTTGGCTTACACTCAAAATGTGATGAGTCCCAGTGAATGCCAGCTTAACATCCTCTATTTAAGTAAGATCCTCAGAGCTGCATTGAGGGTATTTTGTAAATTTTTTAGGTGATCTTGGAAATAGTAGCCATGTAGATAGCTCAGTTATACTTCCATTAAATTGAGATACAACTGAACAATCTTCATACGTTATGTATATGAATAATGCAATTAAAGTATTCCATAATTATGTACATAGAACATTATCCTATGTACATGTGGAATTACACACCCTCTGCATGCACTGTATATAATTAATCATAAATATTTATTGCAACTATTCACATCAAAAGACTCTTCATTCGCAAACAGCACTGATAATTCTGAAAAGTGCAGAACATCTACTAAATATTTGAAGCTAATGAGAGACTTTTAGATGCAGATAAATAGAAGTAGTACAAAAACTGTTTTTTTTTGTCTGAGACAGTTTTCCGTATCTTCCTGGTCTTTTCATTTGTGGCTGACTGTGCATAGTGAAACCTCAGGTCTGTGACACCAGGTGCAACAGGTCAGCCTTAACTCCCCCCCGTGGGAGGCAGAGAGAGGAAGATAAGACTCCCTGCTGAGAGCATTACTTCATGTCTGATAAAACGCATGCATCTAAACCCAGCCTTAAGGCGACGAGGGGCCAGTCTGCAGATACTGAATTCACACTTTCATTCTTGATTCAAGTACGCAGAGTTTATTGCCACGGCAACTGGCTCGTCTCCCGCGGTAACCCATTTTTCAAGTTTCCTGTAGACAGGAGTGATGGCAGTCTCAGCGTCATTGAAATTCCATGTGTGTGTGTGTGTGTGTGTGTGTGAGAGAGAGAGGGACGGTCTGAGTTAATGTGATATGAGGTCGCCACTGATTAACTGTGTGTATGTGTGAGTGTGTGGGATGCATGTATGTATGTGTTTGTAGCAGTAGTAGCAACTCATCTCTGAATCAGCTCAAAGCAAAATGGCATGTGTGTGTGAGTTCCTGCATATGTGGTCTTTTTGCTGTGATCTGGCTTTGTTTATTGACCACATATAACATATCTATGAAGTGCAACACGTTTGATTAAATTTTGTGAGGGACAGAATGTCCTTTACTCATTTGCATTCGTGTGACCAAAAAATTATACATTTCTACAACTATTTCAACTATTAAAAACCTGTAAACAGAATGATCAAAGCAAACTATCCACAAAAACATTAAAGGTCACAGTGAAACAGTTCAGCATCTTTAGCTATACTCCTGTTTTTAGATCCAGAGGAGGAGGACATGGGTTAAATGAATAAATCAGACCTCAACAACATTCTTTTTCAGCTGAAATTTCACCTCTTATCATGATATGATTCTGCTAGCTACCCACAAGCGCACTGTCAAGTGTGGTCTTATATGATTTGTGGGGTTAGCTAGTCAACCCAAATCAAGTTTGATTGGATACATTTATGTAACCACCCCTGCATTGAGTGAGTCATCATAAATATTTATACATTTTATAGGAAGAAAAAAAGGGGGATTTTTTTGAGCATATTACAAGATACAAATGAATGATCAACATAGGGACACAGGATTAAAACTTGCAAACAGGTATTATTCAAGGTGCAGACAGATGCAGATTTAAAGGTTAAACACAAAAAAGCACATCAAGGTAAGATATCCTCATTTCACCTCATCTGGTTTTATTGCCGTTAGGCACACATTTATGTCAGGATCTAGCAGCCTGTTGCACCAGCTGAACAGTGTAACACCAAACCAACTGCTATGTTATTAGTTTCACACTAAACTTTCACCTAATGCAGTTGGCAGTAACTCTCAATTGAGAGTTAAACTTACTGTAACTGTAACAGTGCAGCCTGTAACTATCTGTTATAATGCAGACGGTGACTTAAGGACAGAGTAACTTGACTCAGCATGATGTGATGTCTACAACTCGCATACAAATCTGTTCTTCAGAGTCACATAGTTGAGATCATGTTTACACTTTTCTGCTTTAGTAATTTTTCTGTTTCAGCAGTTTTAGTGATATGAAAGCAGATATAAAGGAAGGTTGTAAAGAAACAAACTTGAATAGAATTAAATAGAATTGTGCTGCTTTCTAAAATTGTCAACACAAAATGCTACCAAGAGGGGTGTACTAACATATATACACAAGTATAGGTAGCATGACAGACGGATGACAAAATTAGAAAAGTCTCTGCTCTGTAAAGCTGCTCTTTATCACCAAAGTCTCCGTGTAACTGCTGCTGAGTGTGATCAGCAGCAGAATGAGCCTCTCTCTGCATCTCACTGAATTTCGTTACTTTGTTTTCTTATTTTTATTTTGAACTGAGTCTGGGCGTCTGTGTCAGTCTCTTTTGTGTTCCAAACATGAGTCACCATCACCCACAGCCACGCTAGCGGCTCTGTGAGGCTGTGCTTAGGAACAGCAGTGCTCTGAGCTAAATGCTAACATCAGTGTGCTAACATGCTGGTGTTAAACAGGTACACAGAAAGTACAGATGAGGCTGAATTTCATTAGTTTTGCAGGTTTGCAGTATTTGACAAATTGATTGATTCTGATCTGATGGTTTATGTATGGGATCAAAGCCAGCACAATTAATCCTCTGAGGATGGATATCTGAAGATGATTTCATCCAATCCATCCAATTGTGTTGAGATATTTCAGTCTTTAGTGGTGGACCTGCTGACTGACATCGCCATCCCTAGAGCTGTGCCGCTAATATGGCTAAAAATGCAACTGATACCACCCAGACAAAGCCTTCCAATCTTAACCTGTCTTGTTAGCACAACTGCCTGAGGTGAAAACAAAATGAAACAAGCACACAGAAGATGTGATCAAAACCAGCCCGCTCATTAATGAAACTGCTGTGTTAATTAAAGCTACACCTCTGAGGGTGGTACGACTTGGTGAGTCCAAAGGCGCAAATATGAACTCTGAGATGTTGATCCCGCTCGGCAGTCATTTTTACATGCGTGAGAACGACAGTTTCATTTCACTTGGCACATTTAACAGCAGGGAAAATTCCTGTCATTTCATATCAGAGGGAGCAGATCCACAGATAGCACGGCTGCTTTCCTGCTTCACTGCAAAATATGGGGGAAAAGAAAAGCTGCACAATATGCACATGCCTCTTTCTATTACGTTATGATTATAGTTAAATATTTGAATGGCCAATAATAGCAGGTTTATTCCATTTATCTTCATGCTATGCTGGCACGAACAAATAAAAAGGAAATTCTTCAAAAAGGACAGGCTTCAAAAGTGATTGTGTATAACAAAGAGCACAGCACAAAGCGAAGGCGTCAATTGGATGGAAACTCAAGAAAAACCAGGAGTTTGTGTGTATGTGCATGAGCATGAGTATCAAATTAGTGCTGCAAACAAAGGGCGCTCCTGACTTTGAGTATGACCTAATAATCAAGCATGTCAGGCCGACAGACCCATTGTGCATTTGTGTGGAAGAGTGTGCTTGTTGGTGAGTGTGAGCTGATGTGAAGGTACAAGGGAAGTGTGTGATATTTGAGAACAAAGGACTTAAATAAGCAGCGGAGGTTTAATGAACTTAACTCTTTCAAGTAGACATACAGCCAGTGTAACACACGCACACGCACACGCACGCACGCACACACACGCACGCACGCACGCACACACACACAGGGTCAGCCTCATTGTAGTCATTTGCATTATGAAGAGAGTATGAAGTCACGTACGTCATGTATGAAGGCCACAACAATGCCTGAGACTTTCCTCTTTTTTAAGACTCCAGAGTCTAAGAACTTGCTTTTACACCAGTAAACACATGAATTATGCATGTATATGTAGATCTATGAAAAGTATTTTATAAAATGAAACTATGTTAGTCAGAGAGAATGATATTAATCATGGCAAGGAGCTGGAAGTGAAGTCTGACCAAAACTAAAGCCAGAAATGAGTCCCCATGTTGAATGAAGTGAACTGTGTAGCATAGCGGCTCCATTTCTTGGTTAATCACATCAGTACGAGGCTGTGGCTCACTTTTGAGTTAGCTTTTGTGTGCTTGAGAAGTAGCTGCACATGTGAGAATAGACTACAGTTGTGGTTAACTGCTCAAAAACTGCATGTAGCTCCCTAGCTACCAGAGAACCACCTCCACTAACTCCTGAGGCAAATATTTGGCTCTTTAACTGCTAAATCCTTCACTAGGTTTACAGGCCAGTTGGTAACTTTGTCATCCTGCAGTTTGGTATTGGACAGACATTGTGCAGTTGCCACTAAAACAGTAAAATTGTGGCCTGTAAAACAAAGAGGTGAAAGACACAAAGGGTACGTGGAGCTGAGGGGAACTGTAGAGTGAGGTATTAACCAGCAACTGACCCACTGTTTATATAAAAATAATGATAGTGCAGCTTTAAATGTTGTTATGACCAGTGGTCATAATGAACAAAAACATGAGATTAATACCAACTTACATTGCATGTCTTTACATTAGGATGTGCATAAGAAGCCGTGAGGTGTTTAAGCAGCTTAACAGATTCCAGATAACTGAATACAGACATACGGACTTTTGCCTGTTTGCTAGTGACTTGTCGCAGAGGGCACTGCATAATTCATAGAGGACAACTGCGTCAACAGTTGCACTGTTTTTGCATAACACTGCATTGCACTTGGCACTCTGCTCCGAGGGCACTGAGGGAATATCTTCTTGAGAATTGTCCAATATTACGTAAACTGTAGTTCCGAAGCATCAACAGCAGCACCAGTGATGGATCAGGTTATAAATAGGCCTCCTTTTTATCCAACTGCCCACGCAGGTGGCTGACACCTGCATACTGTGCTGCAGGGCCGGAGATTTATTGTATAAATGTTAGGTTGGTGTTAAGGAACAGATCAGGATTTTTAGGAAGAAAATGAGAGGAATAAGAAGGAGAGAGATAGATGTGTAGAGGAAGGAAGGAAAGACCTTTTATGGCGTGCAGGGGAAGTGTTCCCTCACTTTCTTGTCCTCATTTCTCTCTCCAACCCCCTGAAATCTCACATTTCATTCTCTCCATTTTCCTGATTTTTGTTCGTCACCCCTCCTCCTCCCCCCTGCAACGTTAGACTCTAATTCTCTTTCCGTCACCCACTCTCTTTTTCACTGGCATCCTTTGAATTCTGTGACTCTTTGCCTTCTGTATCCACATACATATATACTCCCTCTTTCTCTCATTCTGCCTCTCTCTCTCTCTCTCTCTCTCTCTCTGTAAGCCACTTGTTACCATGGCAACCCCACAATGGGCCTCATAAAGCTAATAAGCAGAGAGAGCAGGAGGGATGAGAAAAGCAGCAGAAAGAAGGAGGAGGAGGAGGAAGAAAAAAATATTGAAGAAATTAAATGGAAAAATAAATGGGTGCCAATCTATTCCTGGTGTTTGAGCTTCAGGCGAGGAGCACGAGGGAGAGAGACATATAGAGAGAGGGAGAGAGAGAGGGAAAGAAACACATGGAAGTGCACATAATTAGAATACATGTAGTGCTTATATAATGTGTGATGATGAGAGATTATGTAAATGTACTTTTTACCTGTTTTGGTACTAGTTTTTACAGAAAATCATTTAACAGCAGGGATTCAAACTGAATTCTAATCAAATCAATAGAGAAGATGAGGGAGGACAATCGTTCCTCCAGTGCTTGAAGTTGCACTATGTTTGCGTAAAGAGTCAAACTAAATATTACAGGAACTTGTAATACTTCTTTAACATATGATACTGTAGTAGAGCGTTTGGATTGATTTGAAGTAAATCATAAACTAAATAATATATAAATAAAATATTGTTGTAATATACTGATTTGTAAGTAGTTACTGTCGGGTAATGTCGGGCACACTGATGCTTTCGGCCAACGATGAAAACAAAGAAGCACTTAACAAAATTGTAAATTACCAGTAACATGGGATCATCAAATATAATATATATTGGAGTTGACTGGAGAAAGATGTTTTAAGTAATATTTTAGAAAGTCCAAAGCATCATTTCAACATTGTTACAATTAAAAACAACCACTGATGACTAGAAATGGGTACTGAACACCAAACTAAAATAGGACTGAAATACAGATGTTTCTTGGCAGTCGGTGCTAAAGTAAGTATTTAAACATCATTATTCAATTGAAGGAAGATCATTTAAAATTGGCTATACTGTTAATAAACTTTTTTTCCATGAGTGTTGTCTGCTAACAACGTCTCGATTGTTATGCCGACAAGTTATGACATATTGCAGGTTAAAAAGCTGGAACGAGCAGGCTGATTAACTGTAGAACATACAGCTAACACAAAATGCATGTGTGTAACAGCTGCTGTGTGTAAAGCACTAGTAAGAATGGGACAATAGGACGGATTTTCTGTGCAAAGCGACTGCTGTGTAACTGTCAGTGCAGCTCGGCTGCTGCCTCCAAGCTCGTAATTTCCAAAGTGGCTCTGATGACCATTTTCTGTCATCATCAGAAAAATGTCACTTTTTTATTTATCAAATTAGCTATGAGTGCCAATAAGTATCAGCACTGATTAACTGTACTAGCTTTGCTGTGCTGATACTTAATAAAATCCTGATATAATAACTGGCATCAATAGCAAAACACAAACATCTTCCAAGACATGAAATTCTCGTGTTTTCACCATTTAACATTTCCAAAAATTACTTTGACACACAGTAAATTAAACACGTGTGTTGAAAGTAAAACTGAGCCCTTTTCAACAGGGTGATTAATAACTGTCCCTCAGTTTTTGTCCTCAAAAGACATCAGTGTCGGGCCCAAGGCGCATCACAGTATGTAGGTTTCAATATGGAAATAGTACTTGTTACATAAATACCGTGGCAGAGCTTCAGTGAGAATAGGAGATGTCTTATTCAGTTTTGCATTCGTGTGTGTGTGTGTGTATGAGAGAACCAAAGAGAGCATGCACCTGTGGATTGATAATGAATGTGTTTCTAGTTGGAGGCACTACTCAGATCAAAGTCTAGCTGGGCCTCTGAACTGCACGCACACACACACACACATACGCACACACACACACGCACACGCACACACACACACACACGCACACGCACCGGCTTCCCCTGCTTTGCCTCTTCTGTAGCAGCGGGTGTGAGGGACAGTTGGACTGAAACCCAAGTGAGAGAAGGAAGTATTCACAACTACGTCACCAGCTAGCTATCACCAAGGCCACCACTTCGCCATGACAACAGGGAATCTCGTCGCCATGGTAACGCATGAAGCGAGCGACTAGGAAATGACACACAGGAAGTGGGTCTTAAGACACTTCTACAGTAATCTATTGAAGCCCAAAACTGTGGTTTATTCATGACATAAAAACATCTGTCAATGTTTTTGACAAATATACAATGATGTTAAAAAATGTATGTGGATACTAAGCATGTTTGCATTATTTAGTATTTATGCTCATTTTGTAGTATGTTAACAAAAATAAAAGCACGGCAATGTGCTTACATGCAGATTTAAGACTTAACTGCCCTCATTATGAGCTTCTGGTGAGAAAACACCTCATTCATTACAGGGAATATTCGTTTTGGAGGAGAAACTTTTAAACTCAGTAGGGGGATGTCATTAGATGAAACTAACAGTGTTTCATCTGGTCTGACAGTAAAAGGGACTCCCCCATAGGACTGAGAAAGTATATTTTGCTGATGTCTTGGAGCCTCATTTTTGAGATATCCGGCAAAGTTTTCCCCTGAAAGCGTTTGTTTGCATCCTAATTTCCAGTCAAACACGCTGGAGTGTAATATGAAAGTTAAGAATACGTTTTCACCTCAAAAAACTTCTGAAAAGTCAATTTTTAAAGGCAAAACCTGAAAACAACTCAAAACTTTGACAGTAATAAACAAATTACCATCAAACTAGGAGGTCAACCAGCCGTGTGAGTTAATACTATGTCACTTCAAGCATCAGGTGTTTTTATGGACTTTGCTGTGGCACTTTCTGGTGTTACAAGGCCTTTACTCAACACTGAAAGTCTCTTCATGGTCTGATGCTCTTCAACCTAGCAAACACACCAGTGGGTCCATCATTAATAAATCATGGCATGCGGCCATACACTTGTCAAATCCACATGACTGTATTTAAAGGGCAAAATCCTGTGCAGAATAATTTTTATAACCCTCCTTGGATTCCTCACACAGGTGGCACTCACATAGCGCTGTAGTCTGAAATCCCAAAAATGTATGCTCAAATGACTAAAACTATTTATTTCTGGAACTAATATGATATGGCAGTAAATAACATTTTTGGTCAATTTCAGCAGATTCTGAATCATATCAAGAAATCCTCCAAGAAAGCTTTTAAGGTGTGCTGTTCACTCCGTCCATAGTGTGACTGAGTCCAGCAGTTCCCTCTAAAATCTGTTGTTAGCCTCTAAGGTGTTTACCTCCTGCCTCATGTATGACAGCAGTAGAAATATGATTTCAATTTCCTGTGACCCAGGGATTAAAGTTTCATTTGGTCTTTACGCTGAATGAGGTTAAACAGCACCTGCACTGAGGCAACAAAGACAGAATGAAAGAAGAAGCTTGAACATCAGGAAAAAAAAAAAAAAAAGATGGCCCGAGCAGCATTGTAATACTCCAAGACCAAAGATATTTAATATACTGACTTTCAGAGTAAATGTGTGCTTTATGCATTATTGATGCCATGACTGAATGGAGCTGACACGACCCAACCACTAACCAAGCCACCAGCTGGCTAATACACATGATGGATGTGGGCATTTAGGTATTCAACACAGTTTTTCCATAAGGGATATTTTCCATCAGTGATGAAAATAATTAGTTGCAACCCTATAACAGACAACGTACTGCCTCTGAATGACAACAGTCATATCCTTTTATATCCTTCATTTAATTGCTTTGCTTGGTGTCCACGCAGCAAACAAAGTCAAAAGACCTGCAAGAGTTTTCGTACCGTGATATCCCTCTTGAGGAGATATTTGTATTGCTGCTGATCCTCCTCCTAAGGGAGGTCAGGCTGGAGTGTATTTCAGCAGGGCCGACACTCACTCACTTCTGCCTGAGAGACAGCCTTTACCACTAATTGCTTTCCTACCCTCCTGCCTGTTTATGCTTCTTACCTGTGAGCTGACAGTCGTCGTTGGAGCCCGCAGAGTCCTCCTGGTTGGGGCTGAGCGGAGGGCTAGCAGGGGGGCTGGTGCTGAAGCTGGCGTAGCCCAGGGACGAGCTCACCTCGCTGGGCTCACAGCTGTGGTTGACCGGCCTCTGGACGTCCAGGGACGAAGACAGAGAGGTGCGCTGCTTTGGCTGGATACCAGACAGGAAGAATGGAGGACAATGGTTAGACTGCAGAAAACGTTAATAATATTTTACTACTATATTCCCTTTTATGTAACTGACCATTGTGGGCTTATCCTTTTTTTTTCTTTGTTTTTCTTTTAACTTAAATTAGATTTTTAATTTTATACATTAAAAGTAAATGTTTTGGTCTATCTGCAAGTGGTTAATAGGCACAACATTTTTCCAATATGAAATACACCACATAAAAAGTAACAAGGCCTGAAAAACGTATAGATAAACATTTGCTAAAATAAATGATGATGCCATATTTCTACCTTCTACATGCAGCATTTCAATTTTGTATTGCTTATTTTGTTCTGTTATGATAAATGATAATTATTCTTGTCCAATTCTTCCTTGTCATTATAATGACCAATTTTCTTAATCACATTTTAATAATAATAGCAATTTCAGTTTACATATTACCATAGACTGTTTTGCTCTTTCATTTCACATTTACATTAAGGGGACTCACATCACATTTGGGGACAAACTACAGGTCCTCATAAGATAAAGGTATTAAGTTTTGGTTATAATTAGGTTGCCGTTAAGCATGTGTCAATCAGGCCAAGGAAACTCATCAAACTCTGAGACAAATGCTCATTTTATCTCATTTAACACATTATCATTTCAACTTGTTTTTGTGTGTGCACTTCTGTACATAACTAGAAAAAAGTTTTTATTATTTATTCTGTCTAAAATAATAAGATATATAGACGCCAACATGTTTTAAGTAATGTAAAATTGAAATGCAAGTGAGAAAAGGAGTGCGAGAGACAGAGGTGAATAGAGAGAGAGAGCTATAGACAGATAGAGGGAAACAGCAGCATAATGATTGCTTGCAGCAAGTGAGGGAGTGAGACAGAGGACAACTGAAACTGTAGACTGGCATCTGGTAAACACATCTTACATAATGAGGCATTTGCAGCTCTCAACAACCTGCTGCTATGCTTCACAAACAGCTCAGGCAGTCAAAACCCTGCTGCTGTGTGTGTGTGTCTGTGTGCACGTCTGAGGGTGCAGGGAAAAAAATATCCATATAGCAAACCATGAAGGTAAAATAACACAGGGAGAGAAACCGACACATGACAGCATAACCTTCATGAGACCTTCACTGTCTTGTGTGTCACTCAAGGCACAAAAAGTGGACCTTGAGAGAGAAAGAGAGTGAGGAGAGGATATCAAAGGATGTGAAAGCAGAGGAGGCAGGAAGGCTCTTTTCCATGCATGGTGCACTCAGATTGAGCTTTGATGAGTCCTCAGACCCACTGAACTAAACTGAGATGAAAAACGAAGGCAAAACAAGAGCAGGGAAATAGGTTGAACAAGAGGCGAGCATGAAAAAGAAGAAAAGAGAACTGGGAGGAAAATGAAAACATTTCTCCCTGCCAATCAGAGAAAATGGAAGCACTGAAGAGAAGAGGAAAAAAAGGACAGAAGAAAGAAATGATGATAGCAGGTATTAAGTAGGAGATGAAGAGGGTTGGGCAAGAAGGAATGAAGCTATGAAGGGAGGAAACAGTAGGGTAAAAAAACACAGAGACATGGTCATAAGAAGAAAGACAAGGAAGAAAGTCATAAGTGAAGCAGACTTTCATCATCACATGAAATCAAATGGAAAAAAAACAAATGCAGTGGAAATAACTTTCATCACTCCAAAGAGTGGTATTAAAGGAATAGTTTGACATTTTGTGAGTTAGCTAATTTTCTTTCTTGTTGAGTTAGAATAGAAGATGAATACTACTCTCGTGTCTGTACCGACGTACGTGACTTTCTTGCACTTACGCAGTTTAGTTTCCAGTCTTGATGCTAAGCTAACTGGGTAATGCCATAGCTTCATATTTAGCGTATAGACATGAGAAGTATCGATCTTTTCATCTACCATTTGGCAAAAAAGTGATGAGGATATTTCCAAAAATGTTGAACGACTTCTTTAATATCTCCATTAGAAGAAAATCCACACCATAATGCTAAATCTATACTACTATAGCTACTGTACGTGATTTCAAAGTAACTTAGCTCTGCGGTTTCTTTTTTTTTTTCTGTGAATAAGAGGATGGATTTTTCAAACGCACAGTTTGGTATGAGTCAAACAAAGACAGTGTGTTTCTGGTGTTTAATTTTTAACCGTCCTACTTGGAGCAATCCGGCATATAAGAGGCACAGAGAGCCAGAGGAGCTTCAGCAGACCAGAATGCGGCACAGACACAATCGATACTAAGACTGACTTTTATGTTGCAGTGTAGAGTTGGTCAGGGGGGAATAACGCCACAGCAGCAGCATCCTGCAGAGACCAGGGATGTTTAAAGGACCAATGCATCAAGGACGCAAGATCACAACAGCCCAGGAAGGCAAGAGGGAATACGCAGACGATGATGTATGAGCCCAACAGGGAGTCACCCTGACTGGGGAAGGGGAGAGGCGTTACACAAGCTGACAAAAACCTGTATTTATATATTTCTTTATAACATGTTTGTAATTAAAAACATCGATGACCTATGATGAAGAGACAAAGAAAAATGAAAAAATCTCACTAATGACAACAACAACTTCATGCAATGTGCCTGCATGAAACCTGAACCTGTGGAGTTTACTTTCCCGCAGGCTACAAAAGGCAACAAAAAAAGAACCCAAAATAAACAAGATGAATTAGCACTCAACCCAGAATGATGGAAATGCTGTAATGTGACTCTGTGGTGTTTCAAAGTGGGAGGTTGAGGCTGTGTTTGTTCATTCTTTTGCGACCCGCTGAATAAATTCTAACGGCAACTTCAACTTCGCCAATTCATCCTATAAGCATCTCTTTGTTCCCACACTTATCTCTGCCTTGTCTCTGTGTATTTGGCTTCTGCTTCTTTCTAACAACCAAAGGCGTCTTCTCTCTGGGCTCATGCTTATTAAGAGCTCGCACACTCACATAAATAAACACACACACACACACACACACACACACAACAAAACGTACACACGTACTGTAGCACTAGCTGAGGCTTAGCGTTAACAATGCAAACGGGCAGCCAGCTAATGAACATGTCATGGCCGATTGGAAGGGGATTAATGAGCACAGACACACAATCACACACAAGAAAACACACACATGCACACAGGCAGGTCGACCACGCCTGATTAAACTGCAGCAAAAGACATTTTTCCCGCCTGGAACAGCATCCCTTGGGGAAAATATGCTGTTTAACACTTCACTAATGTGTGTGTGTTTGTGCTCGGGTGTTAATAGATGATACACCCATTAGCTAAAAAAGACATTTTTCACCTACGACCAAGTGAGATGTGCTTTGCAGTTTAAGTTTGCATGCTCACAGTGATCAGTGCTTATTTCTATATAAGGAACTGTATGCTAAACTTATTTTACTACATTTTATTACCTTGCTATTCTAATTGATATTTTCAGTTGTTGGAGAAACTTCCCTTCTTTTAACAGTAGCCCAGAGTTAATGATGCTGGATATCAAGCAATGCACACATCTTTTGCAGCTGGTGTTTTTGTTTCTTTTCCATTCTCCCCATTGCTTCACTGTGTTTATTTCAGTGGCCTCACACATTCACAGAAAGATGTAAACACACAAACTCAGTAGGCAAAAAGCTCAGAGCAGGCGACAAGAGAATAGAAAATAAAAGAAATAAACATCCAAAACTCCTTTCCCCCCCTCATCCAAAACAAACTTTAAACTGCAACTCTTAAAACTGCAACTTTGTTATTCAGCTCTTGATTCTGCTTTCCCACTTTCTTCTGATACATTTTGGCTTTGCCTCTCATTTTTTGCATCTTTTTCTTCTGATGATCAAACTTCGTATTTTTTCTCCTCCAGAAAATTTCAAGAAAGTTTCACTCAGGTGAGCGCCTCAGGTGCTGACACACTTTGAGACAATTTCAGTGGCATTAACATATATAGTGCCCTCTCTAAAGGCTCGAACATGGTTCATGTGGCAGTTTGTGTGCCTGTGCCTTTCTAGAAACACATGCGCTGTCCACTGCAGACTGGACAGTCACTCTCTGATCCCTCTGGTTTCATCTGTTGTTGGTGACATGCTGGTTTTAAGAACCTCTTTCTGCCTTTTTGTTAAATGTTGGAAAAACAAAACAAAGTAATTAAACATAATATTCTTGCAATCAATGTGGAAGTGGAGCCACTCATATATTTAGTATAATATATATAAGTTTTCCCAAACAAATACTTTAGTCTCTTTCACTTCAGTTCTTTCAATTTCAGTGTGGTTATTGTTCATGTGTCATGACAGGCAGTTCTCAAAATTTAAACCACATATCTTAAAGGTTCTCAATAAGACATTCAGTATAGTAGAACAGTAAAACTAAGATAGAGTGGAACAAATGTCAACTTGAGCAGAGAATGAAGTCACACTCATTCAGTGCTTATTGTAAACTGAGCTTCTCTGTCTTTTGTTTTGGGCGTCTGGACAGGCACGTGAGTCCGTGAATTGTTCAGTGAGTGACAGGGAGTCAGAGCTGCTGCCCAGCAACAGACTCAGCAAAGCTACTGAGCTAACACAGTAACACAAAAGCTAAGTCAGACAGTGGCTGTGTATAGAACAGACAAGAATGAACCACAGACTCAGCTGCAGGGCCGCTGTGACAGCAGCAGGGGGAGGGATGAGTTTGTTTTGGTCCGAGATGCTGAGATGAAAAATAAATTAGGCCAAAATAGATTATTTAGGATATAACATATAGGAACCGTGAAGTTCAGGAGTTTGAGACTCAAGTGGATCAACCCATTCCTCATGCTTTCAGGCTGGTCTGACCTCTGTATGTCAATTACCATGTAGTTACCACTCAATGGTTTCTAGACTGCCAAAAGCTTGTTTTGGGTTATAGTTTTGTATCTTTCTACAACTGCAACTCTCTCCCATCATTATCTGCTATCACTCGTTCAATCTGTCCATCATCTAAAATTGTGGAAATAAGGAAGCTCTATTGTAGCTCAGATTTAACTAAAAGAAATTCACTTTTTGTCTATTGTAGGTTATAAAATATTAAAGTAGTTCCCCTGCCAAATTTTTAAAAAGCTGTGAAGATGCCAGTAAAAGCTTACAGTCCTCTTGGCTCACAACAAATGAGGTGTATGAACTGCATGATTTATTGAAATCTTAAAAATGCTACATACAAATCCTTTTAATACGGTTTGGGAAATACCAGGAAATAGCTCTGATGCATAACTCCCACTAGAGAGCTTTAAGCATTAACTTGACTTAGTTCAGTTTGCAGTGTATGACCCATGCCTCTGCTTTGGGGCCACAAGTATCCTTGCTGGCAAACCTCTTTAACACCAATACACTCGTTCTCTCTCTCACACACACACTCACACATATATAAAGGTCACCTAGTTGTCCAAGCAATTTTAAAACCTTCAGGTGGATTGCACTAAGCCGCCAGCTATGAGAAGAATGAGCTGACCAAGGTACGTGAAAGTAAATTAAACTTTTTCCCCTTGCCTCACGGTCCTTCTGACTATTTTCACTCTTTTTGCTCCCCTCCTTTTCTTGCCGCCATCCTCTGGTGCCAAACAGCTGCCATGATTGTTTATTGATTGTGTGTGAGTGTGTGTATTTGCGCATGTGTCGTCTTTGCACAGCTCACAATATTGCAGTGATAAAGAGCTGGCACAAATACAGATTCATTCAATTGTACAGTACAGAAATGTCCTATAATTACGCACGGATCCAAGCAAACTGGCTAGAAGATTAACTGACTGGAGCAACACTGTCGGAGAGGGATCATCAAGTGACTCACTGATTGATGAGTGTGAACAGATTAATGAGTTGTAAATGCCAAAGTGATTAGTGCTCTGAACGTGTATGGGTTTTAAAATATCTGGAGATTTTCTGGTGAACAAAATGTCCAGTTGTCAAGTTCGACAAATGAAAATATATTTAATAAATATGTCTGAAAGCAGGTTTCATATAAGACAAGATCCCCAAATGGAAATATATTGAAATGCTGATGAAATTTTTTTATCTAATAGCAATTTGGTGAGACACAACTTTCATTAGTAATTTGTTGGGTGCTTTTATAATTAGTTATTATTTGATAAAATGTCAGAATAGTAAAAATCACAAATTTACAGAGCCTGCCATCTTACAATTTTGTATTTTTTATATTTTCTCCAAAACAGCCCAAAATAGAAGGATATGCATTCTAAAATGATATAAAACTGTAAAAATCTCACATTTGAGAAGGTGCAACTAAATAATGTTTAAATGCTTTGAGTTATCTATAAAATACAAATGGCAAACATTTTGTCAAAGTCAGGCAATTTGTGGGCATACGTATGCCATGTCATTGATTAGAACGGCCACATCTGATGCAGTAAGTGTATCAAACTATGTAATCATTAATTGCAGGTTAAAAAGCTTATTGTAGCCGTCTTTGGAAACATTTGGCCAAAATGACCTGTTATAAAAATCGAAGTGCCCAATGAGCTGAGCGAGAGCTGCGGCTCAGGCAGAGTTTCATTGAGCTGAAGTACAGCGAGTTTTCCCCTGCGGTTTGCTTTGAGTGATGTTAATAATACTTGTGCCTCAGCAGAGGTCTCAGCGTTGTCAGTCATGTTTACAATATTCATTACGACGGATTGCAGCCTCCTTTAACATGTTTCATTCAGCACAACAGTATCTTTAAACGCTGCCAGCTTCACAGATAATTTCTTTCGCACAGTTTGCTCAGTTCTCCAGATATTTACTTTGCATTTTTGATTTTCCATTTTCCCATTTGCAAGGTCATGTACATCAAACATCTTTCGTCAATAGCATAATATCATGAACATCCACGGATGATATGCGCGCCTGGTCTAATTAGTCAGCTCCAGCGTGTACCTCTTTTCAACAGTGTATGCATCTTCCTAGTCCTGGAGGAACTTTCAAACATATGTTAAGCAACTGTTTGAGTGGAGTCGACAACACTCAATTCAAACAGTAAACAACCGTCAGTCAAGTCAAAAATGATTTTTATTAACAAAATATAACAACCAGGATATTCTTCACTGATGTTCAAGAATAACAAAAACTTTATCAACAATGCAGCAGTATATATTCTATATAATTTGTGGTTGAAAAACTATGTCACTCCACAGTAACACTGTCTTTTTCCCCAAGTGTAGTTAATGCATGAAGAACTGAACCTATGGGGGCAGCAAGTCATTCAGCATTCATATTTAACCATACCACATTTAAGTTAGCATGTTTGTATACTGCTTTATAGAAATCATTTTACTTTTCTATCTACATTTAACCATAGCTCACAGTTCATTATGGCCCAAACACAGGAGCTAAATGTTTAATGAAAAGGTATGGTTATTGTTTTGTTATTGCTTGTGTTGACTGTGGGATTTTTAGTTATTTGTTAGATTGAAAAAGCTGAAAGTGGTTGTCAGTCAGCAGTTGTGTCCAGAACGAAGCTCTCAAGCTCTTTTCAATACTTTTCATTGGTGAAATCTTGTAAAATCCAGACACAGATGTTAAGGGTGACCAGTAACATTGAAAAAAAGGAAATCACAAAATATGGAGAGATTTGTTTCAGCATTACTTGACATACAGACCAGCATTAATCCATATATAACTTTATATGGCTGAAATGTTAGCAAACATCCCACTGGAGAGTTAAACTTAGGTTCAAGATTTGTTTTTATTTTAGCCCTGGGTTGATCCTTAGAAAACAACAAAGAAAAGCATGCGAGTTGCAGAACGAGTTGCTGATAATATTTCATGGAGCTTTAAAAGTAAGACCAAACTTTCCATAATCCCACATGTTTCCTGAAGAGAATTCAGGCCCTTTCCAGCAGGATACTTAAAAAGTACATATTTGGGTAGAACCTGACTGTCTTTTTTATAATTATCTGCTTATTTACTTATCTACCTTATCTCAAAATTACTCAAGGCTGCTGTTAAAATTGCACATCTGTGTTGGTCAAACAAACCAACCACCAACTTCAAGAAACACAGTAAAATTATTTTCCTTTTATCATTGAGGTGAGACTGAGTGAGGATAATACTAATGCTCAAGATTATCTTGACCACAGTCATTTGGGGAGCTGAGAGTTTAAGCCTTTCAGTTTCCTGAAGCAGATCCTCCAGAGGGATTTTGAGCAATGGTTGCTATCCTGCTTCTTAAAGCTCCTATACAATCTCCTTTGTGACAGCTGTACATTCACCATTGAGTGGATGTGTGTGTGTGTGCGTGCGTGCGTGCGTGTGTATATATGTGTGTGTGTGTGTATCCACTCGACGTTTGCCAGGGGGAAAAAAACATCTATTATCTCCATACCTCGATAAAGCATCAGAGACCAGTTAGCCTTCCTTATCTGCACGCCACTGCAAGTGTGTGTATGTGGTCAGGAAAGCTATTTGCTCTTTCAAGCTGTCAGGGTTTGAATTCTTGTGTGCATTCATACATAAGTAACAATGTGTCAACAGTAGATTTGTGTGCAATACATACTATACTGAATATCTACATTTGTGTGTGTGTGTGGACCTACTATGACAGGTGTCACACTTGGAAAGCAATACGAAAGAGAATCTGTTCTCTATTACGTATAATTCTTTTATTCCTTTGCTCCTAATCTTAAAGGATAAGTGTGGTAATGCTCTACATGTCTCTTACAGTCTCAACAAATACACTTTTTAAGTAAGGTTTGCTAAATACTACAGTGCAGAGTTACAACATCCCAGCAATTTGTTACATTTGTTTTGGAGAGGTGTTGATTAAACGTAATGCTCATTTTGGAGGCTGTAGTCTGCGCTGAATTTTTTTTTGCCGTGTTTATAATACTTTGTCCTTCACATTTTTTATGAAAGGGAGCACGCTAAATTACTTTTCAGATAGATAGATGGTTATTAGGACTTGTTAATGTAATACACATCCTCAACAGCACAGAGTAATTCCTTCAAATGATAAAGTTGATTCAACACCTTTTCAACGGTTTCAACAAAACTTAAGATTAAAACCTTCATGAAAGCAGAATTTATTGCACAACTGCTGTAGCAGACCACAATAGTTTTAGCTAGGTGAACCTAATGAACTGGCAGCCGTGTGTATTTGTGACCCATTTTTAAAGATTTACATTCAGTAGAAGCTAATGGGGCAAGGGAAGAAAGAAAGTGTCTGTTTGAATTTGTTGACAATAACATCACAACATATTCAATCATTCTGACCTTAACCGTATAATCAAGAGTTCCACCATGGTTGTGCACAGATGGTAGCAAGCATAAAAGACAAAGGGGTGCATGGGTGCACTGCTACAATTACCAGGGAGGAGATAAAATACAAAGCAGGATGTCAGTTTTTAATAAAACACCTATGATTTTGAAGGCATGTAACATGCCTTCAAAACACAGCACAGCACCATGAAGTAGCATTTAACATCTCTACAAAACAGATGGTTAGCTCTGCCTCAAATGTAATAGAGGCACAAAATGGGGCTTTGCCAATGCAATTGCCTTATGGAAATGAATAAAGAGGCTGCTTTTTTTTTGGACACAATGCTAATGTGGATTTGAATGGCGCCTTAATCCTCAAGCAGAATTCAGAAGAAGAGGCAACTGAGACTAAAATGTCTGGACTTTAAAGGCAGGGTCTACATCTTATTTTAGAGGCACTTTTGTTATATTGGTTACAATTCTCATATCAGCCCAACAACAATAAATGAAACAGAAAAATCCAGTGACACACTAATACACTCATCCAACTGTGTCATTCGGACCAAATGAAATGACTGGACGGCAGACCTGCCTGTCTACCTACTTGTGCATGACCAGAGTCTTGCACGTTTTGTTTGTTTGTGCTTGTATTTACATGATTGTGGCACTTAACAGAGTTCTTTATATATGAGTCTGAAAATCGAACGAGGGACCCAGCAGCCTGTCTTCTCATTGCTCATTACTGTCATGGACTCGTTCTCCAGCAGTAATGTTAGTCGGGCAGCACGCTCATGTGTTGTGGGGTAACGGCTTTGGAGGAAAGCCTGAGGGGAAGGGGTGGGGATATTTTTTCGTTTGGAAACATAAAAAAAATCTTTTAGTTTCTCCAATGTTGAAGACTCTGCCTTTAAGGTCTAAAATGCAAGCTGGTCCTCAAGAATTCAGAAGTATCAGAACAGCGGTGATAGATGTATGCATGTATGTGAGTGCGCAGTGTCATATTGTGACCGTGTGATTGTCTGAGATACCAGCTTTCAGCTTTCAGCGGGTGCAAACACGAGTTCTATCACGTGTTGACTAACCAGGAATCTCTTGAAGGCAAGTAACGATTATTAAAGTTTCCTGTTAAATACAAACACATGCAAAAGCAGCAAAGTAGGACACTGAGCCGGTGGGTGTGGGACTGCTAACCCCATGATGCAGTGTGAATCTCTGTACTTAGTTTCCCTCTTTCTGCTTCTTTTCATCAATTTGATTATTCCCTCATGCTCTCTGTTCACATCCCATCTGCCCATGAGTGTGATCAAGAGCTCGAGGAGATCTAACATGTCCAGCTGACAGTTTGGACAAAAAGCAAGGGATGAAGAAATAAAATCACCCTAAACATTAAGCCCATGGGTTTCAGTCAACACGGCCTGTGTGATCTCTTCATGCTTTTACAAAGCGATCACGTGTATTGTTTTTTTTTTTTTTTTTTAAATCAGCGACTGGCTTGTGGTCAGCAGCATGAGCACCACACTAGCAGAATAATTTCTTTTAAACGCAGATTTTTAGAGATAAGTTACTCAGAACACATTTCTTTTTACAGAAACAAGCCCTGGGGAGCCTGGTCACAGGGGAGGGGAGCTTTCACTGTAAAGCAATGTGCAAAGTCACTCATCTTCTAATGTTATTTTGCTTATATTCACAGAGAAGCACACCATTGGGGTATATAAGCCTACTTGTTATATGTGTGGTTTCATTTGCTACTCAATTCAAGGACAAAAATATTGCTTTGCAAAAGAAAAGACAGCCAAATGACATGAAAGAAATATAAGACTTACAAGCTATAAGCTCACTTCTTCTAGTTTCCTGATCTCATATTGGCAACTGATATTTGGAGGTCAATATTGAAAAGATTTATGTCACAATAACCATCAACATTATCAAACTGAATATCAATATGTTAAAAAAAAAGGTGGCCAACTTTTCAAAAGCAATCCTAAACATGTGTTCATCTCACCGAGCAAACTGCTTATTTTCATGCTTTACTACAAAAAAATCCTGTAATTTTCAAAAGAAAGTTTTAGAATGTAACAGTTTGATAAAATGTTCAGCATTTGCTTTTCTGCAAAGAGTTAGCTGGGAGGATTGCAGATTGATCCCATTCTCATGTCTGTATGGTAAATGTGAAACTACAGCCAGCAGCCCGCTAGCTTAACTTGGCAAAAAGACCAACCTTTCTCTAGTTCCAGTCCAGTGACACACGACATAAAAGAGTACAGAATGAGTTCCCTATAAACTGAAGACACTAAGAGCTACATTATGTTACTTTTGTGATATGACAGTAGAGGATAAGGCAATAATACTGAATAGAAATAATATTAATGGCAGCATAAAATAGAGTAATCAAACAATATGTAATGTGTGTAATTTATGTAAATTAGTTCTTGTAAAGTTAAATATCAAAGTCCCTCAAGTTGTCCCCATCAGATGTATTGTTCAGCTTTGTACAAAACAACCTCTGAGAAATGTTGTTGCTAGTTAAGATTATATAATAAATTATTGATCCATTTGCAAGATGATATCTGATCAAATTAGCCTGTAAATGTATCAGTGTGTTTACAAACAGTAAAGTTTAATCCCTAATATGGCTGAAAACCCCTCTGTAAGCCTGAAAGCACCACATTAATATTTCACTGCTGACAACAGGAGGGACTATGACACTATGCCAGACTCTATACATGCTGCAACAGTCATGTGTGTGTTTGGGTGGATGTTAGTCTAAATGTTCGGTGTAGAGTGTGCACAGATGAAACAGCCAGCGGGAGCACTAATATGAAATGAAATGAATTCTGGAGAATTAATTAGGCGCTTTAAAATCGAACTCTGGTGCTTGTTGATTATGTGCGCTTCAACCTGAGCGGGCGCCTGCTGGGCACCGCATGTGATCCCTCTACACACATTAGTTAACATGCCAAAGATAGACCCATGATGAGGGGGGATGATGGGGGAGATAATAAACAAGGGAGGAAGAGAACATGCTCAGGTGAGTAGAGGACACTCAGAGTTAGAGGCAGATGAAGTTGTGAGTTGTTTATGAGCCATCAAACAAGTGTATTTATCGTTTAAAAAAAAGTTGATTTAAGAGACAATTATCTCATCCCACGCTCTGACACTTTACTTATGCTTTAGTAAACTAATATTTCAGGATTTAACACTGAACAAAACAAGCGGTTCAGAAGGATATCTCAGTGTTGTGTCACACGTCTTCTGACGACTGAGAAAACAACTGCCTTCAATTATCAAGGTGTGAAACGCTTGCGCTGAGCTCGTGTTTCTGATACTATCTTGCCGCTGACACGAGTGAGAGAACTAAATTAATCTCAAGTCACTAATGAGGCTGATTTGTTTGAATAGATGAATGCTGATTTGAAATTATTCACGATCAGTGACAGTATTAATCAATCCTGTTTTTGTTGTACAAGTCTGTTACAGAAGTTCTCCGAGCATGTAGGTGTATCACAAATAAAGGCAATCTTGTCCACTTCTGCGATGATACTGATACATATTTATTGCATATTATTTAACACTCCACTGGTTACCCAGGAGGCGCCGTCCCTGAAATAATCCTACTGCAGTATTTTTATTAGATTCCACACTAATATGTGTGAGTCATTTCTGTAGCATCATTTCAGCAGTAGATGATGAACCCTCCTCAGCTTCAGGCTGCCCAGAGACTGAATCTGAACTGTCTGCTGGATTTATGCTTCTCAATCCGGATCACTGTAGATACTTGATAGATAGATAGATTCTTGTACGCTCATAACATTAGTTTCTCCTCACGACACCCATTTCCAGTCTCTCTGCAGTGTATTGTGCCATAATACAGATGGGATTTACTAATGTTTATTCATTATTGATAAACAAGGAGTTTGTATCTGAAAAGTTAAGGTAACTGTTATAATTTGTCAAAAGTAAGCTCCCACACACTGCAGTGACTAAGGACTCAGCATGGTCCCTTCACCAAACCACACAGCATGTTGTCTGCGGCTGTATGCACACTGTCTGCAGCAATTAATGTGACCATACTCTGTCCTTTCAAGAGTTTCTGTTGTTCCATTAGATTTTAGTGGTCATTGGGGACATTTAGAGCGAGCACACAGACGGAAGTCATCGAAAGCGGAAAAATCTGCACATAATATCTCCTGTGTGTCACCATTGTTCAGCACATGTTTTTGTCTACTTGCTTCCTTGTTCTTCTAGAAAATCCGCTTGCTATCTAACAAAGAGGGAAGAAGAAGTGATAGGCTTGGAGATAACATACTCAGCCCAACATACCTCTTTATTTATAACCCATTTGGGCCACAATGTTTCATTTGTGGAGGTTTGCGTGTGCAGTTGAAGGAAACTTTTGCACAAAGTAACCAACAGATACAAATTCATTTAGCATTTAGTTATAGAAAAAGCAGGGATTGATTGAGAGGCTGTTGTCTGTTATTGTTTACAGACAACACACAGCGTTTTAACATCCACTTTATAACACTTTCTTTAGCACAGTCAAGTTGTCAAACTTAGGATAGGGGCTCATCTGGGTTTCTGTAACCAGGATGTGATGGATGTGATGGACAAAGACGGCAGGACACTCAGATACCGTGACTGACAAGAACAGACAGAGACAGAGGAGTGTAAATGAAATGAAAGAGAAACAATCAGAGGGAGAGAAACAGACAGATATGTGTGTGTGTGTGTGTGTGTAGGTGCAGGTGTTTAAGCTACTTGTAGGTGGATACTGTGATGTTCAATAATGCATCAGGTGCCTCTGCAACATATTCATTAGAGTTGGTTGGTGTGTGTGTGTGTGTGTGTGTGTGTGTGTGTGCATGCAGCCACCTGTGGGCGGATGACTCTCTCAATGTTCTTCAGGGCTGTGTCGGGAGAGGGAGGGGAGCAGTCTGGAGTTGGGCCTGTTGAGCAGTTGCCATGGTTACTGTGCTCCCCCTCACTCACCGTTGCATGGGACAAGTGACCTTGGAGAGAGAGCGAGAGAAACAGAGTGAGGGACAGGCAGAGACAGTTCATTTGTTTATGTTGTGATCAGCAGTATCATCATCATCATCATCATACACTGGACCCAGAGTTGTCAGGAAGTCATGCTGATGCCAAGATGGAGACTGAGCGCCAGTTATTTTTATCAAGATGGTCACTGTGTCCACTCTGGTGATCATAGTCCTGACATGACTCGGTCGAGAAGCAAGTCAGATTACACGTTGGATCACGACCACTTGTGTAGTTTCTGACCTGCAAAGGTGATCAGACAGGAAGTGCCAGAGCAGGACTGTGGGGATCGGGAATGTCAACAATCACAGCATCATGGAGCACATTATAGACTTTGTTAAACACTGTAATTGGATTGACCTCAACTATGACACACTTGTTGAGATAAATGTCATACCAAACACCTCAAGTCTGCTGGATCAGCCCCTTTTCAGGCTTTAATATGGTAAAAATGTTTACAAGTCAGTTGATCAGGTAGTGAGCTTTTTAGTCTTACTCTTAAATACTTCAAAACTGTTATTATCTAATGCTCGTGACAGAAGTGCAATAACAGTTTTATTTTCTTCAGCAATTTAATGCATTTGAGCTCATTAGTTAGCTCTCTGTACAGTAGTTTGTTTCATCAATGGATTCAAATACAGTAGGCGCTCCATTTACAACGGCCCATGCGCAGGCGGAACAATTGGTCCCACGTGTTTTGGAGTGAAAGCATAGTTGCTTCAGTACAAGTATCACAACAGCTTGTTAAAAAAAGTTTATCAAGGTGGAACAACTACTCAAATACACAAGTTGCACATTGTTTTCTATTGTATATATTTCTCACAAAGAAGCTGCGTGAACGGTGTTTCCTGTCCCCAGTAATCTTTATACTTATTAAATTATCTATATTATTAAGGTTAAGTTAGTATACCAAGTTCTTAGTGTTACCACCAGTCACCACAGGTGTTGCCAAAAGTATTATAACTTTAACTATAACAGTTAAGTTTTGTGTAGTTCAGTTATGAAGGTAGACAGCTTCTGAGGTGCAACAGCCGACTAGCTGATATTTTAGATTGGCATAAAAATGATTCCTTAGTGCAATTTTTGCGTAACATGAGAAATGAAAAGGAGTTCAGCTCAACACCTAATGTGTCGCACAGTATTTTCTCCTTAACATGGGATCACAGAGATGTGTTAGCATGAGGGAGAGGCGAGGAAAGTGTATTTTGTAAATTGACAAGTCTCAGCAACAACCACAGCAGGGAAATGATGGCTGCCGAGTGCAGTTTGATGTCTATCTCAGCTTTTCACACACAAGTGTGTGTGTGTGTGTGTGTGTGTGTGTGTGTGGCTGAATGCAGAATTCAGTGTCGGAGGTAATTTCCCCTGCGTATGATCATCAAACAGAGCCCAGGAAAAAAAAAAAAGAAGAAGAAGGGAAGAAAGGAAAGAGAAGTGCTGAAGTAGTGTGAGCTTAATTTCAGAGGGAGAAAGCATCTGTCTTAATCAACCGGAGGAGATACAAAACACAGACCAACACACCTTTCCTAAAATACTGTTTGTACTGTTGTCACAGCACACACACACACACACACAAACCCACCCACCAGTGACTTCCTGTCAGCTGCCACCTGCCTACATGGATCCTATCAGACAGCAGAATATCATCCAATTATGGTGTGAGGCCCAGTCAGGACGGACGGACACACACACACACACATCACTATCACAGTCCTTTGCAGTGGATACATTGTTGCTTAAAGATACAATATATGAATGATCTATTATCGAACCTTAAATCAAAAACTGGGAATAAAAACGACATTCCCTGTTTTAACTTTGAATGTAGTTAAAGGTGTGATTTTTCACAACTCCCACAAATAAACTTCACGTATTCAAAAAGAACAAAGCAACACAAAAAAAAACATGGGGCTGCTGATGATGTTTTGGATAATGGCACAGATAGTTTCCTGTTGTTTCATTAGATGGGAGTACCTTTATATTCAATTTTCAAAGTTCTCTTGTATGTTCAGTGAGCATACAGGTGAGCCCAGGCAAGTGAATTTTAATCATAATGTATTTTTAAAACAACAACATAAATGCCTATCACTAGATTATTTCACTTATTTAACACCAACACACTGGAATGGTTCTAAAGAAAGCAAAAATTTACTGTGGCTTCCTTTTTTCTGTCGCCTGCCTCTGATATTTGAAGAAACTGGACAGAATCAGTACTCATTTGGCCTTGTCACACTTATCAAAACACTTATCAGAAACTGAATGAAATCCCAATATTTCTTTTATCAGAATATCCTTTCTCTAACACAATAGCTCCATCTACTTAAATACTTACAGCTCAAGCATTGCAGGCAATGTAAAGCTGAAAGTGTCTGCTCCAGCTTTACAATTTGCCACCTTCTACCATCATGTATTAATTTTGAATTTCAACAGTCTGCCCGCAGATGCAGACACTCACAAACACCCTGCAGTCCTTCAGGGAAAGTGACACATCTTCACAGTGAGCTCTCAAGCCTATCAACACATGTGTCTCCATGTGTGTGTGTGTGTGTGTGCAGGAATGTGACAGTGGAGGGACTCACTGCATTTTACTTAAGGATTGTCCCAGTACACATAGCTGCACACACACAAACACACACACACACACACACACACAAATAGACAAACATCATAAAGAGCTGCCTGGAGCTGAATCAGTGATTACATGTGGGCGCAAATAGATAAAATAAAAAACGGAAAAATGAGAGAAAGGGAGAAGAAAGGAAGGGAGCAACAGAAGGATATATATAGATAGAGATTGAGGTTTTGTCCTATTGAGTAAATAAGCCTGTCAACACTGAGGCTTTGATGATGGATGTGAGAGAGAGAGAGAGAGTGTGTGTGTGTGTGTGTATTTGTGACTGTGCTTCCTTCAGATCTGCCTTGAGCTTACTCCTGGGGAACACTCTTAGCCCTCCTTACCAAAGGAAAGTGTGTGTGCATATAAAAACACATGCATGAGAGTGTAGATGTAATAACCGTGAAGTATAGAAGAAATAACTTAAATTTTGAAATGCCTTAACAGGTTTCAGATATTCTTTGCATGCCAACCATATATACTGTAGCATGTATGTTTGGCATAAAGAATGATAGTGCCTAGATTTGCACAAACATATCTCTGTACATTCAAGGCCAGCTGCACAGCTGGGTAATGAAGGAATGCAGCAGTGTGTACAGGAGAACACTCTGAGTGAACACTTGGTGAATGTAAGCGTTCAAATCAGCTGTCCTCTTCTTACCCGCCTAACAAGACAAAGACTGTCAATTTCAGATGTGTTCCTCTGGCTGTCAGTTCTGCCTCTGTGCCACTCTGACAAGTGGCATTTCATATGTATACATTACTGTATCCGTATGTGTGTGTGTGTGTGTGTGCGTGTGTGTGTGTTTGTGCAGCTGCCCTGATATGTTCTCCTGTGTCAGACTGACAAATTGCAGCTGACAAATTGCGCTCAACACAGTGTCTCAAATTTAATCAAATATTGAGCAACAGTAAAAAAAAAAATATATATATATATTATATACATTATGAGGATCTCCTATAACCAAAACAAAGATTTAAAAATTTATAAAAAATAAGCTAAATAAGCTCCACTTAGGGGTTTTGTTACTTTCAGTTCAACATTATCAGTACTGGGGATGAGAAGAGCAAATAAAACTTTTAAGTCTTTTGACTTTTAACTTTAAGGGTGAGGTTGGGAATAACAATTTTCCTCACTGTCAAGTCAGAAAGTATTAGGAAATGGACTAACGCACTGTTGGTTTTGGAGGCGGGCTTATCTTTTAAGAGATCATTTTATACTTCTCTTTAAACTTTTGTTAGAAATTCCAGACAGTACAAACAAATAGAACTATACAAGTGAAACAAACTCATATAAAAAGTGTAGGGTAGGAAAAAAAGCATAATGCTGTGTGAGCATGCGCTAACAGGCTCCAAACATTGATTTCTCCTGGCTGTCAAAGAGGAAATCACTATATTGCCTCTCTTTCAACAAGTCAATGGGCCTCGACCCCTTTAATGGCAAAGCCCTGAAGTTACTACTTGCTGCCATTAGCCACTCTGAGACTAAGTGGGATAAATGGGGCGAAACGCAGCAACATCACAGTTTCATCCACCAGAGGGTGGAAGTTAATGTGGGAGGGAGTTTAAGACACAAAAGACTGAGGACTGTATTCATAAACCTTACAGGTAGCAGCCGTTTGCATAACCGTGGCTGGCTGATGTGAACTCGCTCTGACAAAGCCACACGACTGCTGCTTCTTTCTCCAACATGATCCAGGCTGCAGCTGGTAAGAGATATAATTAAGCATTAATGTTTTATGTTAATCAGCCTCATTAGACTGTGTGCAAGCTCAGAAGTTGGCAGAAATTGGATATTCAAGATCTCTACCTGTGTTTTGACCTATTTCGTAATGACAAAGTTCACTGTGGTATAAGGCACAATATGGAGGCCTTTTGAAATGCTGGACGCACAAACGCACACAGGCTTGTCGTCTCATGTTGTACAAGTCAGCCACAGCTTGTTTACCAGTTGAAGACAAGTGTGTGTTTATCTCAGGAGTCGGTCGATAGTAAAAAAGAAGCACTTTTGCTCTAACCGCTTGGCAACCCTCTGTGCTTTCTGTCTGTTCCATACGTGACTAGAGGCAGCGAGATTTCGCCTGCAGATCCGTCCTCACCGCTCCACTGCCTGTCTTTATATCTCCAGGATCACATTTCACCTGCAATGTTGTTGTGTTTCTGCAATCTTGCTTTCAGCACCGCAATCCTGTGGTTCAACCTTATTGTGGTAGAACTGATTATAACAGCTGGTCTACTGTTGTCCAGCACGCACTTATTTTGTTAAGAATTTTGTTTGTAATAGAAAAAAAAAAAAAATCTAGAAAATGTCGAGGTTAAAGCTGCAATCTCCAAATATAGAGCAATGGAGAGTAAATTTTTCATCGAGAAGCTCTCTGCAAGGTTAAAAACAGAAATGCTCATAGAACGTGATCACTTCATGCACAGGTTATGTCAGTACTGCAGGTGTGTATCTAACATTAAAGGCACCTCTATGTTTTTACATTGTTTTTTTAACAAATTATTTTAAAACAACATTTTGATTTATTCTCTACTGCTGCATTTGTGATTCTTTTTGTCCAACATCACTCGTGCATTCACATATTGTCACATACCAGCCACCAAAAGGTTAAAAATAGTGAGCATCAAATTGAAATTTTGGAAAATGAACCACGGTCATGTTGCATCACCACCGACAGATGTAGAGTCACAAAACTGTAATGTTTGTATCAACAAAATGCAGACCAGTGCATTGTGGGATTGTTAGTAGGTTAGTAAGTACCATGCATGCCTTGGACGTTTTTCTTCTCTTTAAACCTCTCATTCAAATCTGTACCTACAAATAAAATGGCGAAGGATAAGTACAGAGTTCTGCTGTATGTAGTATGTAAGGAGTGATTTCGGACACGCCCAGTGTTATGGCTTACTGGGTCACCTAATAGAACAGAGCCACCATTAGTGTTACTAGTAACACCTGTGTTTTTAAGTCAGAAAAGGAGAGAAATGCTCACCGGTCAAGCTGAAACCAAGCTAAGTGCATGATACAGGTGTAGCTCATGTATCTGTAGCAGAAATGGAGTCTTTCATTTATAACAAATGAAATTCCATCAAAGAGGAATCCATCCAATACAATAAGGATAATCCTGAGTTAATGTACGTGGAGTAGTAGGATCATACACACGAGTCTGTACTCGGCGTATTTTGCATTATAACGGAGAGAATTCCATTTATTCACTGTCAGAAATGACAGTTATGTCAGAAGACATACGGTGCAATAGGATATAATGCACAACATTCCCATGTGACCTTCCATGACTACAACAGTGTCGAATGTGGAATGATGCTTCTAACAGGTTGTGGAAAATCTCAGGACAACAGCTAGAGGAAGACAAAAGGAAAACAACGATAGAAGTAAAATAAAAAGTTAGTGGGGGGAGAGAGATACCTAAGAAGCAGATACATGACAAAGCAGGAAGTTGTTCGGGGTGGCAGTTTCACTGACAACAGGTCCCTACGGTGGCTGGGCTGAGTGACAGTCACCACATGGATTTTGATAAAGCCGCCATGATCGTTTTAGGCTTCGGAGAGTGCTGTGCTGTGAGACTGCAGTAGCCCACAGCTGCAGACAACTAGCTAGCAGCACTGAACAGGTAGGCATTCACTTCACTTGTTTCAAGTAACTTCTTGAAACTTAAAAAGTCAGTTGAGTTCAGACTTCTGCCTGGTTTGATGTTTGCTTGGAATAAGCTCATAATGTTTACATTTGGAGCAGCGTTTCTAGAGTAGCCCTGAACAGACAAGCCACACACTCTAGAGAGAGAGACTATAGAGAGGGCCTTTCATGTTCATGTTTGAATTTGGTGGCACGAATGCACTGGTTGGACGACAAAGACGAAGAGTAATAAGTGGTTGCTGGTGTTGAATAACTATTTTGTGTTGTGAGAGGTTTGAGAACCCAAAGTTTAACAAATGGAGGATCATACTTATTATTTACCTGAAGGCCACCATAGTCATGTGAATCATCACTGCAGCACACAGGCATACATGTGCACTAAAAATATTTGGCTCATTGGTCCAGTAGTACGCGAGATTAGCTGTGGACTGACAGATACACACACACACGGTCATGATAACACGACACGATAATAACTTGATGGCCTCTTGTTTTAAGACTGTGTGGTATTCTCAGCAAAGCAAGAATCTGAGGAGAAACTGTGGAAGAATTGTATTAGTCTTTCTTTTGATTGGAATGTTTTGGTTTCCACCGATTTAATCCTGTTATCTCTAAGTTTATCACTCTACCTTTGGTCAGCTCATGATTATCAGCTGATCCTCTGCTAGAAACTTCTGGAGAATAAATCCATCAAACATCCCACGTAGTGCAACAAATCTTTTTTGTACATACATAGATTTTTATCAGTAACTTCATGGCAAAACACTATTCATCATCTTCATCAACCAATTCCATGTGCATATAAAATAACAACTAACCACGATGTGACATGCGTCACTGATTGAGCCAGCAGCAGAACATAAGCTTTTTTATTCTGCATGAAAAATTAAGTTAGTGGTCAAGTAGGAACTACAAGAGCTGAATCATTAAGCGATTAAAGTCATTAATGTCCTGATATAATTCAATCATTACACCAACCCAGCAGTCGAAACCAACGCAAAGAGCAGATTCTACTAAGATAACAGTGAACACCTGCAACTTATGTGTTAGAAGAAGAATCACACTTTTACTTTCTTCAGAAATAAATATTTCTTTGGGTTAGAATATTATAACACATCACACTTATCTTTACAACTTTCACACAATTCATGCTACATTTATTTCTTGGCATTTTCCATTGATATTGTACTATTTTCATTCCTTCTGTTGCCATTACTTTGCAAAAACACATGCTATCAATAATGGCACTATTCATCCATTTCTACTTAATGTGTTCTCGGCACAGTGGGGTTGTCATGTGCATGATGTGCCGTGGCCTTATTCTGTGTCTTATTTATAATTCATATTCCTGGCATTTTTACTGGACTGTATATTGTTGCTGCAACACCCCAAGACTCAGTTTCATCTTGACCTAGCAGCAAGAAAATAGAATCTGATCATTAAATATGAAATCAAAACAAGCTGATTTGCAATTATAAAATTATTTCATCCTACTTGCGTTATGTAACATTTGCCAAGAGGAAGATTTTTTTAAGACTCAACAGACCAATTGACTTGGAAATATCTCTTTGCAGTGTAAAGCACCCAGTCTCTCTCTCGCTGCTCTTTCCTCTTCCTCTTTTCTCATTCCTCTCATCTCAGTCCTTCTTTCCCTATGTCCCTTCATCATCATACCCTTCCTCTTGGAGGCAGATAAAGAGAGTGACTCACACCCATGTCCAATTAGACTAACATGTGACTGGACTCAAAGCAGGAATCCAGGATTTTCCACCCTGCTGCGTCACGGATTCACGGTCATGTTGATGGCTTAGCCTAAGACGACCCTCCAACTTCATCGACTAGAAATGTAATCTACCTTCTGTTCATCTCAGACCTCCTCCAATATCTGCCTCTCTGCAATAAGACAGTATATAGAGATACATGGAGTTCTCCCTCACCCTGACTTTTGCTTTTCCGCATTTTTGCTCTCCCACATCATGTGTTAATGTCTCTCTCGCTCTCATCTCCGTTCTCTCTCTCTCTATGTCTCTCTTTCTCATTTGGCCAGGTAACAGTGTTTAGAGAGCTGAGCACAAACAGAACACCCACACCGCCAACTTACATCAGCAGAGCAATTTTCCACCAAAAGACACTTTGACATAAAGCAGCTAACCTCATAGTTCGCACACAAACTCTCTCACACACACACACACACACACCAGACTGTATATTGACAGTTCAACTCCACTATCCTGCAGCAAATAACAGAAGACATATAGCAGACAAACACACACACACAAACAAAAGAAGCCTCTACAGTAGCCTCTCTCTCCACTCCTGTCAAGGGGGTGGGGGTTGATGGGGGAAGGAGGGGGGTGTCACTAGCAAGGCAGTTCCCATGGCAACATACAGGTGACTCACCAGCCGGTGATGCAGTTGCCTTGACAACCTGCAGTGTGTAGCATCGCTATGGGAGCTGAGTGAAAGGGAAGAGCACATTGTGGGTGTTTGTTGTCGTGGGTGTTGAAGTATAACGCAGCAGACCGAACTACTGATGAGACACAGAGAACAGACTCGAATAAAAGGTCTGAGGCGGAAGGATTAACTCGCACTGAGCCCTAAACTGAAAACAGTGTAGATAAAAGCTAAAGTGAACTCAAGTTACTTCAGCTGTAAAGCCTTGTTTGGACAGGATTTATATTCCAGGAAGAGGTGGGCAGTAAAATATTAGCTCTGGTTCTCTGTAACTTCACTCATCATTCTGAATGCATTTAAGCAATTGTCATATACAGAAGGTGCTTTGCATTACAATGGAATATTACTGCAGCTGCACTATTCAATATTTCTATTTTAAAAATGAGCTAAGAAATAGTCATGACCTCAATGGTAATTATCAGTCAATGCCGTTCTCCCCCTGGACCTTCGAAGCGCTGTATCGTCTTTCAGATCATCATTTCTGTTTTACTGTTTAGGGTCAGTCTTCCCTCCGAAACACAATTAGCTTCAGGCAGTTTTTTTTAGCAATTTCACCTGGTCAACACCAGCACCTAGCTAATATCTGGTCATGGGAAGTTTCAGTGCGTGAAATGGGACTCAGGCTACCTACTGAATGATTTTGCTCACATCTTTAGGGAGACGTGGCTTTATATTTCAATTATTGCTTGTTGCACTGCTACCAAATGGCAAAAAAAAAAATCAATTAATGCAGGTTTACATTGTCTTTAATGTACACACACGCACACACACAAACACACACACACACACAATAGCTGTGTTGGACTCACAGTGGAGGGTTTGTTTTTTATTATGTCACAACCTGCTGTCTGCATTACCCACAATGCTTCTTGACTGTCGACATTCGTCGTTTGAGAGTCACATGTTTTAAGATAGTAGTGGCTAATTTCGAGCTGCTAGCCTCAAACAGAGATTAGGAGACTAGACGAGGGATGTCTGATAAGCTCTTTTTTTTTTTTTTTTTAACACCACCGGAATCTTTCAAACTGAGTCAAGTGATATCACTGGAAGACATTTATCTGATTTCTCTCCTCTCACTGGAGCCACAAAGGGCTTTATTCAACTTCTTCCACATATGCAGCAGTATTCCCCAAGACCTGTAAACATACTTTGATATGTAAAATATGTAGTGTTCCTCTTTAAGATGATGTTCATGCACACTGATGACTGAGCACACTGAAAAACAGTAGGTATTTGGAACAGTGAATAATACTGGGGTAAGGAAGGAAAAACCCCTTTCACAGAACACAGTATGTGATCCTGACAGCACATACAACATCTGATTTGTGCAGGCAATATTAAAATCCCCCAACCTTCCCTGAAGAAATAAATCTACCCAAACAGTGCATCAGGCATAAATTCAACAATGCATGTATAAACAGTGTTGCTCTCACTGTCACCCACAGTGTCCACACCTTTTCACAGCTATGAAATGCATGTTTATGTTGAATAGGCATGCTTTGTTGGTTGTCAACTTGTTTTGCAGTACCGGGTTTTTCTCAGTTTTGCATGGTCAGATGATCCATTGGCACTCATGTCTGACTACAGTTTGATGATTTTCACCGTTTACATGTTGCATCTTGTAAATCTGTTAGCAGCAAGCCGCGAAAGAATAACACAACAACATGTTGTTCCATGGAGGTATGTCAGGACTATTGGGGGAATTTAACATACTTGTAATTCTAGGTCAGTTATGCAAGAACTTTAAATTTAAAATTTTAGAATTACATACATATGAGGTTTTCAATTGTGGATTGAAAATAAACCTCACTTTGCAGTGCTACCTCAGTCACCACCATGAGAAGAAATTAACTTTTTAAGAATGGGTGAGGATGGAATTATCGGTGTTTTAGGACTAGAAGCTGCAGGTGACACGCAGCAGGAGATTTCAAAAGAAAAGTGCAGCTTTTTGCTTTGTCCTACCATTGCGTGGACAGGTGTTGAGCCGATGGTTGATGTCAAGCGAGCAGGGTTTGCGTGTGACGGCTGTCGTCACAGACTCGTATGGGTTGTCCTCGTCCTCTGGCAGGAAAACATCCAGAGATGGAGACGTGACGATCTCTGCTGAATGCTTTGAATCGTGGGAGAAGGACCGAGAGAAACACAGACAGAGAAAAGTGTGAGGGTAAACTTGTTGAACAAACCGCATCATTCAGTGACAGAGTGTGAAAGATCTCGTGGTCAAGGGAGTTTCCAGACATGACTGTGCACAGTTGTGCTCAATTTGAATGACTACTACTATTAGCAGTACTGAAACACTAACACACAACTAATTACATTATTAATTGTGTACCATACTGGCTTATTATCCCATTTGGCTGACCTATAAATGATGCATTATGGTATTTAATAGTGGTTAGCCAGCAAAGTAAAGAGCCCTTTCACTGAGTTCACAATGTTAGACCAAAGAGAGTCATTTTCATTTAATGGGCTGTATTTGACAGACAGAAAGCATAAGAATACAAAGCTCAGCAAAAGAAAAGCATTAAAGAGACACTTCAAGTCCAATGTGGTTAAACAGTCTATCCAGGGCTAAAGGTGTCCATCTTTTTGTTCACCATTGCCTGAGGTGCATCATAAGAAACAAAAAGAAGACAACAGAACGCATCACCTCAGTGATCTCTCAGTTCAGCTCAAGGCTATGATTCAAGTCCAACCAGGTTTGCACAGGTGGATTATCATGAAAGATTCATGCCAATGTTCAAAGCAAACACTGTAAATAAAGGTTTGGAAAACATGTGAACTTTCTTTTGTTGTAAACTGCGTCACCTCACCACTCCGCCGTGAAGCTCCAGCTCTCACTAAAAAGATCCCAAAACACACAAACACGGTAGAAAAAAGAACTAATCTTTATACTGATATTTGTATGTCACTAGACTGGTATTCGGAAACATGTTCCAACTTTACTTTGGTCTTTCTAAATAAAATGGCTGCCAAATGCCTAAATTGTAATTTGCATACAAAATAAAATGCATCAATGATTTTTACCAAAACTGACTTACTGTGGTTTGAAAACTCTGTATTTGGAGGTGATTAATTCAGAGTAACATGTAAGGAAATGTTGCTTTGGGACCTTTATATAACAGTCTCTTTGGGTGTTTGACGAGAATTTCAGATTGCACTCTGTTGCAGGGCTGGTGAAAAGGTTGAGCCCCAAAGGGCTCCGAGAGAGAGCTGAGGACCAAAAGGTCCCTTATCTCTGAGGCAGATGTGTACCCAGAAAGAATGAAAAACAAGAGTGAGCGATGTGAAGCAGGGGAAAAGGTTACAGGGGCGAGCGTCACTGTGGCCAAAGAGACAAAACATTTCTTTCCAATGATGCAGCCTCTGAATGTCTGCTTTTTTTCCCATAACGCAGCACTCTTCATCATTTCCAAAGTGTCACTTGGCAACCTACCGCTGGTTATACCTTTCCTAATGGGATCAGTGGTAAACTTGTCACCATGGTGATAAGTTGTGGATGTGGCTTCACCTGTTCGAAAGCCGGCGTCAGATATTTCTCAACTCTCTGACTGTCTGACTTACGCCTCACTCTGTCCCGACCTCCTTTCCTCATTCAACAGCCATTACTCTTCCTGTCATCATCTGCACTACATTACCCAAACTGCACCAGGCCATCAATCACACACTGAGCACACTCAAAATGAATTAATCATTCTGGCTGACAGAGCAATCAGCCCCTTGATGGTTTCTCTCACTTACACCGTCTGCACTCAATCTGAGGATTATTTTACACTGCACTTTAAAGGCCTACAAACTAAACTCCCTCTCTCCTTCTGCACCCTCCCCTCTATCTCCATCAACGCTCAATTAGACTGCCATTACCAGCTAATGGAGAGCCAGTCAGTCTTTTATGCGCTCATTCTGCAGGTGGCACCGACCTCAGCTGACATTGATTTGACGTGACAACCTGGTTAGCTGCGGATTTCACACGCAGAGCTGAAGGAAAGACTGAGAGCACCCTGATGAAGCCATACAGAGCTGCTGGTAGGTCACTGCTCCTTTCAGGGATATGAAAACTCTACGCTGAATCATAAACTCATCTGGCAGATCAGATCAAAAGTGCAATGAATCATCTTCACATTCATTTTGAGGCTTTAGCCAAATTTCATAAAGACCATGTAAACTAGAACCATCCACGGACCTGCATATGGTTAGGTTTAGGCGATAGGTACTTCATTTCAGGGTAGGAAAATTTTAACTTGGATTACATGTTAAGATAAATGTGTCCTGTGTAGCATTTCAAGTCATATTTTTAAAAATTTTGACAACAGAATATTTCCCTAACCTTAAAACAGTGCTGTGAAAGTGCCTTAACGTAACTATCACAATCAAATAAATGTTTTAGTTGTACAAGAAACACTCAAAATAGTAGTCTGTGAACATGTTACGGACAGATAGATATTAACATTTGATGGCTTGGACAAAAATTAACAGCATTTCCTCGCAGGGTTGATAGAAACTGTAAGAAATGTGATGCTACATGAATGACAAAAAATATTCCCTGTTGCAAATGAGTTATACAAACAATTTATAGGAGAGATGTCTGCTATGACAGCAACACATACACAGCACACATGTAACAATGCATCCTCGTGTTTTAGATGATAAGTCTGACTGACACTGAAACCATCATAAAGAAGGCTTTAGGAATCAAAGTCACTGTTTTTTTTTCTTTCTTACTATTCAGACACAAAAGCTCTGTGAGTGCACTCACTACAGAGGCTGTCCTCTCACTGCACCATGAGCCCTTCAACACACACTCAACATATTGTATCATCACGACAGTTAAAGTTAGTAAGTAATTCTTCAGAAATAAGGGTCAAGTGGGATAAAAAAAATCTGGTTGCTGACTGCTGAATGTGAGCACAGATTTAAAGTAAATGTGTTCGGTTTCCAGCATGACCTTACTTCTCTGAGCAACCGGATTCTTTGTATGAATGTAATCGTACCACAGTGTGTGTCACCAGCAGGAAATCCAAAAGATTGTTTCATGGCACAAAGCTGGAAGAGGGGCCAGTTCTTCAGAACAAATCAACACAAAGTTTCCCAGTTACAGTACTGGAAGTGAAAGTAGACTGCGCTTGCACAGCGACTTTGTAGTCTTTTTGACCACTGCTTTAACATTACGTTCACATTCACACACACCAGATTGTCTTCCATCAGGAGGAAACACACACTCACACAGCGAAGAACGGGATCGGTTTGGCGTTCAGTGTCTCGCCCTCCAACATGTGGACCCGGGGATCCAACTTCTGATTAGTAGACCACCTGCTTTACCTCTGAGCCACAGCCGCAGGGACAAGTGAACTGAAGTCCACTGTCTTTGCAATAGAAAGTGACAGGAATCATGGGAAATGCAGTCCTGATTTTAAAATAAAACATCAGCTGTAAAATTTCTAAATGTAACAGAGCTGTGAGATTGAGGCTACTGTGTTGTTTGTTTAGAGTAATTAAAAGTAAGAAGATGTCATCATGAATTAATGAGATTCTGAAGTTTTTTAAAGTGCCACAGGGGAAGTGGCATCATCAATAGTTGCAACAAAATAAGAAAATAAGGCAGCTCAGGAAAGAGTTTCCTCGGTCGAGTCTACAGGGAGATATCTGACAAATAAAATGAAAAGGAAAGAAGTTAAAGAAACGTGCCTACAATGATTTCTTCTTTCTTTAAAAGCACAGAGGTATGAAGAATCACTCATAACGTGTACTTCTAATGAGTCTCTCATTCTCCCACAATGTGCTCGGCCTATTCTTCCCAAACCTTTATCACTGTCCCTACCGCGAGTCTCTCTCTTACTTCATCATCTGTCATAATTATCTGTCCTGTTACTCTCAGCCTCCATCCTAACACCTTTGGAAGAAACAGAAAGAGAAAGAGTGAGGCCAAAGCTGACAGGGATAACAAAATCACCCAGGGTAAAGACGGAGAAAGAAAAGGGAGGGAGAAGAAAACACAGATAGATCAAAGGACGCCAGGATCCAACTCAACACTTACTTTGGAGTTTGTGTCAGTGAATCCCGAGGAGACGAGACAGACAGACGGGAAGAGGAAAATTAGTTCATACTGAGGAAGGGAAGCAGAGGAAGTGGGAGTGCACTGAGTTTGGAGCAGGGACTTCCTCACACACGCAAAACATAAGAAAGACAGACAGAAATGTGAGTCAGTTACAGGAAACATGCTTGATTTCTCACATACACACAGAACAGCAAGAAAAAGAGGAAAAATGTAAAATTCAGCTGCATCAAAGTGAGCAATGAGCAAAAAGTCTGAGCTGTTCTCTCGCCAGCGGAAAACTGCTTTGCACTCTATCTCAAACAGATCAGTCGCTGGAAGGAAATCCCTCACGCTCCGGTCCACAGTGAAGCCTGGGAGAAAACCAGAATCTGGAGATGAAATTAATCCACAGGTTTAACTACCTGATAATTTGACGTGTCCTCACTCCCTTTCCCGCTCAGCGCTGGACGGAGGTCAGACGGCTTTACAAAGTGAGAGAAGTCTTCGCGCGGTTCGATATGGGCAGTTCCTCCAACAAACAAACACACTCGGTCTTCATTCATTTCCCTCCCTCGCCCTCCACCCTCCCTCTCTATCTTTCAGGGCAGAGATAGGACACAGAGAAACTTGTGTCTGAGCTGCACAGGAAGAGAGCAGACAAACAGAGGCCTCCTCTGGCCACTAATTAGCAGGTCTTATGCAGCTCCCGTCCAACTGCAGAGGCCAGATGAAACGTTTGAGAGCGTGTGTGTGTGTGTGTGTGAGAGAGAGACTGCGCCTGCACATGTGACCCAAGGATTCCATGTAACGGTGTGATTAAATCTGTGCGGTGTTTGTACGTGTCTGTTTGCTTGAAGCAGATACACTGAACGTGTGTAATCATGTGAGCTTATGTGCATATTTTTTTGTGTGTGTCTCTCTGTGTGTGTATAATTGAGTCTATTTGTATTATGCATTGTGTGTGTGTGTGTGTGTGTGTGTGTGTGTGTAAATAGGAAACGTGCTGTTGCTTTGGTCACGTCCGAGGAACTTCTATCTTGCAGTCCTAAATCCTGTGACTCTCTTCCTCTCTCTGTCTCTGTTTAACCCTGCACGCTAAGTCACAGCCCGACCCACTGCCTCATACACTGTACACAGAGTTCATAGGCCGTCAGATATGAATAGAGGCTATAATTTGCTGGCATTTCCTCATGGAGGCTATTTGATTAGAGAGAAAGAGGAGGGGTGGACACCAGCGAGGACAATGGACCCTCTGAGGCCTTCAATGAGGGGAGAGACGGGGTGAGAGGTGCACTCATGAGAGGACAGTACTGGAGACAAACTGAAAACTGAAAGAAAGATTTCAGCATTTAGGAAATGAAAGGAGGCAAAGACAGCCCACTCATTTGTGCTAATTAGCACTAAACACCAAGTACAACTGAGCCTGATGGGAATATCATTAGGTTTGCAGCTTTTTCTTCATAATGAACAGTTTATCCATCCAACCAGTGCTTCTGTGTTGCGTCTTCATCTTTAGTGCTGGTTGCCAGATATGGGTGTGAGCATAGATTATTGTCTCAGGCCCAATGGATGCAAACCTGTCAACCTCACTGTGACTTCAGGAAGTCACTGCACTGTCTCTGCATTCATTTACTCCAACATATAACTTCTCCTAAAAAACACTATTTGTTTTTATATTCCTGTTAGGCATGTTTTATCACTTTGGACAGAGCCAGGCTAGCTGTTCCCTTTTGGTTATTTGAATGAAAGCGAATAAGTGTATTTCAATAAATGCAGAACAGAACCCAGAAAGAGAGAAATAATGAGGTTAATGGCAGAAAAAAAGAGATGAGAAATACCGTGGCAGAAAAGATGAGACAGAGTGAGAGAGTGGAGGCAAAGTGAAATAGAAAGAGATAGAGGTGCAGGTTGGTGAGGGCAGTGAGCAGGGATTGCATTGCAGAATTGGATTTCCCTCCATGGCTCGCTAATCCCAGAGAAATCAGCGAGCTGAGCCACCCATGGGACACCGACAGTCACTCCTCAGAAAATAACACCCTTCACATTCTCCATGATGGCTTCTGTATTGAGCACAGCTCAAACTGTGGCTTCCCCTGGCTCCACCGTTAATCCCACAGACACGGCAACCAGCCAGAGCACGAGGCTGCTGACTGAGAGCCACTGCTGTGTGACCAAACTTCAACTGCGTTTAACTGCAACCCGAACAACTTTGGAGGAAGTTTTGGAGTACCATCTCAAGAAGCTGCTCAGGTAGAAGTGTGCTGCATGATTCATTGTACATCAATATATCCACCCATGATTTTTTAGTACATTTTTACATTCTTGTCTTTCTGATGTAAGTATACATCAATATACTCTTCATGGTAAAGCTTACTCACTAAACACCCAGGTTTTTATAAAAGACCAGAGGGAGTTTGAACTGACTTCCATTTGGATTCATTTCATGCATTAAAACACTCATCTGTTTGTTTGTGTATGCTCCACTTGTCCAAAGAAGACAAAGACCAACAACAAAAGATAATGCAATTTTAACCCAGATTTTTATAATATTGATTTATTTAAATTTGATTTTTACTTGCTTCCATAAAACGGAATACAATCTGTAAAATAATGAAATAGAGGGGCACTCAGTGACTCACTTTTTTAGCTGAATGGATTTTCTTGTTCTCTGTGGACCCAGGCAGTACATTTAGTGGCGGCTGAGAGTGCTAAAAATGTCTTCGTATCTATTACTTTTATGGGTACTCTGCTTTTTATATCTCAATCACGATACAGGGAATTGCTTTAGAGGATGTTTACAGCTCCTGACAGATTCACAGCAACTTTGAACACACACACACACACACACACCTTGGTGAACAGCACAGCATGACAGCTGATCTGCCCTTGTTTTTAATGGGCTTTGTTTTGGGGGTAGCGAAATATAGTATGGAGCAAAAGCACTTTGTATTTGGCAGAGGTACTGTAAGGTCTTTAACTGTAATGTTAACCACTGAAACAATCTATAATGTATTCAACATTTATGCAAAAACTCAGACCCTATCTTTCCCTATAAAAAACATCTGGTTCAAACACTTCTTAGGCGCTTTAGACAATATCTGTAAGAAAAGAGTCTCCTATGGATGTTCAGCTCAGCCAGAGACAGAGACAGAGAGAGAGAGAGAGAAAATGAGAAAAGTGATGAAAAAGACAAATAAGGTGAAGAAAGAAAGGTCATAAAGAGGAGAATGAAGTGGAACATTAGACCCCACATTATCTGTCACAAAGCCATTCTCCTTGATTAAATCACATAAGCCTGAAAAGATACAAGGTCCGTGGCATTACACAGCAGCTCTAAAAAACACGACTAATGATTCATGGAACTTCTTGTGACTTTCAAAATGTCTTCATTTGTTCCTGCCTCGGTCTCCGCATGGTGTCTTAAAGGAACAGTTTGATATGTTGGGAAATGTGCTTCACTCTCAATATCAATCAATATCACATGTCTGTCTGTCAGATATTAAGCTACAGCGATGTGACAGTTGTTTTAGCTTAGCATAAAGGCTGTTAAAAACATTATGCTGTTTGGATTAAACAAACCAAAAGCACACGTGCAGTGAGGTGTAGAGGTACAGGTACGCAGACTTTCGGCCACGCTGTATTAATATGGTTATGTTCAGCGCTAATTAGCAAATGTTAATTAGGAAACTCAGACGTTGCACATGTTACACATTATATCTGATATCAGCATGTAAGCATTGTTACCGGCAGCATGTTGACATTAGCATTCATGTACCCAAGTACAGCCTCACACAGCCACTAACATGGCTGCAGTCTTCATGCTAAGCTAAGCTAAGTGGCGGCTGACTGTAGCTTCATGTTTACCATACAAACCTTCTCATCTAACTCTAAACAAGAAAGCAAATAAGTGCATGTCCCAAAAGAGTCACTCAGTCTTTTGCAGTGACTCATAAATCTCTGGACTACTGATTAGATGAAATCAAACTTTATTGATCCCTGTGGGGTAAGGCTATAACACCCTACTGCTGCCTAAGTATCTATCAACAACCCAGTTAGCTGGGAATAAATCACTCAAAATGACTAAAAGTTATTACAATTAGCTTTTTTTTTCCCCATTTGCCTTTCCATAGCCATGTTGCCAGGAGGGAGATGAGAAGGAGGAGAAACAGCAACAGTCTGCTAACATCATTAGTCAAATGAGAATACAGTGTTTCGTATGAAATATTAACTCCACATTTAAATTTTAAGACTCAAACAAGTTGTTACACCCATACAGATACATCTGCATGTGCACAATTCATTTTATTTAAATATGAACTAAGCAAAGCTCTCATATTGTCGCTAATTACAGCATCTTATATTCATTTATAAAAACCTACACAGAAAGCAAATATTCTCATTATCTCTCCCCGTCACCTGTGTGAGTAAATGCGTTTTGTATGTTAATCCCTGGGATTTGACACACACCGACACTAAATGATTGCACACATTCCGCCACTGAAGCATATTAGGCTTAACCGCCTTACTCAAGGCCATGGTTGCTGTGTTGTAATACATTGTAGTATTAGTGCTTTGGGATGCCATTTTTCCTGTTGGTGGTCCTTCTTAAATGTAGCTCATACTCCTCTTTCTACAATCTTTTCTGCCTTGTCCTTGAAGTAAACAGGAAAACAAGATATCTGAAATCCAATGGAAGTCAGAATGCACACACACACATACACACAAACGGGAACATTTCCAAGTACTCAAGGGCAGCATGTGTGTGTGTGCCAATCTATTTCAGTAAAAAAAGCATTTGACAGCAGCTATAGGTGTGTGTTGAAGGTTGGGTTGACAGGAAGACAGCCTATAGCTGCAGAGTCTACGGGGCATAAAGCCATTAACAAGCACTAACTGTAAGCACAGAGCTGCGTGACGCCCCACAGACAGAACGAGAGCAGCAGAGAGGAAGAAGGAGAGGTAGGAAAGGAAGAGACGAATGGAGAATTAAACTAAATTTAACTACACTTTTTTCATTAACTGAAAGATGCCATTAAAACCAAGACAACCAAAGAAATGAATAACGCATTCATCCACATTTTAATCCCAGTAATATGTTCTCATCACATACATATATGTACTATATTGCGAAGTTTTGTGAACTATCAGAAGTCTAAACTAGGACCAACACTAGGACTAAACTGCAACTAACAATTATTGTCTAGATTGGTTGATAATGTATCAGAAAATGACAATGGCCATTATCATCATCACGATATCCAATGCACTATAATATGACAAAAAAAGCATGAGATCTAAAAGTTTTATTAGCTGGCACCAGGAAATGACAAATGTACATTGGGGCGTCCCTGGTAGCTGACCTGAGTCCTTCCGACAGGCCCTCTGCTGCATTTCATCCCCTCCCCCCCCCTCCCCCCCTCTTGTCTCTCTCAGATAAAGCAGAAATGCAAAAAAAAATAGAGAAATGAATTTACATTCAGTTCATTCTTCTTCGCCACAAATGTGGTTTATGTAGCACACTGTGCTACTGTTCAGCCACGTACAGATCTTTGCGTCACATCTGTATCTGATCATATTTTATTCTACCATCTAGTTCAATGTGGATCTGCTTGTAAAAGGAGCTTGTATTTTTTAAGATATACTAGTATCCTGTATTTTTCACTGATAAGAAATAGCATTACTGTTTCCTTACAGTGACGAATCTCCTTTTGAAACAGGATGTTGGGTTTGGGCATCAGACAGGGAGGATCGATATTTAAGTAAAAATGAAATCACATCTAGTCAATCCCCTCTCGCAGTCAAAAATAATGGACATTTTACTTTAACTTTATTTAGTTGTCAGAGCAATAGACATTTTGAGAAATAGGCTTACAGAGTTAGATGAGAAGATCAATAACACTCATGTCTGCATTATTTTACTTTATCATAAACACTGCAAACACAAGGAATCAGCCAGTCAAACTGTTGCCTTAAATACATCATGGCATTATTATTATACCAGACGATTCAAATTAAGCATTACACAAAATTGTTATGCAGTTTGAAAACTTGTGATTTCAAACTGTTAATAAACATATCGAAAACGTCACCCAGTCACCTACAGAGCACATTCAGTCCCACACTTCCAAGCTTATTAAGCCCTCCCTATAATCCCTGCCCTCTCAGAACCACCTTCCTTTGATGTTCCTTAATATCTTCAAGAGCCCTCATGGGTTTCTGATCTTAACCTCTGTCAGTGTGCGACACAGACCTGCCCTCCCCGCCTCAACTCTGTAGACCTCCCCAGGCTGAGAACATTAAAGGTCAGCAGCCACCCACTCGACAGAGGAAAAAAGATGTGGAGAAAGAGAAATCTAAACGGGAAGGGAGGGAGAGAGACAGAGAGAGAGAGAGAGAGAGAGAGAGAAAGAGACAGAAAAACAGGAAGGAAGAAGTAAAGGTGATGAAGAGACAGGAATGAAGCTCGGAGACACAGTCAGGAAGTGCTGACGTGTGTGTGTGTGCAGCACTATGACGCACCTGTGCTAATGGCAACGGAGGTTTGTCAATGGTGGCCGTCCCACGCCTGATATCTCCTGAATTTCTGGGTTGCCTGGCAACCCTGCCGACCTTTCTCTATGCGAATTTGTTCCTTGCATTCGTTCATTATCTCTCTCCCTTTTCATTCTCTCTATTGCGCTTTCAAGGTTTCCACAAGTCAGGACTGAGCGTCTTTGTTAATGTCAATGTTGCAAAGGAAACCACTTCCACGCGCACTATGGCGTCAGTTTGCATTCGCTCTGTGACGGTGGGAGGAAACCTGTGGCTGGCGAAGAAAATTCAAAACATGGGAAGCGTCCTTATGCAGGGACACTAATAAAATGCAGAAAAAAGTTCCTTGTTAAGGCAAAGATTACTCGACTTCATCTCAAACACTATTTAATATTTTAAGGCACCTGCGGACTTAAAGCTGCTATACTCAATACTGTAGATACTGATAATGGATCAGAAAACTATCATCGCATATGAAAGTGATGGACCTTCTCAACACCAGACAGACAGAGGTACCAGTTTGGAGTTACTGAGACCAAAACAGAACCAAAAGGAGCTTGAATATTGAACCAAGAAGTCAGAAATTCAGTACATCAACCTTATAAGGTGAAACTACGTCAGTGTTATGTGCTGTTCCAAATTAATGCTGCTTTACACTATGACTAACTAAATACACAACAATAGGAAAAAAACATCTTTAGTTAATAAGCGTTTACACTCAACAGACAAATCTAAATGTCTCATCTTAAATAACTAACATTACTCTTGCCATGGCTTTCAGACAGTTTCCCTGTTTGTTTAGACTGGATTGAATGGGAGAAGGACATATTAGATATATCTAGTTCTGTTACACAGAGTGATTTTGTGTCTGTATTCAGCCTTTTGGCATTTAGCACTTGCTTGACCTTCTTGGTGTTTTCTTTGTTTTAGGTCTGTGTTTGCTGTGTTTTCTGTCTGTGTTGCTGTTCTCCTCCCCAGCCTGTTTTCCCTCTGTCTCCCAGTCTGTCTATTCGTGTGTGTGTGTGTGTGTGTGTGTGTGTGTGTGTGTGGTCTGGGTGCGGTCTATTCCTTGTCTCCCTCTTTCCCTCCACACCTGCCCTGCACCAGCCTTGTTAGCCCTGCCCCGTTCCCAGTGTTTCCCCAGCTTCTCAGCTCCCTGTCTATTAAATCTCATCACCCGTTTCCATTCCCACATCAGTCAGTTTGTATGTAAGTCTATGGTCACTTATGCTTCCTTGCCCCCTCCCTCCTCATGTGACTCTCCTCCATCCTTGCATCTCTTTCTCACCTCCTTGCTGGGAGGAGCTAAGACAGGAGGAAAGAGTGTGAGTGAGTGAAGCGAGGCGTCCCGTTAGCATAATGAAAAGCACCCCTTGTTTTTTTTTTCTGTTCAGTTTTGTCTGATCAGCTCTGTTCTGCTTTGCTATATCCTGAATAAAGAGCTCAGTTCCTGCTGCGTCCTGCATTTGGGTCCATCTCCTGCTACTCTCCCTGACAGCTTTAACTTTTACAACTTTCAACTTTTTCATTGAGGAAGTATAGTTTGTAGGCTTTCAGATAGGCTCGTTATATATTAAACAATACGAATAATTTACCAAGAACACAGCCAATGTAAACAGCATTAACGCTTTGAGAGAGACAGAAATTCATTTCACTGTACATGAATAAAAAATGAGGCCCGTTAATCTAAAGATTTTAGAGTATCTTTTCTATGCGACTTGTTAGACTACTTCATTTCTTTGACTGACAATCTTGAGTGACAGCTGGGCAACCAGACAATCGATACAAAGGTTAACACAGTTGTGCTTAAATATAAAGTGAAAGATAAATGAGGCAGAGACAGAGATGAATGCTGGATAGAGAGGGATGACAGAAAAACAAACTAAAAAGGAATTAGGTTGACAGATCTCATGTGGGATGACGAAGAAGAAAGGATGAGATGGAAATAATGGGGGAGAGACTGCAGCACGAAAATATTCTACTGTTTCACTTCCATTTATCCTCAGAGTGGATGCAGTGCCTTCTCTCTTTATGTTAGTTCTGCGGATTCACAACTACATGGGGCAAATTAACACAATGCTAACTTAGTTATGCAATAATCCTTCAATTTCTCTTTCCACATTCACTCTGTTCCCTCCTTCTTGTATATTCTTCTATAAAACACACACACACACACACACAAACCCGCCTACGCAAATTCTGATTCATGATGTCATGCCAATTTCAGACGCACATTTGCCCAAACAGACACTACAGCTGATGCCACTAAATATGTTCTATATACCCTCATGCTCACATTTAAACTTACATTCAGTTTTTTTCTTTTTCTGTGCAGCAACATATTAGCACACATGCAAGCACAAGCACACACACACACGTGTACACATACACACACACACACACACAGTTTAATCCAGGTGCAAACCTCTCTAGGCAGTGTGCCAGTCAGTCAGGCAGGCTGCCAGTATACAAGACAGAGGGTCCGTTGTGTTGTAAATGTCAGATGTCCTGCTGTTTGAGCCAGCGTGCATCTCGCCGCTAAACAATCTCATCTGCACACACTTAACCACAGTTACAAACACAGCGTGAAGGGCTTAGGGGGGGGAGGACGAAGGAGGGAAGAAGAAAAGATGGAGCAGGAATACAAGGAAGTGGAGGAGAATTTGGATAACGCTTGCTTTGCTGCAGTTTTTGTTAAAATATACACAACAGAATACTTCACACACTGGCAGTGAGAGGCAACAGGTGTGAGAGGAACTTTGGTTCATGCAGCACACGGTTTATGTCAGTGGGTAGACTCAGGTACAAAAGGTGTAAGTCATGCATGAGATGGTGAACTCAGCTGTACGGCTATTGAACACAAAGTGTTGCTGACATCAAACTTTTGTTTTTTTCGCACAGGGAAACCAAAACGGTAGAACATTGTAATATTTAGAATAAAAACATCAGAATTGAACAAATGGAGAAGAAACACACACTTGACATGTAAGCAGGTCACTTTTTGTGGGTACTTAACTGACCATTACCACAAGCACTAATTTTATTTGGGCAAAGGAGGTAAATATGAAGTCTTCATCACTGTGATCTCTATAACCACACACGTCTGCATATGAATTCAAAATCTGTAGACAAGGCAACATTTTCGTATGGGAAGTGTTCTGGTTTTCATTTTCAATCAGTTTGTAGGCCGAGCAGTATTGACCAAAAGACTTTTGAGCAGGCTTTGACTGCATTTAGGTAAACAAAAAAAGCAAATCACTGGCTGAAATGCAATTTCAGCACCCATCAGCTACTGTCTGATGATGATTTCACTTCTTATTGGTTATATTTTTTAGATTTATCTGCGTTCATAAACAATGAACAGGCACGGAAAAGGAAGTCTTTGGACTTCCAGCAGATATCTGGATAATGGATATCTGTGCAGACACACTGACCTTCTCAGAGTGTGTGATTTAGGCTCATAATTAAAAGTACAAATCCTTTCAAGGGCAACGTACCACTATGAGCCTTAAGCTCGTGAATATGATGGTGTATATACTCCATCTTTTGTAATACTGTACAGTAATCCATGCCTTCTCCTAGTCTCATATGTGCTTATATTTTTCTGGTTTTACACATTAGTTTGTCATTTTGTGACAATTAACATACAGTAGAAAGAGGAATTGTTACTGTAAAGATGCACATACACTCATTTTTACACATATCTGTCATCCCTAATTTTATTAAGTGGTGTATTTAAGCAGTCAAATAGTCTGTACTGTACTGTACTGTACTGAAAGGAGTACTGTATTGTATGGAGTACTGTGTGCTCATGTGAATTGCTGATATCAGGGATCAGACACCATTTCTGACCACACTCACAGCAGTGTGCACCTAAAAGTGTTTCACATTAGTGTTGTGACAGGAAGATCATGCTGCTTTTGGTTCTCTATGAAATTCAATGTCACATTTATATTGTACTGTGTATTCCTTTGCTGCTGCAATATTCACATCCCCCACGGGAATAATTAGCCTTCCATGTGATCTCATTGTATCTGATATATCAGTTGAATGTTGTTCATTCAAAGTTCATGAACCAGGTCCAACTCATAAAAAGGTAAAAGCTTCGAAGCCGGAGATAATAAGATATTAGGAATATTCTGATAAGGAGAGAGAAGATGAAGATGAAAGATAGATACAACAAACATTAGAGCAAGAGAAAGACAGATACTGAGCATCCAGAGCTGCCAGGAGAGCCAGTCTCTGTAGTGACGGCTCATTCACTGCGTTCCCAAGGTAACCAGTGAAAGTATTCACCCAGAACAATGGCAATATCACTAGCATGTAACTTCACTGTAGTGAAGCAGCATTTGCGTGCATGTGTACGTACGCTGCATTGTTCCACACCATGTGACAAACTTCTATGTTGATTATGAAGTGATATGATGATTGTGTTGTGCAAGTTCCATTATAAAATAAAATTTAAGTGAGAGTCATCCAATTAGATTAATTCAATTCAGGCTCCATACACATATATATGCGTGTGTGTGTGTGTGTGTGTGTGTACCTGTGACAAGCTGGAAAAGCCAAGGTTGCGGCAGCCGTTGCAAGGTGTCAGGGCCTCCCAGAATCCAGTGGGGCCACAACTCTTATCCGCTTCATCCTCTTCCAAGGCCGGAGCGAGAGGCAGGGTCGGATGCTATGAGCACAAATGTCAAAAATCTGTTTAATTATCAAATCACCAGCATGACAAGTGACCAAAAGTAGGTCAAAGGTTGTGATAATCAATATATTTTATTGAACATGTAATGTGAAAGGGGTCACTTGTAGTGACAAACTGACAGAGATTACTGTTTTGGATCAGACTTAACTGCTTTACATGTTTCCAGCCACAGCAGGTACGCATTTTCAGCAAAAATGCTCTAAGAAACTAATTCCACATTACCTGCCCAGCACCAAGCACAAGTTAGCATTTAGCAGCTAAATGGCCAGATGTTTCTGTTCTGAAGTTGGTGGAGACCAAAACAGAGCTAAAATTATAGCATGTTCCCTCTGCAAATCAACGCTCACTGTGGAAATCTTCATGAAACACAGGACACATCGTTGAAAGTGGAAATGCCTTTACATTACTGCTCTGGGTGCCGCAATGAGTTAACCAGAAAAGAGAAAGGTGCAGAAACAGCAGAACAACCTTAACACACACACACACACACACGAACACAGTGTCCTTTCCTGGGGCTCTGTGGCTCCCAGGAGGCAGGTGTGTGGATGAGCTCGGTGGCGTGAGGTGTCAGAGGGCAGACACAGTCCACCTGATATCTCACTGAACCATATGATGCAGCAGAGGACACAGGTCACAGCAGATGACATAGAGCGACACTGCCGCAGTGTTTGACATGTAGCTTTTAAAACCAGCGACAGGGGGGTAAAGAGGGAGGAGGGGGGGGCAAGCCAGGAAGTGTAATGATGACAGAAGAAATATCATCTTTACAAGAAAGGACTAAAAAAAAAACAAAAACAGAGGGCAAAGAATACAACGTAAAGACGTAGAGGGTTAAGAGGGGATCTTGGAGGACATGTTAAAGGCAGGGAGAAGTGCAGGAGGAATAAGCTTAAGTCAGAAGAAATTTGCAAGAAATTAATCTGAGAGAAGATACAGAGGGAGGGACAGATGGGAAAAGAAAGAGCAGGAGTGAGACTGGAGATGAGGCTGAAACCAAAAGGTCACTCTGCAACACTGGAATATTGATTGATAAACGAACTGCAGTCCTCTGATACGCATACTGCACCATATGCATGAACAATAGACAGATACATCCTTTCATTACAGTAAACATCAGATATCAGCCAGGGATCAATAAAAAGGATGCCACCATTCATTATTCATCGCTGAGGACTACATAACTGATCAATATTACATTAGTTGTCTATGTGAAACCCTTAAAGGGATAGATCACTATTTTGCGAATTTCTTTTTTCCGTCTGTCCATTTTGACGGTCAAACATTTTTACATTTGGTGCTTTTATTTGTCTTATATCATTGTCAATGGAATACATGTAGGCTTTGAACTGCTGGTTGGACCAAATTTGATTAAATATTGAAATAATCTTTAATGAAAATCTTTGTGTTTCTGAGGAAAATTGGTCAATTCTAGCATTTCGAATGAATATCAGAAGAACATATAACTATTCCTATTTCAGAGACCCATAAGAAACACATACTGGAAGTATATTTGAATACAGGACACATACATACGTCTTCTCATTATTGGTTTGGGTACCCAGGTAATGTGAGAAGTCCGCATTGTGTTCTTCTCCTGTGTGTGTGTGCCGTTATGGGTTTTTGCATTTTTTATTCATGTACAACACATGCATCGAATCACATGGCTCCGGCCACATGTACACACAGTAGCCTGGGGGCACGCAGAGACATGTACACACTGCAAATGTCAGTAATGGAATACAAATTGGTACTTATGGAGAGAGAGGTGGGGGGGGGGCACAAGATGGAGTGAGATAATTACGGCCTAAGTGAGCAGACTTGTGTGTGTGCAGTGTCCACTCTCGTGTGTGTGTGAGCCTCGACAGGTCTGAACGCCTGCTGCACTGTAAGCAAACATGCCTTGGCTTGCTTTCATATTGAGCTCATTACAGAAATGGGAAAAGGATGAGGAGCTATTGACGAGTGTCACAATATTCACTGCGGTGTGCGTGTTGATGTAGGTGAGTGAGAAGGAGAGCGCCAGGAAGAAAACATGTGAAAAGCAAAACAATCACATTCATGTGGATATGCTTCTTTGTGTGTGTGGAGGTGTGTGTGTGTGTAGGGTCTAAAAGGTTCAGGTGGGGTGGGTGGGGGGTACTGGGGGGAGTGGAGGATAATAGATGACCCCCGTGTCCTGTGGTGCGTCTGACTTCCTGGACAGCGGAATTGAAAAAGCTCAGAGCCTCTTTTTCACACTGTGCTGGCTGTTAGAAATAAACTACAGCTGTGTCAGGGGTTGGAATAGCTGACTTTTATCACCATTAGCCAACCTGACTGGCCTCATTCACCCTAACAAGGTCTAATAAACTTTCCAGTTGAGAGAGAGAAAACAAGATAGATAAGACAATATTATACAATACAAACAATATTTCAACATAAAATTCACTGAATACAAAGAACCAAGGTCAAGAATAACATGTCTGCAGGCTGTGAATGGCTGTTTGCCTGAATTTGCCTTCAATTGTAATTGTTATTTGCTCTCAAACAACAAACAGAAGCTGCAATGTTTTAGTACTATCAGCTGAATACTCAATTGGACAAACCAGATCAGTGGCGTCAGTCTGTGTGGCACTGCCCTCTGTTGTCAAAATAGACAAAGTGCAAGTGGTTATGAACATGCCCTTACACACATGCAAAGTTTTAGTAAAATCTCATATGCTTATAATTCAACAGAGAAAACCCTGCTTTCATGCACTCCACACTGCAGAAACAGAGTAAGTAAGTAAGTATGAGCTGCAAAGATACAATGCAGCAGCTCTGTATATGTGATGTGTAGCACCAATGATATACCAAATGATTAAAGTGATGTTAGAATGACATGAGAATGATTAATGTCATATTTTGTTTAAGTTCCAAGTACAAGTAAAAATTAAAGCTACAAAAAGGTTTCTGGTGTTGTTATAATCTGTTGCCAAGCGGCATTCAACATATTGCAACTATTCCTTGGACAAACGAGTAAAAGAGTTTTGAATGTGGCTGCAGATAATGACTACTGTATTTGAAAATCAATTCGTCAATTACTTTTTTGTCAATTACTTGACTGTGTACATTGTCAGAAAATAGAGAAGTCTCCCATCTGTTAACATTTCTGCTTGATAAATGCCGATCAACAATTAACCAGTTATCAGTTGATGAATACTTTGGTGACTAATCAGTGACTTGACTCGTTCCTTCAGCATGACTTGCTGTGGCTAAGCTGGAGATAAAACACCATGGTTAATTTCTCCAACAGACCAAACTCCTTCAGTTGCACCAATCCAGTCATAACTGAGTGCTGTACCTTGTTGACTCGGGTCAGGGTGCCGTTGGGTCGATCTGGGCGCTCTTCATCAGAGAGCCGCCCGCTGCCGAAGCTGTCCATGGAGTGGGAGGAGATGGTGTGGCAGAGCTCCTCGAAGGAGTAGTCCCTGTCCCGGCACTTTTTGATCTCGTGGAGCAGTTTGGACAGCTCACTTGTCACAGCATCATCTGGGGAGATGAGGAAGAGAGGGGGGAAAAAATGTAGGAAAATGCATCCAAAGTTCTTTAAAGCAGTAAAACAAAGAGCCAATCCCTGTTACTGCTAGTGCACATTCATTACATTTATTGAACTTCCAGTATACTGTTAGCCTGCTTTATCACTAGAATCAAAAAGCAGACAGAGCTATTGGTTTTAAAACACCTCCTCTGTATCCCCCTCTGCACTGCTGATGTGTTAAAATTTGCATTCAGGCGCATTCTGTTGAGCAAACTGTGTTAATCGCTTGGTCTCGCCCCCCTCCAAGAGTCTCCCGGGTAATTATGGTATCTGCTGACAGTCAATGAGAGAGGAGAGTGGATCAGCAGGAGCTCGGCCTGTTGCAATGCCATATTCATAACACAGAGGGCAGTGCTGGACAGGGAAATGTATGGCTGTTTTGAGAGGTATTGCCTGCTTTCCTCCACTAAAGGAGCTGCTCTCCATGGCCAGATTCATATTGCATTGTTTGCTCAAATTGCAAAAATAAATTATAGTCCAAATCAAGTAGAGCGGCAAAAAGATACAGGAATGCACAAAAATCTAATTTAAATATATTTTGGATGAAAGATAAATTCTTTGTCTGGGCTGCAGAGTTGGTCTACACTATTCATCCTTTACTTAAATGGATGAATTTTTCTGTTAATCATTTCTAAGATGTTAAGGCATATTCTGAATCTGGTGTTGAATGTTTTTTATGTGTGTTTACTCACTCTTGTGCCTGAGGGAGGGGGAGGCAGAAGGTGAGGGAACAGAGGTTCGAGGTGCTGGGATGGGACACTTGCGAACAGGCTCTTCCACGATGCTCCTCCTCTCCATCTCGTCCATCATGTATTCTGCAGAGGGGTGAGAGGACGGAGGGTGGGACAAGATGAAAGACAAGAAATAAGGAGACAAGTAGAAATATGTTGGGTAAACAGAAATAAAGAGGGGGGGGAGAGAGACAGAGACAAAGGCCAAGAGAAGAGTTTAGCGGATGATGGTGGTGGGGAAGGACGGGGGAGGAAAAGCATTTCAGAGGCATTTTACTGGATCAATATAATAGCACAGCCATCAGCATGGTAAACAGCTTGTGCTGCATTCAATTTGCACTTTTCCCTGCACTGCAAATTCACTTCACAGCTTCTGTTAATAGAGTACACTGCTGTTCATAAAAGCAAAAGAGAAGAATTATGTGGGAAAAGTAAAAGAGGAAAGAGGGAGGGGGGAGGAAGAGGGGGAGAGATTGCAGGTTCGGGTGTGAAGGCAGATAGTAACTTAGAGTTTGGATGATAAACTTTCTTAAGTGAGGCATTAGCAGCCAAAAAGACACAAACTCCCTTCCACGGTGAAATCATGTGGTTGACTCCCTGCAGAGTCCTAATGAGAAACCCCATTAATGTCAGGAGTGTTTGTGCGCGTTTCTACAACTATGAATCTTGGCATTCAGCTCAATACTTATGAAACACAACCTTATTTGCATACAATTATACTGAGAACGGGAATGTGTACCAGAGTCAGAGAGGAATGATTAAAATGCTTTGACAGTTTTATTCCCCTGTGCTTACACTTCAGTAGACTCTTCATAAACAGCAGAAGACACACAACCCAGTGTCAGAGTTACAGCTATAATACTACACTGCATTGTAGTACATAACTACTTGCTGCTGGGCGATAAAAAGTGAACTGTAGAATCAATCTGAACAGTAGGATGAGTCATGCACTGTAAATTATATGAGAATCTATTCATAATTAGGTGGCAACCAGAAAGCCCCTCAGCTGCTATAGCTGAGTAAATGACAGGTCTTTTGCCCTGTGTGTGTGAGTGTGTGTGTGTGAGTATGTGTGTGTATGTGTGAGTGTGTGTGTGAGTGAGTGTGTGTCCTTTTCCATCTCCTCTTCAACAGGAAATGGCATGCAGCTGATCTTTTTACAAAGTCACAGCTGTGTCCTTTTTCTGCCTCTCTCTCTCTCTCTTCTCTTCCTCGCTCTCACAAACACACTCGGTTTCTTATTTATGCTGAAGTCCAAATCTCTCTGTTTCATCAGATTCTGATGGCTGCTATTCTCGACCAATATCTACTATCAAATGCATTTTTGACATTTAAAAAGTTACATGTGCTCTATTTATGTCTACAGAAGTGTTTCCATCTTTGATTCTGGAAATTATACAGTCTTTTAGTTTCATAAGAGTGGAGCTCACTGCATATTTAAGAATACATTAAGACTGAGTCACAAAAAGGCACAGTCTCTTATTTGCACTGCCCGGGATTTCACCAGCAGAACTGTCCTTTGACGGTCAGTACAAGCTCATCCTGTGTAGCTATAAGCTTTGTTCAAACCCACAAACCCTAGTTTAAAATCAAATTAAGATCCCAAAGTTTCCAAAGGTACCAGATATGTCAAGCTGAAATGTGTACAAAATAGTATGCAAGACATCTACGATGTTTCTATTGAATTTGATGAAATGGTAATGCTATATAAAACATGTCAACACGAGTCTTGGGTCTGCATACATCATGTAGTTTCAATGAGGGGCTGGAAAAAGCTTCTACATAATGCATGAGATGTGACGCAGTGTGACTTTCCATAACTTAAAGCAGCAATGATTGATTTGTTTGGCCACTTAGGAGGAACAGAACAAGCTGTAAACACAACATTGATATATTATCACCTTAAAGTTGCTGTGGCTAACATGTTAGCAAAGGGCTGTCTGTTTACACATGCAGACATGGAGCAATATCAGCACTCATCTGGACTCTGGCCACTTAATGAATTCATGTCCAGTACGCACTCTTCATTTAGCTCCGCTGAAAAAACAATGAGATGAGAGATGCGAAAACGCCCCATAGAGCTGAAAGTGCAGAACTGCAGAGTCTGAGATCATTCTTAGCGGGTTCTTCACCACAAGAAATTACTTTCAGATTGTCACTCGATCCTTTTTTAATATGAAAATACTGATAATGCAGTTTTAAAGCTGCATGAGGGGGAGTAAGATGGGGAAAACTTCATGTTAAAGGGTTGAAACAACATGCACATGCTTTCCTCCCATGTTTTTTTATTTTTATATATGAGATTATTTGAGAGCTAAATGGGAAATGACCATCACTGTGTTTTCCGGGGTTTAATGTCAGGTCTATGTCTGTTATTCTCTAGCTGTGGCCGACGTGTACCATTCTTGGGATTCAGTCAGTGGTCCCCTTTACAAATCAAACTCACTGTTAACTTAGACTCTGTGTCTGCCTTTTTCCTCACACTCTTTGTATCATCTGTAGCTGCGTGCCTTACACACACCCACAGATTACACAAGGACAGAGGAAGTGAAGGCCTCCAAGCCACAGATTACAGCGTTCATTCTGAGCCTCATAATCACCTCAGGACACTGACTTTAGAAGGTGCAATCTGGAGAATCTTTGGGACTCCAGGGACTGCAGAGCAAACTCACACTAACAATCACTGGTCAGACACAAAACACACCCTGCAGTCAACATGAGAGCAAACACAGGCCTTTTAACGGCAGGTGGAAGACCAAGACGAGCGCTGAAGGAAGAAAGAGTGAAAACACTAAAAGTTATACTCATCTTTCTTTTTTCTAAAACAGACTGACCATGTAGTATAATGAATTATATATTTTTGTATTCTATACTATATTCCAAATTAGAGCTGAACAATGATGTCAATTGACATAAAATAAATCAGCAACTTTTTGATTAAAGTTAAGATGAAGCTAATTTTCAATTTCATTCTTTCAGCACCAGAAATATGAAGATTTGTTGTGTTTTTTTCTGTCAAATATAGTAAACCAATCACTTTTGGGTTTTGAAAAAAATTGGGAGCTTAGTAAATGCTGTCCACGATATTCCCACAATGCAGAGTGAAGCTAACTGTGAACTCTCCCACTGTAGCAACTGATTACATACAGGAGTTTCCATTGTTTCCCAAACAGAAGATAAACTTCCTGGAAAACACGATTTCTCAGTTGAATCACATCCGCTCGCAGAGACATGTTGGGTCACAATGTCTCACATTCAAAAAACACCTCAAGATGTGGACAGCCCAAACGTTGTCACAGTCTATATCTACTACATGTCAACAGGATTCATCAAGTGCAATCTTTCTTGTCACCTACAGCTAATCCACCAACTATTAATCACCGTCTCTTTAAGATTTCTACCTCTGCAAATGCCAAAATGGTCGTGAGTTCAAATGTGGCTGAACAGTCTACATCAGGTCTCACCTGTCACTGTGCATATTGTTGCTCCTGTAAGTTTTTAATGTGTACATGAAAAAAAACACACAATCTGTAAAACTGTGAATACTGTCTGCGAATACCTTTAATCTTTATGTTGTTCTATACTTACTGTATATGAGAATTCTATATTTTGCTCCTCCAATGACCTCATTTGGCAAGTGAAATTAATCTCAGTCTAAAGTGTGTCTGTGTGTGTGTGTGTGTGTGTGTGTGTGTGCAAGTGTGTGTGTGTGTTACCGTGGATAAGAGCAGTGATCTGCTGGGATTTTGGCGCAGGATGTTCTCTCAGGATCTCTAGAGCTGTCCTCCCCTTGCTGTCTCTCAGATTGGTGTCAATCCCTGAGGCACAAATACACACACACACCAATAATATAAGCATTGATCCACATGAACAGCAGGGTAAAGGTCAAACCGCAACACCCATGGCTTTGCTGAACAAAATAAACCCACTCATACACGCTCTGAATTACAGACACACAGTACACATCCATACAGCAGGCACATGTTCCTGCACAGACTGTACAGAGACCAAGACCAGATCTGCTGACACACCGACTCAGTCACAAAACTACAGTCAGCAAGAGATGAATGAGTTGTAGTCACCAGAGGATGAACGTGGCATTTTATTAATTCATAAGGAATCTTTACTAACAGCAAACACATGTTTGATAGAGCCTTAGAGCTAAAGTTTCTCCTGGGCAAAGGAGGACACTATCTCTCACACACACACACACAAACCAGCACACATTTAGCATGCTAAAACGCAGAACATGACACGGGATTACACAGACTCACAAGCATAAACACACAAGACGCACAGACAAACAAGCTCAACACCAAGTGTGCAGGAAAAATACACAAACTCTTTCTTCCACAATAAGTCCTCATTCACTGTCAGCCTGTTTAATCCCCTCCAGGCTCATGGATCCCAGTCAACATGAAAAATAAATGTCATCCCAGTCACTCTGCTGGGCACCATAAGGTATGAATAAAATATTGCATGGCTGTTTCCAGCCTTTTTGCTAAGCTAACTGGCTGCGGCGTCATATTTACAGTACAGACAAAAAAAACATAACAGAGGTCTCAATCTTCTCATTCACTTCTTGGTAGGAAATTTAAAAAAAAACATATTATGGATTAAAATCATACCAGCTACTGAGCTTGCATTTCAAAAGCTTTCCATGACAGAAACCTGCCAATGAAAACAGTGTGATGTGCTTTGAGATTGCTTTGACAAACTAGTATTTCAAAGGTCAGGAAAAAGAAGAGTGCCAGTTCTCATCATTAAATCCAAAGCATAACAAAGATATCTTTGATGCCCTGGCTATACGGTATATTTCAGCATTCACTGCTATTTCCCTGAATAGTTCATGACTGACAATGACAGGCTGGCTGCCCATCCTGCTTCCCTACAATGTCCAGTGCCACATACATACACACAACTTTTGAAGGTGTGTGTTTCACTGAATCAGGCCAGAGTAGCTCCATGTTGATACAGGATGTTAATCAATCCGAGGCCAAAAGAACATGGCCACCTACAGGAAGTCCTGCATGAAACAGGAAGTGCTGAGGGAAAGTGGGTGGGGAGTGTTAGTATCAAAGGACAACAGTATCCAGGCTCAATATGGCCTGAAGGATATTTTCATAATCCTTATATTCTATAACTGAAGAAAAAAAAAAAAAAAAGACTGAAAAAAGGGCCAAAACAATAACACAAGCTGAGCGTCCAGGATTTTATGTGAAAGAAAGCAGACAGATGCCTGGAGTTCACCTGAAGGCAAACTCAACCCACAATCTAGGGAAAAGAAAAGAATATGTGGAGCATTTAGCCGCAGGTTCAAATAAAAAGGGAAAACAAGGGACAGACAAACACACACACACACGGTTTTTGTTTTTTGGGGATACATTTATAGACCCACCTGAGTGAAGCAGAAGGCGAACTACATCCATCTTCCCAAAGAGAGCTGCCTCATGGAGGGCACTGCCATTCTCAGTCTAGGAGAGAGACACAAAGTGTGTGTGTATGTTATAATTCCATCACTTTAACAATTGAGAAGAGAGACAGAAATAGACATCAAGATCAGAAGTGGATTGGGAGCACAGACGGCATTACAAAGAAGAGCGAGGATTAAAAAGGAGCAAGAAAACAATATTTTGATTCAATTTCTCTCTCTCTCTCTCTGGCAGTTAAATGAAAGAGATTCAGCAAGATTAAAAAAAAAAAAGATTTCCTCGCTAGCACCACATCATGAGGCTACACCGATTTCAAATCATTACACGAGCAGCAGGGGCCTGTGTGGAAACGTCCCAATTTCCGCTCACCATACGCAGGCCAGTATCGGCCTACAGTGCTTCTAATGGGTATATTACAGACGTGATGCAACACATGGAAACTAGCGAGGGGAGGGCGCACTGGTAAGTGCTGCATCTTGGATCAGCAGTGATGAGAGAGACGATTACTCTGACAAGCCCGTTTTTAGCAGAGCAACTACTTGTTTGGGATTAACTAGAGCAAAATAGCCAGTTTTAAAGCCAGGTGGTGGTTATTATATTACAATATGGAGGGGTCAGAAGACAATACTACAGTAGGTGGTACTCTCAAATCAATTTTAAAATCAGCTCCTGAGCTAATCCTGGCACCATCCACCATGAGTAAGCACGTAAATAGTCTTAAAGGTATCTTGTGGCATTTTTGATCACTATCAGCGCTAAGGAGCAGTGAGTTTAGGATTTATATTAATATCTTGCATGCTCTGGTGCCAATGGTGCCACACTATTTTACTGATGTTTTACTAACACCTACTGATGGTGATGAACGCAACAAAGGGCCAGCTTCAGCAATGAAGAAGAAGACAGTGAACAAGAAAATATGGGTGTTAACACTGCAGGTTTCTATGCATGCGGGTCATTTGTAAAACAACAAGGATGCACACAAAAGGTTCTGGTGACTAACACTGAATTTACTTTTGTTTGCTCACAAATAAAAACCCAACTCCACAGGGAACTTTTGACAGGCTGTGTTAAACAGGCTGTGTTCAATTATGTATAGAGGGATTTGTCCAGTTTCCTTTCTTAGGTACACCGAGCTAAAACAAATGCAGTTCAATACAACAGCCCAGCAATAAATCCTACCTTCCTGAATCCTATTAGTCTACCTTCATTCATATAAACTGTGTGGGGAAAAAATATTAGAAACTCTTTTCGGGATAATGCAATTCAATTCAACAGCGCCACAGGCAGCCTGAAAAATGACCAAACAGTTGAATTAACGACTCTCTAAAACAGTTTCAGCACAAACTGAGAATTTTAACCTTCATAAAGGTTGAATTTACTGCAGGTTTTTTGTCATAGACTGCACTCACTCTGACCTTCGAGGTCAACGGTCAGGTCTAGAAATACAGTTCAAAAGGAGAAGCTGATACTAAATTTTAAGTTCAGCACAAGTGTGACTTGCTGCTTTAAAGCTTTGTGGGACATGTCTATTACAAACTGCCCTGTATACTTTGCTCAATGGTACAAATACTTATCAGGGACACTAAAAATCTGAACACATGCGTGTAGTATATGCAGTCATGATAAAAAAAGTATACTCTCTCTCACACACAGATGCAGCAACATACATATGCTGAATCCGTCGAATCCTTCACGGTTGGCTTCCTGACAACACAGATGAAAACCTGGACTGAACCAAACTCCCAGGCTTAATGAAGACAAATTATCTGGACGACGGCCAGGTCTGATGATACACAGCCGGGAAATTCAACTCAACGCGACACTGCACCAGATCAACACGCTCGTCCTCTGCAGGGAATACTAAACTTAGGCCAGCCGCTCTGTTTCCTCTGCAACAAAAAGTGTCATCGGATAACACGTCTGATGCAGCCACTCCTACAGAATGTGATCAACAGGTCGAAGGTCAACCGTCCAGTCTCTTAAGACAATATTGTAGGTGTAAATCCTAAGTGAAAACAGATGAGTGGTCACCTTTGCGGCTTCGCTGGCTTCAAACTGTGGAAATGTAGCCCCCCCCCCCCCCCCGCAGTCATCTCTATACCACTTCCCGTCCCGTTTCCCATGGCGTTTATCCAGTGATGTCACGGGGAAACGAGGAAGGCTTTTCTCACTCTCTAAGAGTTTCCGGGTATTGAAAGGCAGATGACTTTCTGTTTCAGGGCTGCTGGCAGAAATGTAAATGCTGAAGTCCACTTAGAAAAGGCAGTCTGGTATCTTTATGTTTATATATGCGAAAGTGTGTATTCATGTTAAACTTTTGCCCCGTGTTGGCTACCTGCCCACACAGCAGATTCCTCCATAGGGGTTTCCCCTCATTATTATGGAAACAGTCAGAGAAAGAGACATAGCAAGTGAAGAGAGAGGGAGAGCAACTGTGCTGCTTCTATAAATTATTCATTTACACTCAGATAGACCTATATGGCTTGACTCCAATTACTGACCTGTACTATCGCTCTCTCTCTCTCTCTCTCTCACACACACACAAAGTGATTCCCTCTCAGGACAGGTTACAAGGTGGCCATCTGTGAGTCGCACACAGCATTCACTCTCTACTGTCCAAGGCTGCTGTCTTGCAGGCAATACCACAGAAGAAGAGACAGAGAGAGATATATGGAAAAGAGGGGAGGGGAAGTGGGGAAGGGAGGATAAATCAAAGACTTGCTATGTTCATCCCAACCCACCAGAACAAGTGAGGAAGAGACAGAACATGACCTGGGTGTGTATTAATCACAGGTCCAAAGTGGATTTTCTCATACGAGTGTGCTGTCGCAGGTTAACTGTAGTCATCACCGAGTATGGTCACATGTACACTAGTGTGATTTTTGCCAATTGTTCTCGTGGTAGTTTGTGATGTAACCAGGCTGCCAGATGCTTCTCCATAAATTCATCAGTAATGGGAGACGAGTGTTTCACCATTTAAACCATCATCATATTTTCTGTGTTACATATCTGGAGACAAACCTGAACACATTGCAGAGAATAATGGGAAACCTGCGTGCCACAGTTTCTTTCAGAGTAATCCAGCAACCATAATTATTTAGTTATGTAACTCATTGTGTGCACATTGTGTTACAGCCCACATGGACTTCTAAGACACTAACATTACATTGCAAACAAAGAATTTTTGTCTCCTAAAATAAAATAATAAAATAAAAATCTATCAGAAAAATTATGCATCTTCCAGAAACAGAACCCTTTTTACAATCATCTAACCTCAAAAGTCATCCTGTACTTTATCACATCCCAAACAAAAGGTTTTCTCTTCAGGGAAAACATTTAGCCTGCCTATTCCTATATTGTCTTTTTTATATATTTGAGTTCCCCCAAACCAGGATGAAACCAAATTATGTGCAACACAAAATTGGGATGCACAAAAAAAAACAGAACCATAATCTACTCACTGGTCTGGATTAAATGCTTAAATGTTAGTGATTTTAAATAACAGTCTCATTCTAACCGAAATGCCTGTCCACCAATGCCAAGAAGTGTTAGACCCACTGGTACTGAAGTAAGATCAGGTCAGATGACATGCTTCATGCTTCACTAAAACTGACCAACGAGTTTAACCCACCCAGAGGGCAATTTCACTCAGTGTGTAATAGATTCATGCGTGCAATGTGCATTAGGCCTTACTACTGTGTCTGTCTTGACGAGGTATTGGAGAAAAAAGGGAAAGATGGTGCTGTTTCAATCCAATTTTCTATTTTTTCGTCAAAAAAAAAGATGCAGCACAAAAAGAGTGGAGTGGACAAATTGCAGAGAAGATTTGAGGTATCAAAGGCTTGCAATGCTCATCATCACTAGATAGAAAGACACAATGAGAGAGAAAGAGGCAAAAAAGAGGGATTTGCAGCAGTGTGTATAGTGGAGAGGACGAGGAGAATCAAAGGCGCGCAGTGTTCATCTTCACTAGACACATGGAGCCTGAGGCCAAATCCCTGCAGAGAAATACAGCCCTCCTCTTCAGATCACAGCACACACACACACACACTGCAACAAGGACAGAAGGCAGAGAAGATGGGCGCAGTGCCACTGAGTCATGCGTCTCCTCGCTGTGAGAGCTCCCGTATCCAACAGGTCAAGCTGTTTGTCTTTTTCGCAGATTAAATGCACATAAACACACATGATCATTCCCACCAGATTCTCCAGAGTGCAGTTGCAATATGTTTGTGACAGATTTAAAGGGGGCGCGGTGTGACAAAGAGATTTGTTTGGTCACAGACCCTCCTCAGCCTTTTAGTGCACAGCAGGAAGACATTTTACATGCTTCATATACTGTACATCAACTGTACTTACACAGCCGGGGAAAGAAGACGCATGCAGCATCTGTTGTGTCATATGTCTTTGTAGCAAATGAACATCAAGTTAGATCAGATTGTGGCGGCAGCAGAAGCAGATTTATAGTCTCGGCTTCATCACCAGTCTGTACAGTAACAACGACACATTCAGGTCGCTCAAAACCTTAAGAGAAAGAAGGGGTTTGTTTATCCTCATGTTTGTTGAGCAAACCCTGATATTGATCGCTCCCTGTCGCTGTGGCTCTTCAGCATCTGAACTGTCTTGTTTCTCGAGGCTTCCTGAGGCTTTTAGTCTGACTGAGTCCTGAAACCCTTGAAGCTCCTTCAATCCTTCATTATCACCTAACAGCGCTGACGGGAGTAGAGAATATCACTGTGAAACACTCAAGTGTGTTCGAGTACATAATTGTGGATTCATTAGAAAGAACCCCCCCAGTTTGTGTTGTTTACTGCACTGGAACACAAATAGAGTTCGACTCCCAGAAGTTTACTCCAAATGTCGGAACAGTTTCAGTGAATCAGACGCTTACATTTGGCGATAAGTATGACAAATGGATGTAAATGAATGAGACAATGGTGTCGAGGATGAGAAAACTTGTAATGTTGCTGACAAATGTAATAATCTGGGAGTAATTTGTGATTTTTAACCATGCTGCAGCATGGCTCCAAGGACAGCGTCTTCCAGTCAGCCCACAACTCATGTCATCATCACTATTCAAGGGCTGCCATTATATTTACAGATTTTTAAAGACTTATGATGGCAACAGAGAAGTAATTGGATCATCAGAGGTTCATATTTGGGGTTTTAAGTGAAATGTCTCAACAACTATTGGACAGATCACCATGAGATGTTGTACATACATTCATGTTCCCCTCAGAATGACTTGTAATAACTTTGGCCCCGACTTATCCTGCATCACTTTCAACAGGTCAACATTTTAATTTCTCCAATACTTTGACCAAATACCTCTAAAATGAATGACTTAGGTCAAACCACTGCTACACCTAAATGCAGCATCATCTGAGATGATGAACTGTTGAAATCTGAGAACAAAGCCATTGAGTGGGGACATAATGAGCCACTTCTTGACCTCCTGATAATCTGTCGCAGATGTAATGGACACGTTTGATTTTGCCAACCAAAAACAAGATGCACTTGTAGCTGGAGCACCTCAGAGACAAGAGAGAGAGAGAGAGAGAGATGGAGGATGACAGTATCTAGAGAGCTACAAAAAAACACACATACACTGATTTCTTGAGTGTTTTCACTGAAGACCTCTGACATAATGACCTAGGACAAATTAAATGCATTGTACTGTGATTAGTACAGTAATCTGGTCACGTAATCAGAGGGGGCTCAATTCAAATAGTCTTAAGAGACTGATTAGAACGGCACAGGGCTGTTTTTCTACACTTTACACTTGTCAGAGAAAATCGCCTCAACAGAAAGAAAACAGTGCTGAAGAAAGCAGTAAGCCGTGGCTGCATTTTGACAAGGCTTCACTAGAGCAAATGGCCCAGAAAGGGTCGGGACAAAGCTGCGTTTGAGTCGTCCGGACAACTCAGAATACACAATACGACGAAATGTAAATGAGCGAAGAGAAAAGCAGTCCAAACACCATGACAGAAAGTGTGCAGAAATGAGGCTCCATAGACTGTAAGTGACTCTATTTCCTTCACTTAAAGATATAGTGTGTGCCAGAGAAGTCAAATCTCAGGACCTCTCAGGAACACCCTGTCCTCTTCCTCCTCCACCTCCTCTTCCTCCTGCTCTCTGTTTCTTTTTCTGCCAATCAATTATTCATCCCTCTCTACCACCACACCATGGGAGGCTTGCGCCGCATATACAGCACACACAAGAATGGAGGCAGACACGCACATTTTCAAAAGGAGAATCTGCCAAACATTTATGCCTGTGGTGGATTATATACACACAAAAAAAACCAAAGCTGTGCTCGCTTTCATTAAAACACAAGACAGCAGCTTCTGAAATATTCACATACAGAGGAGACGAAAGGTGGAGGCAGATTCAGAGTCACAGAGATTTTGAAAGACTAACTCAGACAAAAAGGACAAAGAGATATCTCTCTAGTCACCCTCCAGTGCACATCGGCATCAGATAATACGAATGAAATGTCAAAGTCAAGTCCCACTTTATTATTCGATTCTGTTCAAGAAGCGGCGCCTACCTACCAAAAATGTTTAACTTGTGTCTGAGTCTGTACATGTGTACATATGAGTCCTTTAAAGAGCCATTTCACCCCAAAATACAATATATGTATATTAAGTGTCATTACTGTTTGGAAGTTATGGGTGCAATACTTTATTATACTTTCAGAGTCTTTCTGAAAATAATGACAAGATTACTCATGATAACCCACAAATCTTGATATGAGCAGTTTACCTGAGAACTACTTCCTGCTTAAGTACGCCCTGCAGCTGTCCATTTTAAAAAAAGAAACTGCTAGCTGTGGATTAGCATACGAAACCATGTCTTTCCTGTTGTAAACAGACATTACTATGAGTTTCTCAAATCCAATTTTATCAAAAGGAAGATGGTTTGCCCTAAGCCAAAAGAAGCAAATGAAAAAGTATTCTTGGCATTTCATTTCATTTCATTTTTGTCCGTAAGGCTGCTATAATCTGTGCCAGAAATCTGTTAAATCCTTGCGGAGGCCAACAGCTAAAAGCTGTACATTTTGTCTTACCACACAGTTGACTTCCATGCCGGCCTCGAGCAGGGTCTGGACGGTGCTGTGGTGCCCGTTGCGTGCAGCCAGGTGAAGCGGAGTGTGTCGGCGAGTGTGGCTGGTCATGAGGTTGGGGTGAGCGCTCACCAACATGCGCACCACCTGCGCACAAACACACAGCTACATGTCAGGGACTATACAGCACAGTGTGAGGAAACTGGGCCATTAGTCTCTTTTTCGCACCTTTATTTCAAGAAAAACAAAGTTCAAAACTTTTCAGAGACACAGTAAATGTGTCGTTGCCCCTGAGAATCCAAGGGGAGCCGAGTTAAATGATCACGCTCGGGAAAATTAATGAAAGCAGACAGAAACATTGTAAAAACTGCTCAGGTGAGAAGGATGTTCTAGAGACAGATGGAGTATTGATTTCTAGCCTTTAAAAAAACAAAAATACACAAGTGGGAATTAATTAAACAGCATGTTTGTCTTTTAGTTTCCAGAACTAACTAACTAAAGGAGTATATCATCGGCTAACCCCATTTTGTTTTAGAACCACTTGTTATGTTAAAACATCCCCATTCAGAACTGAAGCATCCACTATGTAAGAGACTGAAAGCCACAGAAAGTTACGATATCACAGTTTAGGCTAACGTTCGCAGCTTTGACCAACTCTTTATTTGAGTTTATGTTACAGCAACTCCAGTTTAGCATTAAAACATGTGTGTAGCCATCATGTGCACACTGTACAACTATTAAACTAGAAATATTAAACATTAGAAATATCAAAAAGTCTCTAAATCTGCTAATACCAAATTTGACTAGAAGTGAAAAGTCTGCTTTTCATCTGCATCTGTGTGAAATCAATAAACATTTTGAAAGGTGAATCTGGCATTATTATCATTGTTAACAGTAACATGTCAGACTGGAACGAAAAGCTCAACACAGGCTCAGTTAAAGATCGAAAATCAGCGTTTTGTGTTTTTTTTTTCCCAACCAATCATGAATGGAAATACACTGTAGTCCTGTTTCATTATTTGTTTTGTCGTCCAAGTCCTTCTATTAAAAGACATGTCAATCAACTTGCAGCGTACTAGGAAGTTGCTTTGCATTTGAGCATGGGTGGTGCCTTTAATAACTCAACAACACACAGTTCTCTCGAAGGTCTCCTCCTTTAATGTGTGTGTGTGTGTGTGTGCATAGTAAACTTTTGCCCTGTGCTAGTCACATCTCCATGCAGCAGTAGCTTCCACCATCGGGATTTCCCTTCATTACTATGCAGAAAGGGAGAGGGAGAAAGAGAGAAATACCGCTGCCTTTATAAATTATTCATTCACACTCAGACAAACCTGTGTGGCTTGACTGCAATTACTCACTAACTTAGCAGAGAGAACGTGTGATTGCATTTGAACATCTGCAGGCATTTGCGGCATACGCCTCTCAGTGCGACTGTGTGCCTACGAGTGTAATTTTTGTCACATCTTTGACAAAAGGGTAAAGTCGCAGCTCTAAAAATATGCACCTCCCTGCCTGTCTAGCACCGGAACTGAGGAAATTTCCTTCATTTTTTTTTTCCTTCATTATATATCTACTATATTTAAAAGAATCAACAGCTGATTTCCATGGTCCTTGTTGCTGCTAACACCCACTGTTGTCCTGGGAAGGGTGCAGACTGAGTCTCCAGCTGCTGCCTTTCACCTGCCACAGCGAGGAGCTTCATCAGGATACAAAACGCAGGCAGAGGTTCACATATGCCTCCAACCCTCCCAGTCAGCATTGCGACGACATCAACATGATCCCTCACCAGCTTCCCACACTGTTACCATTGTCGGTTTGTTTTGATGGGGCCAAGTGACAATCACTGCTAACTAGTTTTCTGCAGATGCAATCAATTTTTTAATTGCAAATTAAATGTTATGAGGGGTAAGCTGCTCTGGTAGCCGACGTTTGTGTGCCAGTCTCATTGATTTCATAGGCATGATTGGCTAGATGGCTTGATTAGAGCTTCTCCCCTGTGGGCATAACAAAAGGTCGGGGTGAACTAAATCTCTCTTGCCATTAAGCTCTTAAATGCAGTTGAAAACCAGTCTCTGCCTGATAAAAATAAAAATTTACGAATTAGAGGTGCACCAGATTACCAAACTAGGATACAGTGCCAAATTGCACTGAACTACTGTGGATTAGGTTCTTTGTATTTTAGCAGTATGAACACTATTAAAAAGGCACAGAGGATTGTTATAAAAGCTGAGAAATTCCAACTCAAAACACTCAACTCCTTTACTTTGTACTGTAAAATATATAAAATTCGGCCGATTATTTTTTTTTCATAAAACTGATATGTCACTCTCACTGACCTGCAGCCGTCCGTACAGCGCTGCCAGGTCCAGAGGTGTCTCCTGTTGGCTGTTCCTCATGGTGGGGTCGGTCAGCTCCTGCAGCAGCACTGACACCACCTCAGAGTGGCCGTACTGGGCCGCACAGTGAAGCGCTGTTTCCCTCTCATGGTTCTGCGGAAGAGTTAAAGGGAAAGAAGGATTGACAGCAGGAAGGATGAAGGGAAGAGAAAGAGGTGATGAGAGAAGGGGTGGAAGTAAATGCAGGAATTATGGGAGTGATGGAAGAGTGGGCAGGAAGCGATAACGTGAGGAGAGGAAGAGGAAGAGGGGGAAAAGCGTGATAGAGGAAGGATGAAGCGGCACAGTGAGGCAGAGTGAAGGTTAAAAGCAAAGAAGGGAGGTGATTGAAGTAATGAGAGAGTTAGAGAGGCAGGTGGCAAAGGATGGGAAGAAGGTGATGAAAGGAGGTTTAAAAAAAAGAGGATGAAAAGGAGGAAGTACAAGTTGGTGGCGATTCATAGCAGAGAAAATAAGAATGTGGTCGGTTAGAAGCAGGGAAAATGTGGGTGAAAGAATTGAGATATAAGGAAAGAGAAGGAGGAGAAGGAAAAAGCAGTTGGTTAGTTATTTATCAGAACCGTGACATGAGGTGAAATTCAAGACGGAAAGCTACGTTCTGCGCAGACATTTCTGCTACACACATGACTCGGTCAGTACATCATTCTTCATGTACAAATTCCAAACGCGTGTCAGGTTTGTGAGAGCTGTCAGGGTAAATCTATAGCTTCCTGTCTGTGAAATAGAATTGTTTTTTTCAAACCCTCTCTGCCTTTTTGATCCAACATTTTCCGCTACTATCACAGACTGAAACAAACATACTCAGAAGCAATTCTCTGATGTTGACTTCTTTGTTTTTTTTAAGTTTAAAAACATCATTTTAACCATGAATTAATATCTCAAAAAGGTGTATATCATATGCGTCACATCTCCTCTCTCAACATTTTGAAGTTCAGTTTTTTATGTTCACTTCTCACTGTTTCAGCTGCTTACTATCCATCCATCCATCCATCCATCATCTTTACCGCTTATTCTTAAGGGCTGCAGGTTGCCAATCCCAGCTGACTTTGGCTGAGAGGCGGGGTGTACCCTAGACACGTCGCCAGTCAATCACAGGGCTGACACATAGACACAGACAACCATTCACACTCACAGTCACACCTCCGGGCAATTTAGAGTCACCAATTAACCTGCATGTGTTTGGACGGTGGGAGGAAGCCGGAGTACCCAGAGAACATGCAAACTCCACACAGAAAGGATCAAAGCTCAAACCTCAAACCTACCAGATTTGAACCTGGAGCCTTCTTGCTGTGAGGCAACAGTGCTAACCGCTCACTAATTTGTTTTAAATTCTGTTAACATATACCCCATTTTGTACTATCAAAAAAGCAAAGAGTAAATGCCTCCAAGATTGAGGCTGGAGTGGGAGTTATGCTGATCTGCATGTAGCCTATAAAATCCAGCTAACATAAACCATATGTGTGGGTCAGTGTAAATTAAAGTGTGACAAGTCTAAATGAGGCCGTAGTTACTGTGTGTGGTTTGGAATCACATTCTTTTGCACATTTCTGTCAATCCATCTGTGATTTTTTTTTCCATTTCTCAAGACATGAATTTAAAAAAAGAAAACATTTTAATCAAGAAAGTTGCTAATAAATGTATGATGTTATTATTTTAGCATTTAGTATTTTAACATTTGATAAATTGTTTACAACACATACTATAGTTGGACAGATATTTTAACTGTTTGTAATGTACAGAATTAAACTTTAACCTATGAAGATGTATTTTATATCATTACACTTCCTCTATTGTCGCTCATTATCCATTCATACACTAGAGGTATAATTATGAATAGATACATTAATAAACACTTCTGTTTACCACTACATTATAGTGTGACATTTATCAAAGTCACCCAGACCTTTAAAATGATGATGCAAGTTAATCTATATAGTTTTTTTTTTTAATATATCTATAAGTGTGTGTGTTTTAAAGGTTATTTTGAACTTGTGAGGGTCTCATGTTTAAAGGAACTACGGCCATTTTCTGGCTCCCCCGGGCCCCTGTCAGGACAAGAACATTGTTGGTGGTCCCATGGGTCCTGCAGCTCTGGGTGAAAACAGCCTCGTAATGACTGGAAAAGTGGACACAGGGACACCCATGAAGGAGAGAGAGACATGATGGATAGCCACACCAGAGCGAGAAGGGAGAGGAGAAGAAAGAGCACCAGTAGGCCTTGCAGGGATTAAAATTGTGCAAATTCCTGTACACTTGAAAATGGATAATCTGGCATATAGGGCCTATTTTACATACACACGTGATAGAAGTCACACACACATACATTTCTGAGGATGTTATAAAAGGGGAGAGAGGAAAGTTTAAAAGGACATGTGCGTGTAGCTGTGTTGCTGTTGGTGATTGTCCAAGAGCGAAACCTACATTTTGAGTAAGTGGCTGAAATTTAACACTGAGTGATGTAACATTTAAAGAGGCAAAAAGAAGGAAGGAGAGGATGAACAAAAGCAAGGGGGAGACAGTAGCAGGGGAGAGGGAGAGGAGATAGAGGAACCTAAGGATTTCCTTAGAAAAGAGGAAAAAGAGGAATCTGTCCCACAGAACAACGTGAACAAATCAAAGAAATCTAGTAATTTTGTGCTCTAGGCCAAAAAATAGTGATAGAGAGAGAGAGATAATCTGTGACATTGCATTGCACCCTAGGGCCACGAAATACAATGTCACATTCACTTTAATCTGGCCAAGAACCCCCCATAAAAACAAACAGAAATAATCTATTGATATGTGGAAAGTTTGGAGTTGTAATACAAAAATGAACTTAGAGTAAGAGTAGTAATAGTACCAGTGGAAGTAGTAGTTTACAGTGTGTTTGGAGCAAACCTTAAATGCACGTTTTCTTTTTAAATATGTGGCACACATTTGGCACATATTGAGGCACAATCAAGCTAACGGGTGTGAGGTGAAATGGCGATTTAGTCTGATTATCAACTTTCCCCCTTAACCACTAGTTTGCCTTTTCATCTAATCAGCAGCTATAAAAAAAATGTGAAATATTCTGTTTCATGTCTCAAAATACTGACATGTCCTTTGTCCCCTCTCTCCTTCTGTTTCCTTATCGTTCGCTCACATTTCCTGCCCCGAATGCACTCAAACTTCCATGGTTAAATTCCAACGCACCGTGACCATACGCCGCTGCTCAGATCTCATCTCATGCCTTTTCTTACTCGGCTTCTCCCCAGAGCCGCGGCCCTCGCCCTCCTTCCCTCCCTCCCTCCTCTCATTTAGCAGTGAGTGAGAGAGATGAAGAGATACTGTACGTGTGAAGGGAAAGAGCCCCTATATGAAGGCACACATACACGTGATCGAGCAGCAAAAAGCACCACAAACGTGCTTGAGAGCTTTCTCTCCTGCTCAGCCAATCAGATCCATCGCTTTTCCCCCAGGACCGCACACCCCTCCATTGATGGCGGAGTGGAAGCTTCCAGAGCAGGTCTGATTGCAGGCCCGCTGTACTGTAAGCACAGTAATCACACACTCGTGCACACTGTAATTCACATTCATCACAGTTTACTGGTATAATTGCAGGTTTTATTATGTTTAATAAACTCCACTCGCTCTGTTCCTGTGTGGATACTCCACTGTATCACTATTTTCCACTGGAATGACTCGATTTTCTCCAGGGATAATTTAAGTTTCATCTTATCTAATCTACTGTATATGCCATCTTCATCACTGTGAAATATACTTCCCAAACCACCAGAAATGCTGCACAATCAGTCATCATTTGCTACTGACAGTGTTTAGTGAATAGCAATGCAGCGTCTGGAGAATGGGTCAGTTATTAAAGGCTAAATGCAATAGCACTTAAAGAACCCCATAGGCTATTTATTTCTATTTCAATCAATTACAGGTATATTTGTAAGCAATTAAACACAACCTTTGCTGTTGATGTATATCTGGATACTTTTCTCCCGACATGCTATGAGGTGGAAGGGAAGAAAAGCACGACACAAAGAGTCCATTATATCTAAAGGCTCCTCAGAGTATGTTATCACACTTGTAGCCTATACCTTCTGCGCTTACTGAAGAAAAGCAAGAAATGCCAAAAACTAACATGATATGAAGCACGGTGAATTGTGGTTGTTATGGATACCAGAAGATAATGTACCTAGCACACTGATTTAGGACGATGGTTAAACGTTTGACTCAAACTGTATTTTGCATGGCCGTGTCGTCATGAGTTCGAGCTACAATCAAGAATTCACATTTTGTGTGACTGATGTAAATTAACTGTTAACAGCATCCAAAACATTAATATCTTGGATCTACAGTAGTTATAGTCTAGTGTTACTATATGAGGCTTGTTAAAATCAAGCAATCTTCCTTTGTGGGCTTCCACTGCCTTGATTTCCCACCAGGTGTTGCAGCCGAAGCTCGGCCAATGCTCCTGCCCCCCCAATACATCTGTAATTGTATTCCGGCACTGACAGGAGATGGAGGTTATGAGGGAGCAATTTAACTCTGGAGAAAAATGGTGGAAAAGTTGTTTTTTTTGTGTCTCTCTGACTTGCTGGAGTTACTTTACTCTACTCAGTGGGCCGTGGGTTAAAAAAAAAAAAAATGTATTATTATTGTTTATTCCAATGCAGTTCCTAGCTTCCTGCTTCCTGCTGCTTGATAGGATTATGTGGTGCACTTTGGTCTAAATACCATCTCACTCAAACTCTGCGCTCCTGCATATTTGGTGTGAAACCACAGGCAGATTTATGAACATAGGGTGGCCTAAGGAGGTAAAATTATCCAGTAATTCAAAAGAAACAGAGAAAACTAGAGAGTTTAAAAAATAAATATAGTTCTGTTTTGCAAAATTACATTTTTCTGTTAATAATCTCTATGACCCTTTATTGGGGTCTCGACCCCCCAGGGTGAGAACTACTGTATTAAAAAGAACCTCCTCAGGGGTGATAGCAGTTTCAGTCCTGTGTTAAAAATGTTGGTTGTTTATTATAAAGAAAATTGTGGGGTACTATACAATTCAATGCTGAGTGAAGACTGTGGGAATGCCAAGGTCACAACAATGGAAATGTGAACATCTACCCTTCCATCACAACTGGGCAACTCCACTTTCTGATGAAGACAGTGCGATACAATCTAAAGCCCTAGACCAGCCACTGAATAGACCATACAGATTATGCCTTCAACAGGATCATAATTACATATTCAGATTTGACAAAAAGAGAAAACCAACATGCAGAAGTAATGAAGCAAACCAATCACACAGACGCACAAATGTTGACTGATACGTCTCAACACAGATATGATAACCACAGGGACGGAGCTAGAGACTATTGTGCTGCTGCCGCTGACCCGTTCTGTCTCTGCAGCCTTAAACGGACAATAAAGCTTTGTCAGTCCAATAGCATGCGTGAGGTGCGGCGGATTGGACTGACAAAGCTTTAGATAGGGAAAACGCAATTCCCAGACCGAAAGGAGAGTTGACAAAGAGATGAACAGAGATGCAGAGTGACAGGTCGAGGGACATACAGCAGAAAAGGGGGGGGAGAGGGAGAGAGAGAGAGTGGGAGAAGTAGAGAAAATCCTCCCTCCATGTTCTCCGGCGCGGGCTATATATTTCCATTACGCTTGCCCTGACAGCTCTCCGATATCATCTAGCGCTCGGTGTATTGTTGCTGATTGGGCTCTGAGCAACAGCCATCTACTAATGACACATCAACAGGCAAGGCAGCACATTATTGACATGCCCATACAAATGCATGTCAGTGCTCTTCTTCCAGCAGCACACGGCGCTCATACACAGTCAATGGTCACAACTATAAGGAGTATGTGTAATGAAATGTGTCCTTGCTCTTTTTACTAAGACAGCTGCGTGTTTAAGGAGGAATTTGCCACCATTTTCTATGACACATCTTTACTATCTATGCAGCATCCCCTTCATTACTTTCTTAACTGAAGGACACACACAAAATCTACTACTGCACACTAGCAGTATTACAGTATATTCACCTGCAAGCGCACACACATCTCCCATGGTAAACACTATCAGTCTTATCTAAATTCATCTCCATGGGGCCAAACAAACAGCTACATCCATGCAAATAAGCAGGCCTTATCAGACAGGCCCGGGCTGAGATGAAACCAGAGCGAATGAAGCGCAGAGGTATTTGTTTGAACACACAACGTGTTAATGCTGATGGACTGATTTGCAGGATGAGCTTCGTCTACTTTACAGCATCTCATAATCCCAGCAGCTCAGCCCGCTGCCGGGGGAGAGCTGGGTAAATAAAAAAGGGAATGAAAGACACGAGACATAAGGTGAAACGCTGCTCCTTCTCGCTCTCGTCTTCCGTTGTGAATATGGATTCATCTCTCCATTTACATGTACACAGCATATATTCAGTAAATGAAGCAAACTTATCTTAACATTTTATGACTTTACCTAACACTTTACCTAAAAAATGCGACTTTAATTGTAGTAATATATGATACTCTAATAAAAACTATGTTTAAAAACATATAAGAGTATATTATGTTTTACGTAAGGAACGAGGAGAGACGAGGGGAGCTGGAGAGACATGACAATAATTAGCACCCTGCTGTGGTGGTAAAGAGGCTGAGGGGAATAAAAAGCCACAAGGAAGAAATGGAGGAGGGGGAAAAAAAGCAGTTAGAGTGAGAGTGAACATGGAAAATGAATGAAGTAAGAGAGAAGTCGATGCAAAAGAGAGCTGAGGAGATAAAAGGAGGAGATGACTGGAGCAAAACACTGATTGTGGAGAAAGAGAGGCGAGCAGCGATCCACATTTTGACATTTTGACTTTGAAACTGAGATTTTGAGTGTTGGCAACTGCTTATAGGGCTATTTTCTCACACTTTACTTCTATGAACTACAGTATAAAATCATACCTTTCGCTATCATTTATATTCAGTAAAAGGATCACTATTTCTATCTGTACGTATTAGTCAAATGATCAAGTTCAAGTTCAAACATGAAACATTTTTTAAAAATTCTTATGTGAAGTACTGGATTTTCAGAAATTCACCCTTTTGTAGAGTCTTAGACTAACTCCACTCAACACAAAAAAATTTTGATCTTGATTCATCATATTTGAAAATAACTTTTAAGAAAATATTTTTCTATCCTTGACCAATCATGAAATCTGTAATTATGGATAAAAAGAAAGAATTCAATAAGCTATGTTCAAAGAAATGTCTAAATGAGGTTTTATCAAGTTGGATCAGACTGCTGGTTACAGTGGGACCATCCAGAAACAGACTCCCACTGATGTAGTGCCCTTGAGCAGCTCCAGGGATGCTGCTGTGTAATTGAAATATAAACTCTGACTCCCTGACAGTTAGCAACGTAAGGAGGGGTAAATAAATTAAGCACCATATTCCAGTTTTCTGTCAAATTCCAGAAAGAACGAGAAGAAAAATCCAAAGCAAATGTTTTTCCATGTTTCCATACAACACCTCGATTAACACGCTCACACACAACGTGCTCTCAGCTTAATCACTCAGGGCCGCAGTTTTGTTTTGTTTCACGGCGGGATGAATCAGTTTTCTTTTACTGAGCTTTAATTAGGAAGCCCATTGCCGACAGAGCGTCAGGCTGTGGAAAACATATGACATAACTTTCTTTTTCTTAAACAGATTACTCATTGGAAAACATCCTATGGCTTAGAGTGACTGTGTGTGTTTTGGCAGCAGCCGTCATGGCGGTAGGCGATGTTTGAGCAAGGACTTTCCCAGGGCGGTTTCTCGTAGTAGCGTGTGTTCTCACAGGGACTGTGTTCGCATGTTGACCATCAGGAAACATATGGTTTCATTTTCATGTGTGGTAGCAACATGTGTGCACGATAGGGCATGGGATTACAAAGGCACAAACACCGAAAGACATTCGTGGAAACCACGCAGTGGGCGAGCGACCTCATAACCTTTTACCTTTGTCTTAGTTCACACAGCCTCTAATCACCCAGAGGGCTTTGCTGCACCTGGAGAAAGGCCTGCAGGAAGCATTTAATGCATGCGTCCACGAATGTGTAAGCACAGAGAGAGCTGCAGCATGCAGCACCTCCTAATCTCTCTTATCATCACCCTTGATTTGACTGTGCTGATCTCCTTCTTCAGAAAAAAAGGAGGGTTAAAGAGAGAGGAGGGAAAGAAGGAGAGAGAAAAATAGTACAAGCCTCCGTCTTTCTGTTGATGAAAAAGAAAACATTCTTGGGAGTGTATTTGCAGCACAGGGGGACATACTTGACCCAGTCAGTCACCCACACACACACACACACAAAGAATAACCCTTAAATCGACTAGTCCAGAGGCCCCATGCAGAGGAAGCCCAGAGGCTGTGTGCTGGTTCTCACACACACACACACCATATCTGCTCTACATCAACAGGACCAACAGTCCAGTGGATACAACTACCCCTCACAATGCCATAGTCAGGCACAAAAGCAAAATGATGTTCACGATCCAGCTTCGCTCTGGGCAAGTGCCTTCGGCTACAATGTGCCGTCATTAGTCAGTCAACATACTTTGCTCAGAGGCTTTTTGGCCCCAGGATTTCAACCAGCAGCACTTAGAATAACATGTATCCAGGCGAAGGGCCCATCCTCCCACTGTCAATTATACAATTCAAAGGTTTAAAATGTGAGAAATATATTTGTTTCTCACAACTATTCTGCAAGAATGATAAACCAGATCTAACTAAAAGCTATGCACTAAAATCAAAGTAGTATAGCCCATTCGCTGCACTACTGTATACCTAACATTATAGCCGCAGATGTTTTTAGACTGACTAACGAGAAGCCACTGGTCTAATTATGTCACTATGGTATGAAAACTAACATTTATTAACATTTTGAATTTTAAACTTGCACGAGTTGATTAAAACATCCCTTTAAACACTTTATTTCCTTTACTCTGCTGCAGCGGCATAAACATGGGACGTGAAGCTGCTCAACAGAACTGTCATCAAACAGGAAATTTTTTAAATGCCGGGGACAGCCACATTCACATATTTCTTTTCATGGCATCTGCAGTATGCCTGCAGTATGTCCCTTTTGTTGATTTGTACATTTGAGTTTCTCAGAATGGTCCTTGTAAAGATGGGTGGTTGTAATAAGGACACTTTTGTCGTCAGATGAGCCAGGTGGAACTGGTGAAAACCATTTTATGGGATGCTGTGCCACTCTGCAACTTGCTTATCTTTTGAAATGCTCAGTGGTCCCATGAAGGTCGAATGCAAAAGTGTACAAAGGGGAGAAATGCCATTACTCTCTTTACTCAGTGCCTCCTGCCTTAGTCCAGGCTACTAATGGTGCTTTTTAATGTAAGGTTTTTAAGGTTGCTCTGCGGTGCCCCTGGACAGCTTATTAACTCGGTTTACTTTTCTGAAGTCTGATGTGCCTGTTTATTAGTTACTCCCATCTCTCTCTTCATTTCAAGTTCAAAACAGATACAACACTTTGGGACTCTAGGATCATTTAAAGGGACTTGACGATCTATCATCAGCTAACAAAAACAGGTCGAGGGGCACTTAACTCTTTAATAGGAAAGAAGGATCCTTTATATTAAAGAGTTAAGTGCAGCTGCATTGGCTCTCCTCTGAAGGTTCAAATGTACAAAAACTACTAAACTACTACTAAAGCAGCCCTGTCTCCTAGAAATCACATTTCTATACTCATGTTTTGAGGGAAATGTAACGCCAACTGAATTATGTTTTCTATAAAGGATGTTGTTGATTAGAATACCTGGCAACTCAGAAAAATGTTGATACTGACCGTACCAGTAAAATGTCCACTGGAAACATATTCCGTATAATGTATTTCATTTGTTTTCTGTCAAAACTGAAATTGCAATTTATTTCCCAATGTTAACAAACGCGCTTTTGTTGCCTGAACTTAACCACAGGCGGGAGAGCACAACCAAACTCTGGATTCTGGGGTGACGCCATCCACTCCAACCATCTCCCTGCTACTCCACAATGGCACATAAATGTTGTGTTTCATTCACAGATAAGTTGTCTCTGAACATAATCCAGGTAATGATTATATTTGTCACCAAAAATAAATTATAGAAGCAAGTTAGTAATATAAAGTATATGACAAGGATTTTCTAAAAAAAAAAAAAAAAAAAAAAAAAAGAGACTCATCAGTTCATGAGTCAATCTGAGTGGAAGATTGAGATCACGAACAAACGGTGCCTCAGTCCTCAAAATATGCATTTGGCCCTGCCAGCAGAGTGCGAGCCTCGAGTAAACAAGCGATCATTCACCATCATGCGCGCGCACACACACTATGTATAATCATCTTCTGCAGTCAGATGGCCTCCACGTCTCACACACACACACACACACACACACACACACACACACACACACACACACACACACTAAAAACCAGCTGTGAATGAGAACTACTGGGACCAATTAGGCAGTAAACAGTGGGCAGGAACTGGTTTACCGCCAACTAATAACTTGCGCTAACCTCGAATAATCCTCTATTGGCTGCAGTCTGGAGCCAGCCCACCTACATGCTTATGCTACCCCTCTTTCCGTCGATTTCTCCCCTTTTTCTTTATACTCTCAAGACCTTGCACACTCGTTATAGCTACCTAACGTCACTATTAATCACCTCATGCACAAAGGTGAGCACAAATGTTGCTGCTCTCTCTCTCAAGTGAGAAGAGAGCAGATATTAAGACAAAGAGTGTGCCCCTCTGGAGCAGGCAGATAACACTGAGCTGCTCACAGAGATACACACTCAACCTCTGACACAAGTAATAGTGTGTGTGGGCAGAGTAATATCGTTGAGAACGGGGTAATGTGCAGCCAATGGCTTGCTAGCTGTAAGTCTTGATGATGGGTGTGAGTGTGTGCGGGGCTCCGTATATCACCCTGACTAATGTATGCAGGCCCTGCTCTCTACTGCAGACAAGACAGACAGTGGAAAAATATGGAGCCTGGGCATCGTAAACACACAAACACTCCATAAATCTTACAGTAAGATTTATGCCCGCAACCTGAGAACAGCTGTACCATCACACCGACAACACATAACTGCAAGACCGTTGTACAAATATGCATCATACAGCATTATAATGCGCCGGCACTGGATTTAAAAATGGTGCTAAATCATTATTTTGCAAAATCCAGTGCTTAAGGCAAGTTTAAACACTGCACCTTTAAAAATGTCAAACGGCAGCTGTGCTGGAGTGTCTGTGTGATGCAGTGTTTGTGTGCAACAGTGTGACAAACAGCAGAGTTGTGCTAATGTGACCTCTGTAGCTTAGCATCTTCACCGGTGTTTATCATGCAGAACGAGAGATGAAAACTGTTAGATAAAACCAGCCATTTCGCAGCTTGTTGTTGACAAACGTGGCTCAAAGTGAGACGCGTGATACAAAGAGATAGAGAGAAAAGCTCAGTTCTATCCCCAAACATAAACACTACATACACTATCTAGATAAGTGTACACTCAAACTACTATACACATGTGAATGGTTCATTTATACATTACAGTCCTTAAACACAACTAGCCTCAACATCACCACTGCATCCTTAATAGAACAAAAGTTTCCCAAAAACACTGTAGAACAGCAGCAGTGTCTTGGTAACATCCAGCATTTTGCATTGGTTTCACCATTATTATAATATCCACTGGTTAAGAAAAAAACTTTTAATCTACCAAAACTGTGATGAGGTCACAGTCAAAATCTTTGCATATGTTGGGAGCAGAGGTTTTATGTGCACAACACACCAAAATGTGACACATTAATCTGCCTGTCTCTATCGTTGGCTCTCTTTGGTTGGAAGATTACTTGCTGCACCTTAAGCTAGCAAATCCTGCTTCTTACACACAAACAGCATTCAGGTTTGATGTGGTTATTGCAGAAGAGACTGAAGAAAACACTGATAAAGTCTGACTACATTTTACCACCAAGACAACGTCAATGTTTAGATCAGTGCATCGCAAACTAAAAACGTCCAAAAGCATGTCACAGTAGATCTTGATATACCTGAACAAAATGCGAGAGCACACACACATTAACCGTGCACTGCAGTCAGCATCTATACACAGTATCTTCTCAATCAGCATCTTCCGTCCTGTGTGTGTCCACGCTGCCTGCACAGCAGCAGGCTCAGCTCTACAAATTATTGACCGGGTAAAAAAAAAAGAAAATTACCCGTGTTCACTTGCTGACAAACCTCTTCATTTCAGGGGCAAGGGACACCATTTATCACAGCAAACAATTAGGCTCTAACAACTCTCAGAGGGAAATGATTTGGCTAATGGTGACGAGAGGAAAATGTGCTTATTAGGCAGAGTAAATACCACTCCAATAACCTGGGGGGTCGATTAACACATTGCCATCAGGGGTCGCAATATCACAGGGGTAGCCGTGACATCACCAATACGCCGCGAGCCCAGATGGACAGAAAAACAGTGCGAGAGGAGAAGAAGGTCATTTTTGCTGATGAGGAATGACAGCAGCGGCAGACTGAATGCTCCTAGAGCTGAAACGCTCACCCGACTGTCAGAGAAAGATCACTGGGAACTGTAAAGGATCGGCTCTGTTGGACAGGAGCCATAACGAGAAGTCCTGAGGCAGCGCTGGTTTACATGTCCCGAGAAACACAACAGAAAAACTCAATTTAGATTAAGCTGATTTTTCTTTTCTTGTTTTGGAACAGTTGGTGCACACAGGGAGAGCGTTTCTTTATGCCACAGTTAACTCTTCCACATGTAAATGATTCACTTTGGCAGTGTTGTGGTCATTTTTGATGTGTTTTTTGTACCACCAGGGATCTCTCACCATGGCCTGCTGCATTGCCGAAGGACAGTGGTCTGAGGTAGACCTAGTACTCGGGTTCTGCAGTTGACCGACAGCCTTCCTTAACCATTAGACCTCCCTGCTCTATGTGTTTATACACACATGTATATGTATTAGTTAAAAACATTTTAGAATGGATATTTTTTCTTCAGAGAGACATAAGGCAGATCTGATAAAATCTAAATGTTGATGATTGGATTATGGGATTATGGTGCTGTTTACCTGTTGGTTGACCCGGCAGTGCGAGGGCCCGTGGTGGATGAGGATTCGGACAATGTCCACATCTCCCCGCCAGGCGGCCAGATGCAGGGGAAAGCAACCCTTGCTGTCGGCCACATTTGTGGAAGCCTCAAACTGGAGTAGCTTTAATACCACGTCCCTGAGAGAGAAGGTTACATACATGTAAAAAGATCAATATATCAACAGACTGAAAGATGGAGGGATGCAGAGAGGGAGCAGAAGGAGAGATGGGCTCCGAGACCTGAAATCCATATACAGTATTTGCCACATTTCCCTTGACAACACAAAGACTTCGATATTCAAAACCAGGTTTGTGTAGTTCCAACATGTAAATGTGAGGCTGAACTTTAAAATGTTGCCCTGTCTACTTTAGTTTTTTTCTCCTTCACTGATTGGCAGCAAGTTGGCACCTGCTTCAAGCACCTTGTCTAAAACCAGGAGGGATGTTTGGTGATATGAGGGAATGATCAGCGCACAACCCAGTGAAAGAGGCAGAGGGAGCAACGAGTTCAACAGGAAATGATTACGAATTGAGAAGTCAGTTGCTTCCATGTTTCCCTCTAATAAACTAATCTCAATTGCAGAAAAAGATAAAGCGACAAATCATAGTACCTCTGTTTGTGCTGGAAACCCGTTTAGCTGCTGCTCAGTGGTGATACGGTTTCATATTAGGAAGTGTCCAGCTGAAGTTGTCACCTCTCTCTGAAGAGGCAGGGTGAAGTGCTTCATTTGCATTCGAAATGTCAGGGGGAGAAACGGAGGAGGGAAAAGGGCAAAATCTCTCCCAGGAGCAGGGGCCACAGCGGCACCGAGATGCCTTAAAGAACTGCTTTGTTCATTTGAATAACTGATTTTCTGTAATTCACTCACATTTAACAGCAAAATCCCACTAGCAGGAATTGTCAGGGTGAAATATGAGAATATTCACCTCCTTGCTGATTGGACTGAACCTGGATGCATCAGCAAAAGGCTTTTTCCAACCAAATAAAAATGATGAAAACAAAAAACCTTGCCTCACCCACTCACCCAAAATCTCTGAATACAGCACTGCCTGTTGACAAGTTTCTACTGTCTACATCTTAATTGCCAGTTCTCTTTTTACTCTCCCACCTTAAATCACTCCTCTGCAGCTTTTTGTTGGCGGCCTAATTTTCTTCCTGAGGCTGCATTTTTCTCTCCCTCCCTCTCCTCTCCTGTTGATCTGAAGGAGGAGATCCATATAATTGCCCCCAAAACACAGTGCTAATCCTTCAGTTCCGCCAAACTGGGATAGTGGTCAGGCTTGCAGCTAATCCACAATGTGTAACGGATTTCTCAGCAGGCCCAGGTGAAGAAAAGCAGCTAAAGTGGTTCAGTGCAGACACACAGAGCATACACGCAGTCAAAATTCTGCAGAAATATAATGTTTAAAATCTTGTATTTTTGATTTGGTCGCTCAGGGGTTGATCCTGGATCAATGTCGGACTGTTTTAATGCGTAGATGTGAAAGCAGTTACACTGCACTTAAAGATTTAATTTAACTCCCTCCTGCAATGCTCATACAAATATTTATGAAAGAGTCATGCAAGTAAAATCTAACTGAGACAAAAAATAGTGGAGCAGTTCAACATGGGTATAAAGCTATTAGATAGACTATAATACTTCACTGTTGGTCAGACAAAATGCATGTATGGAAAAGACATGCAAGTGCAAAGCTCTTCAAATTGTTTTGTATGGAATTATGCGTTATTAGTCTTACCTGTGTCCATTAAGTGACGCATGATGTAAAGGTGTGTATCCCGTGCTGTCTGTGCAGTTGACATTCAGGCCCTTCCACATGCTGGAGAGAAAACAGAGATACATCAGAGTCAATCCTCCAAGTGAGACACACACAGCGTCCTTTTACATCAGCTCCCACCACTGAAGTGCCTGTTTACCACACGTTTTGAGACACTGTTAGCTCATTGTCACACACATTTCGAACTGCTTCTCATTTAAACAACATGGCACAGACTGTAACAGTTTAATGTCTTTAATTCAATTCATTTGTTTGGGTCTGTTACCTCCTCTGTCTGCTGCTGCACCTGTTCTGCACCAGCCAATTAGGAATCACTCTCATGGAAGGCGCCAAGTGTAGGACAGGCAGAGGGAGGTAGCACTGTTTAGTTGAGAAAATGCTTTTTGTGACGGGAGATTTATCTCTTTTAACGATTACGTTATATTTGTTCAGTGTTAAATTACTATATTTATCTACTAAGAAACAGATGACTACCTCCTGTGAGTTAATTGATTTATGAACTGTGGTTTTTCCTGTGGTGGTAGGAGCTACAATTAGTATAAAAAGGGGTTTGGAGCTCTTTCAAGAAGATTAAGGAGGCCCAAATAGCTTATTTTCTTGTTTGTTGGTTTTTCTCTTTAAATAAGTATTGGGTTTTGTTTTTTTTATTCTTCACACAAAAGAATTTTACTTCCCAAGGCGAGAAGTATAATTTCTCATTTGGGGCCACAGCCAGAGCAGTTTAAGTCCTATTCCATCACACTGGCAAATAAAGAAAGTGAGTGAGGTCGACTCTTGTGCTTGCAAAAGGCTGAGCATGCAAATAAAACCACACAAAACAGACCCTCATAGGGATAGCTAGCTGCGCACATATACACACATATAATATACACACATAGAAACAGACATAAAAGCACACTATTACACAAATAGAGCCCAGGGTTTTCCCAGGGCTGTAATTAAATGACCTCTCTTTTTCACATGAACTCCTCCAAGCGCGTCAGAGAGAAGTACTAATTAGTTGAATTCCAGTCTGAGCTGCTCTGGGCTGAAAAACTGAATCAAGTCACTTCTCAAAGCAACTGTATTATTTTTTATTCAAGACGACCCAATACTGTGGCCTATGGCATGGGAAGTCACAAAATGCATATGTATGTCTCATAGTATCTATTACTGAAACAAATGTGAAGTAGGGCTGCAGAATATAATTTGTTTTTACCGACATGAGATATGACAGCATTTGTTTTTTAAATAAGTTCAATTCATTTTTCAATTTATTACTAATTTAGGCAATTTAGGATCTGAACTGCACTCTAATGATGTCTAAATTTCCAGATTCTGTCTCTTAAGGTCAATTTTCCATTTTCAGAGACTTTCAGAGAGCTGAAGCTGCCAGCAAACAGTTAAGCACTGTGGAGACTGCAGAACATTCATCCAGTTTGACAGACATCAACACAATGATCAAGGTCAGTGGTGTTGTGCAGTGGGCGCGTGCGTGCCAACACACAACTAACCCTGAATTAAAAGTGGTATTAAGGGCTGGCAGCACACACACACACACACACACACACACACACACACACACACAAAAGAGAGCACAGTCGATCAATAGAAGTCTGTAGTAGAGAGGCATGCAGCACATTTACTGCTGAATTCAATGCAGAACTATATGATTTGATGTAGCCGCAGCATGCGCTAATCCTTCTTCCTTAGTTTAGCAGTGATCAAGGTGCCTTTAAATCGAGTCAGGTCCAAAAGTGCCCCCAAAGCTGTAAAAAAACAAAGCATTATGGAATCTAAAGCAACCAAAATGTGTATTTGAACGCATGTTTTTACCATCAACAAAATAAGAGAAACAAATCAGACCAGACACACACAAACACACAGAGGTCAGAGGGCAGGAGACCACAGACAGAGAGACACAGCACAAGCTTGTTTCTATTGGGTCAGCTGATCTCTGCACACTGCGAGTGTGTGTGTGTGTGTGTGACTATCGATCGTGTTACTGTGCTGACCCCTTTCAGCGCTGACCTCTTCCAGCGCTGACCTATAGAACCAGTAGGACGGGTTGTTAAAATGAGCAGACGGACAGAAGCTGAGAGGAGACAACAGAGCGCAGCAAGCCAAAATCTGATGGAGGCAGAAATAGAGACAATTAATGCCAGTTTCAGCTCAACTGTCAAGTAAATTTGGATGGATGTCATTTCCGCCATAAGAATGAAGAGTGTTACAAAACACATTCCTGTTGTCTTTTTTTGTCAGTGTGTGTGTGTGTGTGTGTGTGTGTGTGTGTGTGTGTGTGTGTATTTCTAGCACATTTTTGATACGGGGGAAAACAAGGCAAATTATCTCAAGTATATATATATATATATATGTATATATATATATATATATATATATATATATATATATAGCATATGCATCTCTATTGCCTTTTATTTAATATTTCTTTTTTATAATGATACACATTTCCAAAACAAGCCGTAAACTGCCACTGTAATATTTAATCAATCAATCAATCAATCTTTATTCATATAGCACCAGTTCACAACAGCGTTATCTCAAGACGCTTTACATGAAGAGCAGGTCTAGACCAAACTCTTTAATTAGAGAGAGACCCAACGATTCATGAATTCAAAATTAAGGATTCAAGAATTCCTACATGAGCAAGCATCAGATATTATATTATAGTGAGCAACAGTGGCAGGAAAAACTCCCCTTTAACGAGAAGAAACCTCGAACAGACCCAGGCTCAATGTGGGCGGCTTCTGTAGGGGTCCGCGTTGGGTGGAGTTGGTCCGCGTTGGGTGGAGTTAAAGTGGGTTATATTAAAATGCTCCCTGTCCTCCAGTGTTTCTAATTCAGTACGGCTAATGTTCCAAATACTCCTGTGAGCTGCTTTGTATATCTGATAACTGTTCACTCAACAAACCGGACCTTGAACACACACATACACACCCACACACATATGCACCAGTGTTTTTACCTTCAAACAACATATCTGTGCGCCAATTCATTAACAGCTTGCTATACAAAGAGTCTTTCATGTGAGCAGCGCTCAGCACAGCCCCAAACACAATCCACCTCTCCCACACACCCACTAATGCACCGTATTAATGCACAAACACAGCAGTCATACCCCGACTAGCACAACCCTCATAAAGAAAGCTGCACAAGCAAATATATGTGGCCACTTTGTGAGGGAATGTGTAAACCTTGTACACGGTGTGCGCGAGCCTCGCAGTGACAGCCAGAGCTGAACGAGGTGTTGTGTTTTCTTTCACTGTTACGTATGTGTGCAGAGTGACACTGACAGTGGGTGTCACTAGTGGGTGCTTTAACACTTAGCAAGCATTTTGTGGGTGATGACTTTCAGGAGCAGGAATTAAATACCAACCAAAGCATCTTTACAACAGATCTTGAAATTACTTAAAGTTCCACTAATCGCTGTATTTTCACAGTATGTGAGGGGTCGCTCACAGCCACAGACTGAGAATCGTGACGAGACTCAGCATCTCTGCGCCTCTTGTGGCTCATACTTTGTGTTATTTAGCCAATGAAGAGCATCTATCTTGCAGCCCTGCTTTCTCAGGAGTTGGTGAAGACTGAAACAGAGAAAAAGAGGCATGACCTTACAGGTGGACTAAAATGTCTTCAAAGGCTACATGCTAATGCTAACGTTGCTCCATCTCTGCTGAATGTCTAACTAGGCATATTGTTCACTAAAATGTTAGCCATAGCAACTTTACAAGGCAACAGGTCGTGTTCTGTGTCTGTTTTTGAAATCCCTCTGCCCTTGAATGAATTAATTTATGCAGTCTTAAGGCCTGATTTTGCAATAAAACATTATTTCCATGGAGGTGGAGGCCGTCTTTTCAAAATGAAATGTTTATTGAACCACAAGTTTTTATCAACATCTACATTTCAAAAATCACAAATGAGGAGAGGCTGCCTACTTACTGTTTACTGCTGTGTTGTGCTTCACGTTACATTCATGCTGCCGCAGCACAGTGAAGCAAGTCTATGACATGCAGTCTAGTCTAGTACATTTTGTCCACTGCAGCCTTAAGCTGCCAAAAAGAGACGGTTCCTTTTTAGAAAAAAAACATACCACACATTGGATAACAAATTACTAGATCTTGGTGAATCCCTTCCTTACGAGGCCCGTTTTCTTATCACAGCTGTTTATTTCTGCTCTGCCATGCTCCATCTCCAAATTCCTAAACTCAGTTCAGTGCCATATCGCTTCTCCATTGTTTTCCGTGCCTTCAGTAACAGCACAAAGCCAGCCAGCAGAGTTTAAATAGAATTAGTGGGCAACTTGAGATTAGATAATGGAGGAGAGGTGCTGCTGCATGAACGCAGACTCTTGGTGGATTAGTCAAATATGCAGATGACGTCCTACCTAATTAACCTCAGGAGCTGCAGCAGAGGAAAGCTCTGGGTAGAAATGCTGTCTTGGCCTAGCGCTGCTACCATTTCATCGGCATTAAAGTTTAATGATGTGTTTTTATATGTCATTCTTTCTCAGATTCATGCAATAAATCAAGCGTTATTTTGCATCAGAGACTCAATCTTTAACATCTCTCCTCTTCTGTTTTTGACTCTCCTTCTCTCTTGCTGAGGGCTAACACTTTTCTTTTTACTATCAAAGCACTAAAAGGTAAAGGGGTCAAACGCCATGAAAGGCCTTTCAGCAGGCAGAGCAAGGCTGCCCCCCGTTTGAACCCCTCTTCAGTTACAGTTTTTCAGTTTATATCCCTACATTACTACAAGACAGCACACAGATAGGACATTCTATCATGTCAGCTCAGTCCTCTAACACACAAAAAAGAAAATCTGTGTTTGTTTATGTTGGTTGGGGATGTGTTCTCTCCAAACCTACAAACAGGATATTGGTTTGGGTTTTCTCTGAAGCTTAACAAGATGGCAAGACAAGATTCATGCCTGACGACAAGTGAGAGGAAGGAAGTTTTATACCAAAGTTCTTTGTATCTCATTTGTAAAAAGATCCCCTTAAGCTATTTCACAATGTTATTCATCAAACAAGAGCCCCGTAACTCTTCAGAAGTGTCATTTATTATCATTCGTTTTGAAAGAGGACCTGTAATGTCTTTCAAGTAGTAAAAAAAAAAAAAAAAATTCTCATTTTGGATGCAAACTTGTGATTCTGCATTTCAGAATGAAAGCCTTCATTTTCTGGTTCTCACCATGGATATTAAAGCTGGCTTCGCATTGCAGCAAAGTTCAAGCTACATCAAAGCAGAGCATTGTCTTCAAAGCAAAAGGAACGAAGGAACTGGGAAAACCTTTGTAGTCCTGGACTCTTTTTTAGAAGGAAACCTTTTTTTCACAGGTAGGAAAATTAAGTCGATCCAACAGCCTGTTGAAATTCACGGCAACTAATGAAATGGAAATGAAGGGCTTTTCTACAGAAACTGTAGACTCAACAACAGCAATCATTTCTTAGGAAATCAAAAAGGGAACCAAAATGAAGTGAGGTGTGTTTACTATCAGAGCAGATAGCGGCACACAGGAAGTGGACTTGCTTCATATCCTGTTTTGAGAGGCAGAGGCAGAGGAGATACCTGCTGATTAAGAGCAGTGCTGCAAGAGCACACTAACTGATATGACCTGCAGGATGTCACAAACACACACACACACACACACACACACACACATTTTTCTAGAGAGCTGGCCTTTGATGTTTAAACCCGACTCACAGTGAGACAGTCCATCCCCCATGATGCTTTAGGGCATGAATATTCTGCTTTACACTCTAATGTCTTGAGCAGGTGTGCAGGTATGGATAAGGTTTATATAAGCACATGTGTGTGTGTGTGTGCACAGTGTTATAGATCAGTTCAACCACAGAGACAATTACAGTGCAAGGTGAGTGTAAACTCTCAAAAGGCCAATTATATTTCTGCAGAGTGAAGAGAAAACCAGCCTCCCTTTCTTTCTCTTTGTCTTTTGCTTTTCCCATCTTTTTTTTCACTGCTTCAATTTTGCTTATTGGGTACAAATATAAAACCTGAAAAGAAATGTGTTTGCATTGTATTTTAATTATTAAAGAATACTGCAGAAACAACTGAGTTGGTGGGCTCAAGAAGGACAAACCAGCCACTTGAATGGATGCTAATGTTAAATATTCCTTAGAGACACACACACACACAGTTTTCTGTGCAACATATATATGTATACATGCTCACAGTGTCACACATACACATATATACACATAGCAACATTGACTGAGTGGGCCATTACTAATGGTAAGAAAAAACAAAAACAAAAAAAAAAAAAAACACAACACGAGGAAACATTTCTGGAAAGATCACCTTAATATGAAGGTTATGCGATGTTGCGTTCCAATCGAGCTGGGAGCGAGAGAGCCACGGTCTTATACATTATATTTATTAATACTGAACGTCATCTGTAAAATCAGTGGATTGACCCTTTAAGGACTAGGTAACCCATTTTAAGTAAATAAGAACATATGCATTAACACACGCACACACACAGATATATATGTAAATATATAAAAATATGCAAATATCTCAAAATAGAAATGCATTGACCTGAGTTAAAACACATATTATACTGTATATCAGTAATTTGCCAATATTGGCTGATATAATCTACCCTGTAACTACGTCAAAGACACTTCATTATGAACAGTCACACGCAGTACATCACCTTTATATCACATTATACAGCCGGATAATTTCCACAGGCTACAGTGTGACCTCCAGCACGACAGCAGTCTCATTTTCACTTCATATCGCCACGACATCGTGAACAAAAAAAAAAATCCCATTCACACCTACACAACTCAAAAGGCAATCCTGCGCTGCTTCCACTGAGAGAGGTGTTTCCCGCTCTCTCCATCTCACTTCCCTCTCAGATCTGTCACTCTCCACTGCTTCATTTCTACACCAATTATGGTGACGAGAAAATCCACAGTACAGTGTGGTTGATACAGGGAAAAGAGATGAAACTACCAAACAAGCTCCCGGCACATCAAAATAGAAAGTCTCTTGTTGAGTTTACGGGCGTACAAAAGCTATTGTCACTATATTTGAATATTTACAGAAGAAATGGATGTTTGAGTTTATCAATGGACAACAGATTCTTCCTTTCCAACACAGACAAACAATTCAATATGAGACTTCACAAGTGCAGCCATTCTGTCTGTGATTTCCCTCTCCTAATCAGCGTCTGGCAAATCCCTAATTTGCTGAATTCATTCTTGTAAAATTGGCTCATATGTTTTTGCATATTTAGCAAAATAGCTCCCCTCTACAAAACTCCTCATTAGCAATCCTGTTCATTTGAATATGCTTTAGTATCCCCCCAGCACATGACTCCATCCAGCTTGCAAATTAGCTGCCAAAACACATGCACAACTAAAAAATAAATAAATAAACAAAGCTTCCTTTTTGGCTGACTCTCTTTAGTGGACACTGATTCCAGTTAACAACCCTCAGAATCTAACTTTCGTTCCCAGTCAAAGACCCTGCTGATGAGCTATATCCGACTTTTAAAGTAGAAAACTGAATGTAGACAGGCTAACAAAAAGTTACCATAATTTACCATTAAAGAAATGGTTAAAAAAAATGCCAGGATAGCTCATCTGTACAAAAAGCTGTGGTAGATACAGGAATGACTGCAACGCACCACTGATGAGATGAGAAGATCGTTACCACTTTCATATCTGTGACTACTCTCTTTGCAAGAAAGTGAATAAGTGCATTTCCCAAAATGTCAAACTTTACTATAAATTTGATGGACGTGTATTAGATTATAAAAATAAATTCTTCTAACAGATATCTATAGTGTCAGTCAGAAGGCATGCCAGGGTTTAAAAAGTTTGGGGAATCACTGCTTTAGACTATCAAGTTAAAGGCCAGAGTTCCACTTGTAACACATTAAAATGAAGCACGGAGTCCTTAAATATGCAGATAGGCCACTCACTGTATAAATGCATAAAAGTACATATGCAGAGTGTATGTGAATGAATATGCAGCGAGTCAGGCCAGTGACAAAAGATCTCAAGGGATCAAATATCAACTGACACGTTCAACAGGTCAAAAGGGCACCGCTCCCATCGCAGGAAGTAATTTATCTTCAGGTCCAAAGTGACCTTTGGTGCTCAACAGAACACGGAGGGCTGCTGTCGGGGGCAGAGGGTAAAACACGCACACATACATATGGTGACTGACCCCACTCTTTTATCCACCATCTCACCAATAATTACAACAAGGCACAAGTAATCGATAGCTGCACAACTCTCCACTGGGAGTTAGTGAGCCTATTGAAGTATGAACATTGATCATTTGGTTGTCCTGAGGGTGAGTTACATGGGTGGAGAGAGAGAGAGAGAGCCTCATGAAATACACAAAAGGTCGCATTTTTTTTTATATAACATAAAGTATTTTAGTTTAAATATACATATGTTGTCATGGGTTATTAGTTTGTTTGATTAAAATACCCATATAAATAATTTAATAGTTGTGCTGTGAAAAATTACGTTGGATCTGTGTCCAGGTCAGTGAGATCAGGCCGCAGTGGCTGCAGTAATAAATGAGCTGGTTATCCCTGTACACACGGTAGAGAAGAAGACTAATGTCTGCATTTGTCTTACACTCATTTATTACTGCGCTGCTTCACACAGGGCAACAGTGAGCACACTCATACACACACACTTCACTGTGGCATTCATTGGCACTTACACACTGATGTTATGTGACTTTCATTACATGCTTTTCACCTTGTATTTACCACTTTGAGAAAAACTAACTATAAGAATGGGCTATAATGAAGATGAAGGACTCAAATATCCATTAGCTCTCTGGGAAACACTGTGCATAGGGACCCAAAATGCCCCTGACCTTTGACCTCTGTCATAAGCTGGCATGTCATTTGATCAGGACGAAAGAATGTGGGACCCACACAGGAAAAGAAAGAGGGATGAGAGTAAGCGAAAGGAAGGGAAGAGAAAATATGTATCTAATTTGGCCAAATTCTTATCATGCAGCATGTCAAAGAACAGAAGAAACCAAGATCTAAAAGAGCCAGATGATGCCACCATCTGTAGACAGCTGAATGCGCTTTCCACTTCCACAAGCACAGCTTCATCAGAGCAGTCCATATATTTCTAAGTCTTAAATAATCCGGCATTTTGTTTCGCAGCCCAATTCCTTAAATAGAGATGGAAACATCCTTCCTCTGTCCTGAGCTGACTTTGCAGAAGCCCCTCTGAATACAGGATCCACATCAAACTGGCAGCTTCTTCTCAGAGGCAGCACAAAGGTTTGGAGTGATTTTTACAAGAGAAACATCCCTGTGACCTCTCCAGAGCTGGTTCTTTTACATGAGCTCGGCTGGACGACAATAAACTTGCTGAGACCCAGGAGTCCTCCAGGCTTAATTTCAAACCTTCTACCAAAGTTGACTTTTCATTAAACGCTATAAAAGGAATCCTGGTGTAAGCACCCTTGTGTGAATTACTGCTAAAACTGAGAGTCTTTTTTTCTCCTTGAACAAATACTGTCATCAAGGCAAATCAGCATGGGAACTGCATTCTTTATTGCTAAAGTTAGTTACCTTTGTTAATGTCTACTTTATCACTGTAGCAAAAATGAGACATTTCCCATGACACAAGCAGAAGTATGCTTGCAGTTGTGCCAATTGGTTACTGCCATATACTGTTCTTGCAGTATATTCCAGTCAATTCCAGTCACACCCCTCTTTGTTCCCCGTTTCATGTCTGCCTTCACTGTATCTGCCCAAAAATGCAAAACAATATGCTTGAAATTGAAAACATTAACACATACAGTGCATACTCCTTCCAAAGGTGATTTGAATTTTTTTCTCTATTATTGGAAGTTATGAGTTGGTTTTGGGCTTCTAATTTCAACACAACACAGTTATTAAAAAAGTATATTTAAGGGATTGTAAACAAAAATGCTTGTTTAAATTATTGATTTGTGAAAATATATTTCTAAACGTGAGCTAAAGTTTTAATTTCTCCAACGCAATACCAGCTAAGGTTACGCAGGTGTTGCCAGACGGACAGATAGCGATGGAGGCTGACAGCATTTCCTTCGCCCTCTTTAATCAAACTGAGAGAAGCGGAGGTGAAGAAATGGCCACAGTCTGCTTCACCACTGCCGCTATTGATTTACACTGCAGCCTCTCCAATCAGTCACAACCTGGAGAGCTACAAACAATCTGTGAGTGTGTGTATGAACTGCATGTGTGCTTTCCTAAGGCAATCCTGCTCACAGTAAGTAAGTGACAGAGAGTCTCAGATCTCCACTTAACAACAGCCAGCCACAGATCCATCCGGCCAAGCATCGATTTAGCTCAGATCAGCAGCATTAGGGACGGGAAGCATCAGCCCTGGATCTCTATATAAGTGGGATAACTAATTCAAAGCGCAGACTGAAACAATCGATGCATTTATACAGTAGATCTTGTGAGGAGAACACCAGTCAAGTCCTCGGGACCCTCTGCTTTGATCTTTTTGTCTGGAAACACATCGTCCTGTTTAAACTGGATACATCAGAAAGTGAGGTGTTACATTCAGGAGCCATACTGCATGACATATGCAATAATAGTAGATCCTTAGAAAATGAAATCAATCAACACTTAATTCTCTGTAATTTATCAACCAACTACATTACAGCCCTGTGAGGCTGAACCCTGGTGCAACTGATCCACTAACAGTTCTTATTATGATATTCAAAAACATCAAACTTCAAATTTGTTGACACTCCATGCAACATTTGTTGAGATATTTCAGTCTGACAGACAGCATGGCTATCATTGCCTCTACAGACTGAACGATTAATCAGGTAATCAAAAAATAATGGACAGATTTGGCGCACGTTCAGACTGGCAGCAGCCCTCCCTGATTCATTTGAATGGGATCACCCCGTTGGTTCAAAAGTTGAACTGAGTTCATAAGTAGGCCAAAAAAATACACGAAAGTGCACTTCAAAGTCACGTATCCATTACTCAACCTGGACTCCCTTGGTCGTATTTCATTGTCTCACGGTACTTGAGGCAATGCGACCCCACCTATTTTATTTTTTTTTTTAAACACAGCTTTATGTTTTAATGCCCACATAATGGAACTGAATTAGATCCACACTTCCTCATACACTACTGACCAGAGCAGCAATGTGAGAGTTCCAAATTAATTTCTCGTTTTTTGTTATTTCCAGATCTCCCATGGTGGTGTGAGATTTTGAACCTGTGACCCTCCGAACAAGCCTGCCAAAAGCTCACTCTGAACGCCAAAGATATGCAAACAATTATGAAATGTGTGAGGCCAGACGCCTGCATCTATAAACTGTATCAAACCATCGCTCTGTCCAGGATAATTCACTTCTACGCCTGAGGTCAATTCAACTTGGCAAATGCATTTTACGCCAAGCTAACTTTCTTCAAAACATGGAGTGCAGAGATTTTGCAAGTCAAGTCAGGCTAAATATCATGTGGCAACTCATCAGGTTAGTTACAGCCACGCCAAGTCTGTCTTCGTTATCCACTCTGCCACAAGGAAATTAGCCATGCAGCCGCAATGGAAATCATGATAAAACGATATCAGAGGGAGAGTCATTATGATGAAAAGCAGGGAGGACGCTGAAAGTGAAGTGTTTAATTCAGCAAAGCTCTAAGAGGTGCACTAAAGAAACAGAGAAACAGCTCAGCTTGGTTGCAAACTAAACATTTACGTTGCTGCTCAGTGTCAGTGTTAAACTTACAAACATTTTAAAACCCTGTCTGTGCTGATTAGGACTCTGCCATGTGACAATGCATCTGTCCTGTGACAGTGGTGTGTTTCCATGTGTGTGTGTGTGTGTGTGTGTGTGTGTGTGTGTGCGCAGCATCAAGGCAGTAGCAGGGATCCATGGCTATATATGGTCTGACAGAAGGTTTTGGTTTACCCAGAGACCTCTCCTTCTGTCTCTCATGCTCGGTTCTTCAAATTTCTAAACAATAAGCGAAAGCCCTCACCCAGCTCACATGAGACATAAAAATCCGTAAAGCCATCCATGATGGCTTGATCCAACCCAACATACTGAACAGAAACATTATAACATAAGAATGTATAATATATAACATAAGAAATATTACATATATATAAAGTACATTTCAGGGAGTGCAGAGAAAATTGAGTAATTGTGAAAAAAGGTGGCTGATTTCTAATAGAAATGAGAAAGATACATGTATAAAAGGTTCACAAATAAGCTTTTCTCTCACTAGAAACTGGAAACGGTCTGTACCATCGCTGAATGAATGGCATTAATGAGAAGCCTCATCCATACACAGAAGGCTCATATGTCCAGAAAAAAACCTCTTTTTTCAGAACATGTAAAGAAGGTAAAGAACATCATCTATAATTCAGACACTCACATTCACCTACATAGATTCACAGATATTTAAAAAGCCTGTAAAGAAACAGGCAAGGAAATGAGCACATCTGTCCACCAAGTATTTCACCATGGCAACCAACCTGCCATGCAGCTGTCCTGGGATGAATTAACAACTGCTACTGTGAGCCAAGCACTTAAACAATTGACCTCTGTATGTTTTTCTGCATATTTCTTTTGTGTTTTTACACCAAAGGATGGAGAAATGCAGTGTGCTCCTGAGCTGAACAACTGTGTTTCCTCGTGGCATGCTAGTCTTCCCCTTTTTTTTCCCCCTCTGAGAGTGTATTAGGCCTGTCAGCAGGACTGCCGCATCCCATTTAAACTGCTCCGACCGCAGGATCACACATCTGCTGCTGCAGGACCGCGCAGGTAAACACCACTCACACAGACACTCAATCGCGCACCAACCGAGCCGCGGTCAGGGCAGATTTGTCTGGCATTTGTTCTCACACACGGAGCACCAGCGTGAGAGGAGATAATTATTTCAGGAAAATTGGGATAATTGCCTACCGGTATTGTTGCTGTCGATTATTTGTTGATTTAGATTAGTCATAAACTGCAGGATTAAATTTCCTCTCTACATAAACTCTCCTACATCATGTTTTATCGTGATCAGATTCTTATTACACCCAGAGGTTGTTGCTGTTGTGGTGCTGAAAACATGCAAACAACCTAAAAAACTATTATTGCTTTATAAAGTATACTGACAATGCAAGTCTCTGATGGAGTAACTGGGCAGCTGCTCAGATATCACTGGGCACTGATCCCACTGTTGTGATGTGAGTTTGTAGACAACGATTTAATGTGCAGGGCCCATTTGCCAAGATGGATATTTTGTTGACCGCCTCCCAAGAAACATGAAAAATAAAAGCTGTGCTGCAGGAAAGAGGGGAAACGAGCTTTGAAGAGGCATTCAACTGTGGCTTTTTATCTAAAAGATGATCCGTCAATACAAAACAAATATACCTTCCTGTCTATCCTGTTAGCTTGAGAAGGAAATGTGTTACAGTTTTATTTTAGTATTACTTATTTGTATCTTTAAAGAAACTGTTTGGACGTCACGTCTGCCTGACAGTTAGCTTAGCTTAGCACACAAAGAGGAAAGAGGGAAAAGCAGCTAACCTTACCAAAGTCACCACTATAGCTCACTAACATGCTATATGTTGTTTGTTGAAAACAGGAGAAAAAAATCTAGTGTAAAAACTACAAGTTGTGGTTTTACAGGGGGTTATGTGCCTTTGGACAGAGCTTAGGCTAGCTAGCTCCCTCTCCTTCCAGTCTTTATGCTAAGCTAAGCTAACGTCTCCTGGTTTCAGTGGTATCGATCTTCTAATCTAACTTTTGGTAAGTCAGCAAACAAATCCTGTCCCATTTATTATCTTAACTATTTTTTTTATATAGTTAAAAGTGTGAAGAACAGTGCATGTTTTGGGGCAAAAGTGAAGATTTAAAAATGTATGTATTGGTATTAATCAACAATCCCATTGATACTGTTTTCTTTGTGCTATGGGAGACTAAAAACCTTATGCAAGAAACAGTTCTGCCGTTCACTGTTGCAGTGAATTTTGTTTCAGGGCCACTAATCTGCTTTTGTTCTTCTTTCCAGCGTGAAAGAGCACACGAAAACAAGGCTATTAAATTTAAGTATTACAGATATTCTCAGCCGCTGGTACCCAATAATGAGGTGAAATGAAACTTGGACGATCTTCGCTACATCTACAGGTCAAAGGGTCAATGACATGTTTTCTGTGTCAATATAATGAAATAGGCCAAAGTAAAAGTAAGAGCAGGGCGATATAGAAGCTCCAAGTGTTGTCTATATGGAAATAGTTTGACATTTTGGGAAATGATCTGTAAATCTGTTTTCTTGCCAAAGTTTGATCAGAGGACTGATATAGTCTCATGTCTGTGAAGTAAGTTTGAAACTAGAGCCAGGATATGGTTAGCTTAGCTTAGCATATGGCAGCAGGGGGTAACGGCTGATGTCCTTCCATATCCTGGCTCCAGCTTCATATTGAACTGCCAGATATGAGAGTGGAGAATACTGATCCTCTCATCTGAGTCTCAGCAAAATAGAGATTGAGCACAATTCCCAAAATGTCAAAGGATCCCTTTAAATTTCTTTGGGAACTTTGAAAAAGAAGAAGTGGCTAACGCTCAAGCGATCCTTCGGCAGACCAGGTCAATCCCTCAAATTGGGCAAATAAACACAGAACAGCAACATATGGTTTTTGTCTTCAGACACAATACAGAGATTCATATTCTGTGTCTGAGAATGAGCCATTTTTTTCTGTTCATGGCATTTTTAAGAATCCCATAGAAGGCTCGCTTGAGGACACATCCGACAGATTTTCTGTCCGTCCGTCACTCTGGCAGTTTCACCGATTGTGACAGCTCATTACTTGAACATGTAAATACCTTTGTGTCCTGCAGATACCGAATACAACTCTCACTATCTGTCCCCTTCCTTTTCTGTCGCCCTCTTGCCGTCTCCATCTGTTGCTGTCTCTAACTTTAAACAAAATTATACATTCCCTTTCACAAGTTCTTTTTTCCATCTTAGCTGCTATTCTTCCCCTCCTTGCCAATCACAGACACCCAGAAAGCGCACGCACATACGCACTGCTAAATTGTGTTCACACACAGCTGCATGCAATTACCCGCCACAAGAAGGTATTTAAAACATGAGACTCACTGGCCCGCGCTATTTATCAGATCTATCAAAATAGCTCTTCCACAAATGTCTATAAACCTGCCAAGTGTGTGTATGAGTGTATACAGTGAGTGGCATCCTGCTGACAATGCACCAGACGGTTGAAGGCTGTCTCACTTTAACCAACAAAACAACTTGTTTCCTCACACGTCTACTTGAGTCTCTCTCCTCGTCTCGGCCTGTGCTGGATTTTCTAAGACGCTGGCATCCTTGTCATACCTACAACTGCAAATGTTTAGGATGCACTCATATTATTGAGAAGAGATCAACACAGGCACACCAACACACACTGAGGCTGAAACTCAGGCACAAGCTACTTTTTCTGCTATATTTGCCTATAAGTACAGTGAGATTAAACATTGTGCAAGTAGCTGCACTTCTTGAATTATTATTGGCCAGTTATTAAAAAGCACAAGCGGCCAAATCAAACATAATGCCTATTTTTGAGGTGATTTTATGCTCAGTTAAGCCAGCTTTTTTTGTTTTTTTATTACAAGTCCTTAAATCAGAAGGAATATGAAGCGTTTTGAAATGCGGGTACAGAGGTTGAGTGAAACTGCTTCAAATTCACAGCTCCCAGTGCAGAATTGGAAAGGCAGGAGCTCATTCAATCAAGAAGATTATTGCATGAGTGGCAATTAATTTAGCACTATTATGCATCCAGTGAATAAACATCCAGTGCCTTTCAGGACTTGAGCTTTCATCCTCTGAGGCTCGGAGCTCCAAACAGAAGCATGTCTGCACTGCTGACACACAGGTACAGTTTAGGGTGGAGGTGTTTTTGTGTTGTGTTGTTTCTTTTTTCCTGTTTGAACAAAAGCTCTGCTCTCTCCTCTCTCCGCTTGGCCCTTGAAAAACACATGATGGGAGATACATCTGTGAATCTGCACATCAGGCCATTCCCCAGTTAATGTGCAGAGAAAGTGATCCCCACACAGAATGAGCTGACTCTATTGCTGACCAGCATGTTATTACAGAGATTCAGACATGTTTCAGTTAAGGCTAGACATTGCTATGTGTTCGCAATCTGGTAACTGTTATTAATGAATTTGTCACATCCTACCTGACTTTTGAGTGGTACCAATAAAAGACAACCCATCACATCAATGTTTGCATCTATTCATCGGCTACCTGTCCCTTTTTATTTTAAGATTTTATCCTTTAGTTTTGAGTATGTCTGGCTCCTCGACCCATCATAGAATGTTTAACCACTACGTGCCATTTCACCACCTGAGATCCTTACATGAAAACCAAATGTTCATAAGACAGAAAGTTAGCTTTCCTTTGCCTATAGGACCTCTACATTTTGGAAAACTCTACCTGAAGAGATCCGATAGGCACAAACATTGAAATTCTTTTCAGCAGACCTACTTTAATATGACAAAAATTATACAGTGTGCCTTTTTCAGTTTTGTATTCACACTGACTTTTGACAAGCAAACTAGGAGAACGTGAAATTACATGGACTGACAGGTGAGTCGTTCATTAGATTCTGGCTTTGCATTGTTGGCGCTAAATGGACTCAAGTGGAAAAGTCAAATTCTTGACAGCGGGAGAGACGCTCGTGCCTCTTTTTAATGAGACACAACAACAGTGCACCTCAGTTTGTGCTCCTTTTGGGGGTCTCATTAATCAGGGGAAAAAAATCATGCTCATGTACCATGGTTACCAAATTATCTTGTGCAAATACAGATATACAATATGCAGAACAGATTGCTTAGCAATTTCTGTAATAAGCAAATAGATTTCAGTTGTTTAGCATTTGAACTGATGCTCAAGTCACATCTGAACTACCGCAAAATCCATCTGTTAGTCCGCTTTGCTTTCACACCACAAATTGATTGCACAATTACTCTAAGTCTGCTTTAATTGGAACCAGATTAGTCTCTGTCTCGTTGTTTAATCCACACCAGAATTCAATTGACAGCTTTACCACAGGAGTCTTTTAAAACTTATTATGTTATCTTTTATAACTTATTATGTTGACATTTCTGCACATAAAAGGTCCCAAACTGGATTCAAACCAGTGACATTGTGTCCATGTTGCACTTTAATACCTGATAAAAGTATAGCATCGGATACAATATCCTTCATCCTGTAATAAGGCACTAGATAAGTAAAATATCATTACTACTATTAGTAGCAGTACTCTGGCAAATGTGATTACAGTTCATTACTCTAAAGCTGCTTCAGAGAGGCTGCTGTCTGCCTTGTTTATCTATGTGAAATCATGTGAATGGTGCTAGGTAACAAAAGGAGCAAGGGCTTTTCAGGACCAAACTCACAACAGAAGTGAAGAAGAGAAAATACGCATTCAGTGAATCAAGCGCCACAGGTATGCTGCGGGAGATGTTTATTTTGTGGCTAAATAACTGTACTATGCCGTTTTTTTGCAGTCTTATTTCATAGAGTTGTACTTTTCTGAGCTCCACCACACCTGCAAATGCATGAAACTGACACGCCGAGTGCAGGAGACAAATGGCTCTGCCCTGATTCACACAGAACAACTTGTAATCCCAGAGTCGCTCGCTCAGGCACAATGGTGGCACAGAGCGTGGTGTAATTCAGAGTGTGCAGGGTCGTTTAAAGAGAAAAAGAAGGACACAGCCAAGTCGTAATGATCAGTTCCCATCTCGTACAAGGCAATGAGCAATGAACACACACCAACGCACCCACACAGCTCACAGCCGGCCCGCTCTGTCATTACAAATCCCCTCACTAACAGCGAGGAGGACGCCTCTGAAAAAAGGTGCAGACAAACAAGGGCCAATTACAGACCAACATATAAATCTATGGCCAGCCACACTGAGGCAGAGTGGAGACATTCGTGCATACAGTGTGAGCACGCTGTGTTATTATATATGCAAACAGCCCTGCAGTTTTTACACATACTATAAATACACGGCATCTCAAGACCATAAAGGCCACTGTAGATACAGGGAAATGTAAAACTGTAAAGCACTGATTATCCAGAGCTTGTAAACAACAGATTCATCAGTCTAAATGGGTCATTTCTATGGTTATTAAGAGTACAAGAAGACTGCGTGCTTCCAGAAATGTGCGTAAAAACCAAGGCATGACTTACAGTCCTCAGTGACACACAAAAACTCTCATTGAGATTGTGTGTGTGTGTCTGTAGAAGCAGCAGACGGTTATGTAAGACAGCAGTGGAGACAAAGCAAGGAGAGTCATATTACTCCGTGAATTAAGCCATTATCAGTCCCCCTGCTTCAGTAAATCTTGGTAAGAGGAGAGGTGTGCGAGGCCTAAAAGGTATTTATGAAGCACTCTGAATCAAAGAGCGATCGCTGTTACCGTGTTAACTGTGCTCTTGAGGTCAAGAGACTTTAAAACGCTCTTAAGGAGCTCGCAAAGCACCCACAAAGGCCCAAACAGTGAAATCAACCATATATGTACTGCACTGTGGATAAAAAAAAAAAAAACCAAGACACTTTCCATTCAGTTTCTGGAATTCAAGGCAAATTTTGCACAATTTGCATTCATCTCTCAGTCTCTATTTCCTCGTACTTTTCTCTCTTTTTCTGTCTCTCTTCTCTCACACACAGAAACTCGACCGCATTGTGGGAAATGCCCACTTGGCCCCGGTTAGAGGAGAGCAGACAGACGGAGGGCAGCGTGGGAAACTCCCACACTGATGTTAATCTGAAATGATGTGCTTTTCGCAGTCATTGCAATGACACAAGCTCAATAACAAGCTTTATTACAGTGTGACACCGATCTCTGAAGTGAATAATTCTCAACATAGATAAACTGACGGGCTGAAGTCTCCATCTGGTCTGGCTTCGCTGCATGCCACTTCCTCTTCTGATATTTGCATTCTTTAAAACTGACAGTAAACATTTTGTCTGACTTCATCTGCCATGCACAAGCTTCCCAATCGCTAATTTGTTCATGACTATACAACTTGCCACCTGTTTGATCTGTGTGAACTTTTTTTTATGTGTACATGTGTAAAATGTGGAAGTTTGACAGCAAGATATGACTGATAATGATAATATAATGATAATAGACTTCACTCATACTGGAAAAGTGCTGCTTTGAAAGGTTTTTAAAAAGATGATAGTGTTTTGTTTTCCTTGTATCTATGGTGATCTACAGTCACGTTATTTTTCTAACCTTTCTAACAAGTCTGTAATGGATGAAACTACTGAATCAATATCAACATGAAAATATGAGCAAGGCTACAGTAGCATAGATGAAGATGTTATTTGAAAAGGATGAATAAATTCGCTTTTTAACAGCAGACAGGTCATAAATCTTAAAGGAATATGTGATTGTTATGGGCTTTGTTTTGTTCAGCTTCATACCAGAGGAGGCAAAGATCTTTTAAAGGCCTGATATTGAACAAACCGCAAAAAAAAAATCATCAATCTGCAGAAAGTTGTTTGCGGTTGGCTCTGATTTGTGTTGCCTCACAGCACTGCAGCACTGAGATTCTCCGTCCTGTCATGCGGTTGTGTTTATGCCTGTCGGAATGCTGCAAATCACATAAACAGGATAATTTTAGCCCGAATATGCCGGCAGACAAAGGTCCATTTGAGTCACCCTCTGATCCCGCTCTCCCCTCCTTCCACCCTGGATTAAAACACGCTCTCGTCCAGCACTTAACATTTAGGAGTCTTACCAAAGTGCAGAAACAACTTTTCAAACAGCATTTCAAAATCTAGTTTCAACTATAAATGTACAGTTGCAATGAATTTACAAGATAAGTGGACACTTGACTTTGGGAACAGCAGTCTTTGCTACCACAAGGTCAATTTAGATGGTGTTCACTACGCTACATTTTTGCAGAGCTTAGTGTTTCCTATGGGGAGATTTACATATCACACAATTAAAACAGACTGTACCACACAAACAAGTTCTTATGTAGAGATTAGTTGGTGCCAAATTATCACACCTAATAACGTTACATAAGTAGCCAACTGAACCAACTGACAGCTAATGTTAGATTGCTATCGTATAATAATATATGACAGCTGCAATAAAGAGTAAAAGAAGTTCTATACCTCCATTTAAAATCAGAGAGAGAGGCAGGGTCGTACCAATGCTATGATGTAATTGCAGCCAGTGGACCATAGTGCCAGTGTTAAAAAGCCTTTAAGGCCTTTTCAGTAACCGCCTTGACCAGCAACTACCTGAAAGACTGTTCCCCAGGAAAGCAAAGCCTTCTTAAAAATGGCTGCTGCGCTACAGTCCCAGGCTGTGATGATGTCATAGCGTCACAGAGGACCTCCAACAACAATTGCACAAGACGGTGCAACATCGCATCATTTCAACCCCAATGTCAGCACAACCAGATTGCAAATTAAATCAAAAACCACCCATCTTCCATAGTGATAGCTGCGGACTTATCAGCTCCTTCATCGCGTCTCTCTGACCAGCGACGCTCGCTTTCCTTCTTTTTGACTGGACAAAGCAGGGCCAGTTCACCCATGGCAGCAGAGCAAAATCTATGCGCAACAACGTGGGTGGCGACTGCTTCGTACCCCTGCCGCCATGATCCAAACTGCATGTCCCCTGCCCTCTCCTCGCTGACGTGACTGGAGGCAGCAAGTTACCGTGCGGACGTGTGAAAGCTGCTTAAAAATGATTGAAAGCTCTATCAATTAATCTACTGTTGCAACACTCTCAATATGCATTTTTGTTTTACATATATCGATAAATTCTTCTTCTTAAAAAGTGTTAACAAAATTAATTCTTCTCATATCTGTGCTTTATTCTCTGCAGCTGCAATGCTCCCATTTCCCCAAAGGATCCATTAAAATTTCGTTTCATCTACTAATTTGTAAAACTGTGCTGTTAAAATGCTTTTGCATAATAAATCTGTGCTCTACGTTTGTCAAAATTCAGATTTTTGTGGACATTCCCGTCACAAGGACTTGAACACCCACACATTAAAGTCTTAAAGAATGAAACCACATAGGCCGTGTATGGTTAGTCATTGTGATTCTCCTCATCAAGCAGCTGTGTGTGTGCGTATCCACTTTGTATGGGGATTTCCCTCCATCTTCCTCCCCTCTCTACCTCCAGCTCGTCACTCCCCTCTTCTCACTTCCCTTCTCATTTGTCTCCCACCATCATCCTCTCTCTGGGTTTGCCGTACCGCCCCGCAGGCTCTCCAACTCCCCTCTGTCGTTGTCCTCTCTAACTAACGACAGAGGAACAGGAACAGTGAGAGAGATTTCCTAGGAAGACATCCCTGCTTGGCTTAAAGACAGAGTCAGTGCACAGGAGCACAGGAGCACAGAGACCTTTCTCACACACAAAGTGAGGCTCATGAAAAATGCATGCACACATGGATAGCTCCATACTGTACTTTCAAGCTCATACAGTATGACCTACTTCATATGCAGCACAGGAGACACTTGAACTGGCAATATTAGTGAGGATGTGTGACATCTCTGGGGTTTCAGAGCAGTTGCTTACATGGCTTAAGTCCCCAGATCTAGATTAGTGATTGATGTGGGACAGCTGAGCCGAATACGTGACAGCAACAAACACAATCACAGTCTTGGTTACAGATCCTCTGCAAGCAGCATCTCACCATCTCACCATCTCACTCTAATACGGTTGTTAATATTTGGTCTGCTGAGCCTGCAAAGTTGCAGGTCTGGGTTTATGGACCCGGTTCACTGATGGTCTCCGTCAGGTTAATGGTACGGGTCAGATGTGTCACAGCAGTGGTGTAAAGTAGATAAAGGCACAAACGGAAGGGCCACCAGCCACCATCTTTGTTTCTGGTGCAGCTGTGCGGTGCATCATAAGGTGGTCACCTACACGGACCGGCCTTCACGGTGTGGGGGGTAAATACGACGAAATAAAATGATACGACCGGCATAAAAACAAATATAAGTGCATAAAAATACAACTCACCATTAGGCTGAATTAGCGGGAGCCCTGAGCTTGTTTCTCCGCAACGAGCCGCTCCCACCTGAGGGTGATGGGAGACTATGACACCCGAAGTGTTCCTCATGTCCTTTAGTCTGTTCCGTAACTTTGTTTTGGTCGCTGTCACTGCAGAAAAGCCCGCTTCACAAAGACACTATGTTGGAAAGGGAAGCAGGGTTTTCAGAGCTTTTGTGGCGACCTCAGGATATTCTGCCTTGATCTTGATTTTTAGCGGGAAAATCACCTGTGGCGATAACCTGTGTGCGTATTTTACGTAGGACTCCTGATAGTGTCTTTTAATTGCAGCTTTCTTTTTCTTGGAAGTCGTGAGCTCTTCTTCTTCTTCTTCTTCTTCTGTCTCCTCATTGGGCCTGTTCCCCTTTCCAAAGACGTTTGTTTATTTACTCATTGTTGCTAGCTTGAGGGCTTACCTGGGGGCAACATATCACGTGACCGAGACGCGCGTCTTGACCTGTCTTCACCTGCGTCAAGAGGCACAGACGGATGTAATTGGGAGAGAATCCGGTCATTTTTCAAAATAAAACATCTTTCAGACTCTGATAATCAATTTTTTTTTTTTCTGTGCGGCCCGGTGGTTGGGGACCGCTGATCTACAGTATAAATAGCTATTTTATGAAAATTAAAGCACCATATTGGACAATTCAGCACCTCATGATTACCAATGTAGAAAAAAAAGGTCTGTCGTTTATGGAGCGGGGCAGAAAGTAGGGCTGTGAAGGTCAGATAAGCAGATCGATACCACTCTCATACCTGTTCATGAAATATGACGCCGGGAGAAGGTTAGCTTAACTTAGAATAAAGACTGTAAACAGGAGGAAACAGATAGTCTGGCTCTGTTGGAAGGTAAACAAACCAGCCACAAATCAACGGTGATGTGTTGAACTATTTCCCTGACAGTAGCAGTGACTTAGGTTTGGACAAAGCCAGGCTAAAACTATTCCCTGAACCATACCCAAATATAATAATATTTCTTTGTTGGCTAACCCTTACCACAACATTGACCGCAGTTTATTTGCCATAATTACAGTCTTTCCAGGGTCTTCTAAGGGAAAGGACAACTAAGAATTTGCTTCCAGAAATAACAAATGAAAAGAAAAATGGGGCAAAAGCAAAGAAGATGAATTTGTTGCAAATTGGCCAGTCTATTGAGAATATATCAAAAAAATAAACACTGCAACTACAGTATATTTGTGCTGCAAATGGTATTTTAATAATGTAATTTTTGCATTATTGATTTTTCTCATCCAATTTCCAACTGTTTACCTCCTGGCTGTGTGTGTTAGAGAGGCAGCGAATCAGCACATAATAATCTAATTTAATAACATTTTAAATCTCAATTACAGTAAATAGCACAGGCAGCAAGCCCAGATTTTTGAGCATTCACACCAGATCGGGCCACTAGATCAAATGCCGCGTCAGCGTGCAATTGGTAAGAATTTGCAGTACAGCAGCTATCACAGGACATCCAGTTTTGATGGTTTTGATGATCATGACCGCGCTGGGATTTGAGACACATGCTGAGTCAAAACACTGTGTGGACAGCTCTGACCCCAGTGTATTAACAGCTCAGCATAATTTGGCCCTGACTTAGACAAGCCTACATCAGTGTGTCATGTTGAAGGAAGCTTAAGAACTTCCTCGATATCACATGACACACTTCCATCTGCTGCACGTGGCTCCGAGACAAACCCCTAAAACACATGTGGATTCCTCTCGACCTACAGAATAAAGTATGAAGTTAGACGGGATGGGAACGTGGAATGTGCTGCCTTGAGCGACTGTGCGTGGGTGTGGAGATATCTCAGGAAACGTCTGTGCGTGGTAGAGAAAGAGAAAGGTTTCGCATGGTTCACCTTCACAGTTTCAGGCTTATGCGACTAGTGGACACACACATATATATATGCATACATACATATAAAAAGACACACACATATACAGAAAAGTGCTGTGTCACCATCCCAGAGCAAGCAGGCTTATGTAACTCAACACCTGGATGCAGTAACAAGCGTACATCCTTGAACTCACATAGACACACTTAGGAAAACACTCCTATCTCACTTATCCTTTTTATCTGCTCCCCACTCTCTTTCAGTAACAAAGTTCATATGGTTTGTGATTTTCTCCTACAACACTGTCTTTCTCGGTCAATACCTTGAGTTTTTCGTGGTACATATTGATTCTTGTAACTTTATATCCTCAGCTTTCAGAACACAACAAGACTAAAAGTGTATAGACATGCTGGCAGGCCAGCGAGGCTCGATAGCCCATTACACAGCAGCGAAGACACAACTTTGTTGTTGTTACAGCCTTAGTATTAACGAGGAGACTGTTATCGTCTCAAAGCAAACGCTGTGTTTTTACCTCACTCAAAGGAATCTGAATGTGCTGAATGCTAAGATTAGCATGACGACACGGCTACAGTCCCAGTGTAGTCAGTTACAGTCCAATCAGTATGTTAGCATGCTGTTAGCATTTAAGGATGAACTGACAATGAATTGATCCTACTAATAAGATAGTCTGCTTTGTCAAAGAGCTCCATTGTTGTCCAAAAATACACCAATGAACATCAGTGTTGCACTGGGTAAATACTCACTACAGCGCCAAATGTGTATTATTCCACAGGTGAAAATAGTCCCCTATTAATGCACTTGTTATTCCTGCTTGAGTAACATTTGCTAAAAACTACAGTGCCCAGCTGTTTTAGGAAATTACTTAGCCTTAAAAAAATATGAAACACTGTCATGACCTGCTTTTGAAATGTGAAGTCTGAACAACTGGGAAGTAAGAAAGTACAGACACAAACGGTATCCAGTGATGAGCCAAAGAGGACATTTCAACCTCTTTGCTGCATTAGATAACAAAGTCAGCACATCATCAAAAGTGACTAGGTTTCATTCTCTGGGGAGAATGAACATCTTTACCAAATCCTGCATCAATCTACCCAACAGTTTTTAAGATATTTGACGATGAACTCAGAGTTTTCCACCAACAAATGAACACTGCCATCCCAGAAAGACTGAGCACAAACGCAGCACACATGCAGCGACATGGACAAAAAACACTGGTGTTCTGTTCTATATCGGGCCTCTGAATCAGCAGCAAAACATCCCCGGGACAGCAACACACACACACACCCCTCTCCCCTTCTCAGACACACACACCCTGTGTCGCCCTATCCCTCTGACCCCTCAGTTTCACCCCCAGCGGTTGTCTGGGAGACAGAGAACAGACAGTACAGCCTGTCTAGTTTTCCTGGTTTAGATCGGGCCAGGAAATCACAGCTGACGCCAAAGACCTCTCCTCTGAAAAGAATGAGATACACAAAGAAACAACACACACACACACACACACACACACACACACACACGCACACACAAGCAATCACGAAGGGACGAATGCCTGCTCATTCACAGGCACTCTCTCTCACACACTCAGATGACCTGGAATATGTGACTCAGCAAGACCCACAGGGACGCTAAGCAGTGAAGATCGATGGTATCACTTACAAATGTTGTACACTGCAAAAAATGCCCGTTCTAAATGGTTCAACAATGAATCTGGATTTTTGTCTTAGAGGACATATTTGGATTTTTTTCAAGTCTATTCTAATCCAATGTGTGTTGGAACGAGTTATTGGTCCCAGAAAACATTCTCCATATTTCACACTGACAATGAACCAATCCAATCCCTTCACAGCTTCACCACACTGTAAGAAATTGAGGTCAAACTCCACAGCCCTCATTCTGTGCATAAAAGAAATCTAGAGTTCAGCTGAGGCTAATAAGAGGTTCAGCAGCCTTGGCCAAGTCAAGTGGATATCATCCAAAGTTATGGTCTTTATACTGTAAAATTCCAGACAGGATTTCCTTATTTTTCAGTGCACACATGGGCATGTGTCGTCCATTAGAAAACAATCCATGCCTATTCTTTGAAATGAAAGAACCAATCTGCAGAGAAGATGAGATAACTTAACATATCAGTTTTAGCAGGTTTCATGTTTACCATGTTCACCATCTTGAGCCTCTTTAACATGTACTTCCCAGTAAATTACTGGGATAACCTTTCAGTGATATTTCACTATTCACACAGGCAGCTACATTCAGGAACATTTCTGCCCTGCAGGTTTTCACACATGCCAAGGCAAAACAGGAGTATATCAGGGAAGGGACAGTCTGGCAGATGGCAGTAAAGCAACACTTATGGATGCAATAAAAAAAGACGAACGGATGTTCTTGTGAGCGGCGGAGAATAGTGTCTTGTAATGTAATTAACATTAAACAAGTTTGCAAAGGAAGTAGTGGTTTTTGTGATCTTCCTGAATCCGCAACGTGCATGTGATACATTCATGACCCATTACAGGTAAAGTTTCTAAACATTTTAGGGACAGACTGCATGCGTGAAAGGAGCTTTGATTTAGTGTGTTAGCATGCTGACACGTGATAATTAGCACCAAAAACAAAGTGCAACTGAGGATAAGGATAAAATTCTGACTTTATTCTGGTGCTACATGGAAAGTTAAGGGTTCACCAAAGTGATTACAGTTTATCCTGAGGGCGACATAAATGTCTGTACTAAATGTCATGGTTACCCATCCAATGGTTGAGGTATTTCAGTCTGGACTAAAGTCGTGGATCAACCAGCTGACCGACATTGGTAACCCTACAGCGTGACGTTTGGTCAAAATGGATGTTGTTTGTCGACTTTTAATAAAGTCAAGATAAAGTGGTCCACAGCTAGTGTGCAGATAATAGAAGTTATCCTGCTCCAGCTGCTCTGATTACTGAGATCAGCAGTTCTGTCTAGAAAATGTGCATGTGTTGACAAAGAAGAGAGAAAGTAAGAGGTAGTGGGTGATGGCGGGCTGAGATGGGATGATTTCAAACGGGTAGCTTGTGCTGCACTACCTCTCTCACCCATCTCTCCCTTTCTTTCTTTCTCTCTCTCGCCCTCATCTGTTCAGCCTGCCATGAACATCCTGCATGCTAACTAACTCACCGGCTCCAAGCAGCAACCAAGCGTTCATTGAGCAGGCAAACATTTACCGATCCCAAAAGTCGTCAGTCCGGGTAACACATTTTGTAATTTAATTGAGGCTGTGTGGCTGGTGCAGCGTGTGCGTCTGTGTGTGTGTGTGTGTGTGTGTGTGTGAGCCGCGGAGGCCCCTCAGCGTTCTGCTGCCCTCCCCTGCTTCTTGTTGACAGGGGTAGCTATTATCACAACCAGGCAGATGTGTGAGGGCCACGGATGACAAAGTGACAGGGAGGGAGAAGGCAGGAGAGATGGAGAGTGATGCAGCACAGAGCAACAAACGGAGGCAGCCAGCAAGGAGCCAAAACACGCTGCATTTAGCTGCAAACACGAAACCTTCTAATGATTTTGCTGTTTCTACACCCAACAAAAAGCTTCCCAGCAGGGTTTCTTGTACAAGTTTGTCACTATTTTGCATCTTTCCTGCATGCCTTTGCAAATATTTTATGAGGAAATGCATTCAATACATTTCAAGGATAAACACCATGCGTTTTGATGATTAACACTGAATGTGAACATAACGTGGTGCCTTTCAGCCACATCCGCATTAAACTAAAGGAAATATTTGTGCCAATATCAATATGAAGCTCCTATTCATTTTATATCCACTGCCGGAATTGCCTGTTTAAGCCTTTCACAGAGTAAAATACTGATTGATATGAATAGGGAAATTACAGTTGTGATCAATTCCTCTGTCACTGAAATTAATGAGAGTGTTAAGTTGCTGTCGTGCCAGCCTGCAGAGCGATTATTCTTGCTCATCTTTACAGTAATGGCATAAAAAAGCAGAGAACTAGAGAGGGCGGGAGGTTATGTGAAGGAAAACTCCATGTTCCATCCACACACCTTCCAGTAAATCCTTTTTCTAATGCGGTACAGTGCCAGGCAGGCCGACGCACCACATAGTTACCCAGATGATTCATAAGCAACAGGGGATGCTGCCAGAGAGGACTCCTCCATAACGGATCGATAAAACCCTGGGCTGAGCGGTGACTTAACTCCCACATGGCCATCACCACAGTAGGAGGAGAGAGGGAGAGCCCTTTGGATTGTAGGAGGAAGGATCTGGTTTTGCTGTATCACAATGTTTTTTTAAATCAGTAGTTTTATCTACAGAGTTATACTTAAATCTTGGCATTCCGGAGCTGAAACCAGGTTGGAATAAACAGCATTTTTCAGATGTGTTTCACTGCAGATTTTCCCTTCAACCTTACATTTCGACCTTAAGCGTCTGAAGTCAATTACTGGTCATTTGCAGTGAATACTAACCTGAACTATGAGAGGAGGCACAAATACAAATTCTCTCTGGAGTTTAATTTAAAGCAGACGAAAGCCTCGGCCAGATTTTTCTCCTGCTCTGTCAGAGTGCGAAAGCAAACCCACAAGAAAGGTCTGACAAATATAACATCCCCACCCCCATGACAACTCCCAAAGGAAATGCTTCAGTGTACAGTTTAGATCATTACTTTATGAATCAAACTTCCAGCAAGTAAGAGACCAAGAATGAGATGCCAATTTAATTGAAATCCAAGTTAATCATATGCATTACAGCTCTATAAACAAGAGTGAGCTTGTGTTGCTTTCATTCATTACATTTTCTTCCTTGCTAAAGCTAAAAAGACGAGTTGATTCATGGATTAGTCCAGTGGTTCCCCAACCTTTTTGTGAGGCTCAAATGAGTCATGGCCTCACTGTGGACATGACTGTTGGTAAGAAACAAATCAGAGATATTTCAGACCCCTTGCTGGGTCCCAAGCTCCCAGGACAGGAACCACTGGTTTAGTTGAGTGATAGACAATTAATCAACAACCAATTTGGGTAATCAATTAGTTGTTTTTAGTCATTTTTTCGCGCAAAAAGGAAAACGTTTCACAATTTTCTGACATTTTAAAAACAAAAAACAATTAATAAATAGTAGTAGCAGCCCTAATCATTGCATACTATCAAGTTTAATGTGTCTGTTAAGTGAGTGTCAGGCAACTGAGAGGGCTGATTCTATATAATTTGGGCTCTGTCGGAAAAAAATAGCTACAGACTTGAAGCAGCCCCAAAGGCAGAAGCTTGTACAGATATTTGCAGCCTCAGAGGCAGCACATTGCATCCACATACTACATATTCAGTATAATCTTTATATGAGGATCAGTGCTAACATACACGCTTCTTAAGCTTCCACACTAACACGGAACTGCTGACAGAAACACCTCCGGGGCTTACACACACACACACACACACACACACACACACACACAAACAGGGAAATATGCTAACTCATAGCCTCGGGGAAGGAGGGCAGAGGAGGGCCAAACAACTGCCTGTCTGCTGTCGTGACATAACAGTCTGAGGAGCCGCATCAACAAATTAACTGCTCATTAGAAAGGTCATGACTTCGAAGCGGCCATTGTGCTCTGCGAAGCTACCAGGGCATTCAAGGAGAGGTGCATCTATCAGGGCAGGCCAAAGGGCTCCAAAACAGGCTCCCGCACAGACACAGACGGACGGACAGACTGCACGCCATAAATTCTTGGGGCTTGTATGTTGAATTCCGCTGACTAGAAAATTTGCAGCCATAAAAACACCATCTATATTTACAAAAAACAACATATAAGAAAAATAGATCAGAACCAAAAAGAAGGAAGATTGGCAAAAGCCGATTCATAAAGATTGTTTTATAAGAGTCTATCGAACTGAGCTGTAGGAGGACATATAAAACACTAACGCGAGCCTGACCGCCTCAGGCAAGCCGTTCCAAAGTCAATAAAAATGATTGATAATGTCAAATTAGCTCTAAAATGTCCTCACAGGGTTCTTTTTCTGTTTTTCTCCAGCTCGAACAGCACGTGTCATTTAAATATAGGCAAAAAGTCTCAGTAATATAACATCTTGACTATGGTGAATTCCGAGGTCATGTGATTCAGTATAATGTGTTGAAAGCTACACTGAAAATGCATGATGCAGTTTATCAGTGCACTTAGAAGTGAGCAATATGGACAAAATCCTCCATTACAGGTCATATAACTTTATATTGTAACTTTTTAAGTGTAAGATGATGTATTTCTCTTTCTGGAAAACTGGTCAAGGTTCATCACATTGAGGTAAATATCACATACACGTCCTGCTATAGGAACACGTCGCACAGTGATCTCACACAAACAGAAATAGTAAAAGAGCCACCACAGTATAAACACAATCCCACACAGTCTCACAGCGCATATATCACCATATTTCCCATCTCCAAACACTCATACAACATAACAGATCGATTAATTATCACCTAAGTTGCTCAGACACCTTTCGGAGAAAAGGCTTGTGCTGTATCTGTCTTTACAATTGCAACCGCAGTCACATGGCGCTATAAATACGACAACTGCATTCAACAGTTTTAGAAATTGGCCAAACTGCATCATTGGTAGCCACTTTAAAACAAGTGAATTATGGGAACACACCACACAGGACTATTCCCTAATTTTCTAAGTTATACTTGGGGCAAAGTAGGAAAAGAGTAGGTTGTAGTTGTAGGCTGCAGAAATATAACTAATACGTTTTTCAGCCACTAAATGGCCCGTAGTGATAACACTGTTAAAAATGTCTTTCCTGCCCAGTAATAAACTGCAAATTAGAATACATCAAGAATTTTTTTTGAAACTTTTTTGTTTTGTTTTTAAGAATGGACAAAGCACATTGATTAACACCATGTAAACATCATGTCAATGTGCCAGCTTTTGCCACACGGGCTAATTTTCATATACAGTCCCTGGCAGGTTGATCCTATACACAAAAATATATTAAAAGTTAGATATTAAAAGCACAAAAGAGCAGTAAAACAATGTCATGACCACTACCTCAGATTATGATGGCATGTTTGATTGTCCAGTAACCAGTGTTTTATCGATTTGGGGAAAAAAAGCGATATTCTTTACCTCTGTTGGTATTTGCTGCTCAACAGGAAAAGGCTGACTGCCCCAAAGGTGCTTTTTCTATATGGTATTTTAAAATCCCCTTTGGCAGTAGCTCTAGTAGATGAAAAGGTACTAACAAACATAAAATGCCAACATTCATACACTGAATTCCTGATTATATATGTTTCTCGTCATGCTACCGAGGCACAGGTTTCCTCATGTTGTCAGAGTGCCGTGTGTAAAAGGGACATAAAGCACATTTGGCATGTGGACAACAGTAACCACGTACCAAACAGGCCTGTCTGTGACACGTGAGCAGCCCCGCAGAGTCTCTCTGGTCGGGGGCAGGCAGGGTGACGCCTGCTGGGACCTGCTGGGACCTGCTGGGACCTGCTGGTGCCCAGTCTTGCCTCCGCCACTGCCCTCCATGGCGGTAACAGACGGTCAGACTCCCCCTCATCCTGCTAACTCACTAGAGGAAGCAGAGCATGGACATCTAGGCTGACTGCTCCCGCTGAGCTGAGGCGGTAGATGACAGTTGGGATGTGAGCGGTTGTGGGTGTGTGTTTCTAAATGTGTTGGCCTGAGCCTGATGCAGAGACACGCCATCACACACCAAGGAGAGCACAGGGAGAGACAGAGAGAAGTAGTGACGGATCATTTGTGAAAGCTCTATTCATTTGTGAAAATAGCCTGGATGCCAGTCACTACCAGCATGTCTAAGATGGCTGTCTGAGCAGCCTGGGAAACAGCAATCTGGGGTTCAAATTTGAGTTTAGAAATGAGAGAAGGAAAGAGAGCAACTGAGGGAGCATTACCATAATGATTCTGTCATCTCTGCATCCCTCTATCAGCCAAGCCACATCTCTCACTCTCTGTTCCTTACCCTCGAATATGATTATCAGCTTCTGCAGCACAAACGTTTTCACCCTAACAAGTCATTTCATCTCACGTTGAGTCTTAAACTCCCGGTGGGGCTGAGATAAGTTCAGCTGTTTCCATTCCATATGAATTTATCACAAGAATTCGCCCGTAAGAAGTGTTATTTTGTCATTTTATGCTTCTTGAAAATCTGGAAGATTTGCAGCTAAATTGGAAAGCAGCTCCACTGTACACTAAATGTGAGGCTAAAGCCAGCTACTGGTTAGCATAGCTTAGCACAAAGACGGGAAAGTTAAATAAATCACATGCCAGCGCCTGTAAAGCTCACTCACTGACACATTATGCTAAGCTAAGCTAACTGTGTCCTGGAGCCAGCTTCACATTCCCTGGACAGATTTAATCAATCATATCAATCTTCTCATTAGTTTTAAATTAGTGCATTTGCAAGGATGTCAAACTATTTCTGTCAAAGGCTGACGGTTTTTTTTGCTATTAACACTGATTGCCTCCAACTTTCCACTTTTCTTTTCTAATCACTAAAGCGATGAAGTCAATAGGGGGGATAGCATTTACAGATAAACTAGACAGGATGAGTTTAGACTTTCAATGGATAAAATAGTGCTGTGATCTGCAGGCAGGTCAGAGTACAAGAAGAAGAAACTGAGCTGTTTGATACTGTACAGCTTTTAAATGTCCTCCCTCTCACTGTGAACACTCCCGCATCATTAGATGGCATTTTTATGTCATTTTATGTAAGTGGCTCCCAAAGTTTTTTAAACGAAGGCTCTCCTTGATCATGATCTATATTGTGGTCGTCATGTTACCTGATTAAGTTACTATATGACATAACTTTTAGTAGTATAAATGTGGATCGCAATTTTTGTTCATTGATATGCATAAAACATGCATCTTAAATAAAGTTCATTGAAAAGTCTATTTATTTGGTGCTGTGAAACATTATTAAAATTCACAGTAAAAAAACGGAAATGAGCCAATATTGATGAACTTTTAACCGCTAATTGAGGCACCCCAGGGTGATGCAGCACACACTTTGGGAACCACATCAATACAAACACACTCTCATAATCAATAACAATGTTTCCGGCTAATGCATTTTCATAGTATCAACCTATAGTCAACAGATGAGTCAAAAACAAATCTGGAAAACATATACACACCAAGAGATAAGAACAAATACATACAATAAAACACCTCATCATTAAACTGTTAGAAACCAAATCACTGAGGGATTTTTTCCCAAACTAGTATAGGAGAGAATAAAGGGAGAAAGAGAGCTTTACTCAGAAGCCAAATCTCTGGATGCTGAAAAGAAAACATCCAAAAGGAGTGTGAATGTGTGTGTGTGTGTGTGTGTGTGTGTGTGTGTGTGTGTGTGTGTGTGTTTCTCCCTGGCTTTCCCATGGCTATTTACAGCCCAGTCAGACACTGGGGACTGTCTGGAGTTCACACACTGAGCACCAGCACACACTCTCTGAAACATCTAGTCTTTAGGCATCTAAACAGACACAAACACACACAGTCTCATTCATATAAAAATATCATCTCTCCCGTTAACCTTAAAAAAAGACTTAAATCACACACCAGTGTGTCAACAGGAGTTAAGTCTTTTGTTTCAGTGAAATACTGACTGAAATACAGCCAAAGTCCTCTATGTACATGCAAATAATTGTACTTTAAAGCATTATTGTGATTCAAATGAAGTATTTCTTGGAAGCATTTTCAGTGGTTTCTCAAGTTCTCAGGTTTCTGTTGGCATTTTCCCAAAAACAACCTGAGTCCCAATTGCATATTATTGTGAAATACTAACAAGTTTTGGTAGCTTGTTCATGCTGGCAAACAAAAAAGACAAAATGAAGCCATGCGGTACCAAACAATACCAGCCTCCATACAAATAGGGCTCCATTTTGAGTGTAGGTTTCCCAATGTAAAGCACAGCACATGTGAGGACATTTAAAAGAAAAAGAAAAAGTTAAAAATTCGGGCAGCTGTAGCAACATCTCTGAAGGCAAAAAATAAAATATATTCACAGTAATAACAGCTTGGCTCGTTATTTCTGATGTTTAAACCCAGCAGTTGTGCCTCAGAGTCGCAGTTTGACTGGCATCTGTCAGTGGCTTCTGTCATTTCCTGTTACAACGCAAAGAGCAACAGTGTGTTGTCAACAGCTGCACATAGCGCTATATGGAACACTTCTACATGTGACTTTGACAGTACATAAAGCATTGACAGTGAAGACGAAGAACAGAAAAGGGATTAATCTAAAATGCATCATACTCAACGTTCCAATATCCTGCAGCGCTTGACAAACAATTTCAAACAATTTTTCCGATCGTTCCAATAAACCACACAAACACACACACACATCCAGGGCGAGGAAAAACACTATAAACGAGTGCATCAGTGCATAAAATGCATCATATGCTGTGTGTGAGAGTGGAAGCGCAGATGTTAGTGTTATCTGCAGTTGTCATCGTAGATGAAATCAGACTTTGTAATATGGAAGTTATTCACTGCCAAAACAAAAGGTTATGACACAGACTTTGGGGGGAAAAAATGTACTGCTTTTATTCCACCTCCCCTGTAAGAGATCTGTTGGCCGGCAGCGTCACCGTGCAGGCAGAAGGCGACAGAGTGCAGGTTTTCAGGATTTGTAGTCGTACATTTAAAAATGGACTAAATTCACTTGACAATAAACTACATTTACCAGGTTGTACAGGGTCTCCTGGACATATTTGGTTGCAGATGCTGATCACAAGTAAAATGCTTTAGTTACACACATCACTGCATTATGATTTACAGCTGAGATGCCATGACGCTTAACCAGCCAGTCCAGATTAGTCTTTACTGTGGCCTTCGCTGTCAACACATCTTAATCTCCACCTAAAATACTGAGTTTGTTTTACTGTAAGACTCAAACCTGACTGCAATATGACTTATTATTTGTTTATTACAGAGCTGACAGACAGACAGCTCAATGAGACGATGAAGAGCGGTGTGATAACATTTTGTAACAGCTGAGAGGGCCGACAGACCTTTTTCTCTCTCAGTTTGTTGAGACGCTCAAAAGACAGAAATATGGCTGACATTCACCCTGATGCTTTTAACTAATGCCGGCGCGTTACTGTCCGCTTCAGATTAAGTGTGTAAACACCGCAGAGTGAAATGTGTGTGCGCATGTAGGCTCCAAAGCAGGGACTGAGGAGTGAGGTCAAGTGTGTGTTTGGGAAAAGAGCCTTTTTAAGAGTTTATGAAAGTCTAAAAGCGGTCAGCCCAGGGGACAGATGGAGAGAGAGAGAGAGAGAGACAGAGAGAGAGAGAGAGAGAGAGAGAGAGAGGGGACGGTGACGCAGCTGTAAAGATGGGGCGATAGAGGAATGAGGAGGGATGGACCAGAGACAAGGACAGAGAAAGGGAGGAGGAAAAGGGGAGAATGGAAAAGTAGAGATTAATACCAATGAAACAGGCAGCAGTGAGGATGATGAGTCACTGGACGGCTTGTTGTAACCTGTATTGGTTCATACTGGGGGGCGTCAGACACATGATTCAAACCATAAATTGACACGTGTGCAGGCCAAAACTATAATGAACATCACAGATGTGAAACATGCTGCTATCATGTTAATATTTCTACTTCAGTCCCCACACCTGCAAAAAACGATAAAAGCCGGTGTTAATACATAAAGCAACAACAAATAACAACCACTTGTTCGCCTGAATTATGGTTCACTCAAAACAAAAAAACCCTAACCCCATACAATCAGTTGCTGATTTATTAAGTTCAGCTACTGCAGCCCCGTAATAAATCCTACCTTAATGAAGGTTCTAATGTTTATTTTTTGTTCAGACTGTTTAGAGAGGTGTTGGTTCAACTTTACGGTCATTTTGGAGGCAGCAGTTCTGTGGTGCTGTTGAATTACATTCTGTTACACTAACAGGTGTTTCTGAAGTCGATCCAGTTTATGTCGGTGAGGGCAGAATAAGAAAAATGTTCCTCTAAACGCGCTGTCAGCTGTTTTCAGGGGGACTACTTCTTCAGTAGAAAGAGATCCTGAAACAGATAATTAAAGATACATACAATGCCATGTCCAACAAAAGATGGACCTCCGTTAACCTCCATTGTATTGGCTTGGTTTCAGAAATCTCAGAGATGGTTCAACTTATGTGCTTTTGAGTATCACTTTTTTGAACCCTTTAATTTTACAGCTCAATGTCCCGCTGTTTGAAATATACAATTAACTAGTACCTTTTTATATCAAATTCAATGTTCAGTTTGTACATTATCTCTTCTTTCCTTTCCAGATGGCATATTTTGCTATATTTTCCCTCTGCATCTCCCATTTGTTACTAGACATGTGACTGTTGAGATGCTTTCACATAAAATGAAAAAGAAAAAATAGCCCTTCACTGGGTTAATTTGAAAGCAGTGACAGCAACGATGAGATGACACGCTGTGACACACATTTATGCCAATCCTAAATGATAATTACCTTTATTTCTCTCACAAACAGGCCCAATTAACGGCTACAAGGAAGCTCTTTCACAGGCTGCTGTGACGTATAGTGAAGCTTTCCATTGTTTCGCTGGATAATGGATTAGAAAATGACAAAACATTTGTGATTTTTATTCTTCTCCATTGTAAATTAATAATGTTGACATTGTTGTGTGGCTAATTGTCAACTTGCAGCACATCTGAGTAGAGGAACCACTTCTGATGTCAAATTTAATTTGTAACCCTATTAATACCTGTCAAGTACCTTTATGCATTTTTTTTGCAGAACTAGATGCATATATTGATATATACAGTATGTACATTTAGCCACAGCTGCAAAGAATCTGATGATGTGACACTTTCTCAATAGGTTATAAAAACAGGCAGCAGCATTTCTGATTGATAAAATCTCATACCCCTCATTAAGAGACTGCTCTGCTACTGTCAAGGACACAGGGCCCCTTAATGCAGAAGGGCAACATGACAATGCAGATTAGATAATGTGACTGCCTGCCGGTCACACTGACTCACGCACACACAGGCAGGGGGCATATTGACAAAATGTCAGAGTCTGTTGTCTGACACATTTCAACAGGCCATCTTCTGTAGTTAATCAGACCACACACACACACACACACACACAGCCAAAAACACCAAATACATTATAGAACTTCGAACACGGGGATTTTCTATCGTGTGCCAATAAGGCTACCCTGAATTGGAATTTACATCTACTACAGGGACGGAGGGACAGAAATAGGCGGAGAGAGAAAGAAACAGAATGAAAGAGCTGCAGAAGAGGCCTGGTAGAAAATCCATAGCCTGTCTGTTATCTGGACAATAATTGGTTTTCCCCTCTATGCCCCTCCACCCCTCTCGCATCCTTCCTTTTCCTCCTCCTCATCCCGCCTACCTCGCCTGCTACCCCTATCTCTCTTCTCTACCCCTCCATCTCTTTCTCTCTTTGCACACACACACACACACACACACACACCGACACAGCCACGCAGGTAGGACAGCAGGAATTCACTGTAGATACATAATTTTCCAGATTCTCTGTGTCGAATTTTGCATTTTTGCACCTGAATGTCTCACTGAACAATGAGCCGACAACACCAAGGAGAAGGCTCAGAGTCAACTAATGCCCCTCGCTGTTATATCACACAGAATGACACACACACAAACAGGTACAGCACCACAAAGGCGTTGCACATGCACACAGTGAGACACACGCACACATGATTAGCGTGAAGCGTGTAATCAGTGAATGGCCTGATTAGCGGGTTACACTACAGTGCAAGACAAAGAGACTCATTTACTCATCCACTTCAAAAAAAAAGAGACAGAAAAACGAGGGGGTGTGGGGGTGGAGGCTCAGGGGAGAAGCTATAAAAATCATTTTGGCTGTGTGGAGATGCCAGAAAGACAGACAGGGAGCAGACAGACACAGACACACACACACTGCCAGATGCAGACAAAGAGGCGAGGAAGAAGAATGCACGACCAACACTAAAGAAATACAAGTGAACAGACAGGCAAGGAGAGGAAGGAAGAGGAAGGACAGACACCAGAGGACATGAGCTCAGACAGACAGCCACACACGCAATCACACACACACACACAAAGGGTTGGTGTGTAGGTTGAAGTCTGCAGGGGGGCTCTGCTGTACTCACTAGTTCAAGATTCAGGAGTGCTTATTCAGCAGAGCTCCCTTTATATTGAGGAGTGAGTCAGAAACAGAGAAGGAGGGACCAGGAGTGAAGGGAAAGGAAAGTCCTCATGAGGGTCGTATTTGGACTGATGATATTTTTGTTCTTGCCCAGAAACATTGTCTCTAATGGGCATTAATCTATTGGGTGGTGGTCCACAAATTTCACAACAAAAACCACTAATAGCATGAATACAATAGAGCAAATAACCAGCCCCGTCTACTCCAGGCTCAGGACTGAGACTAACTGTCACGGTGTTATATGGTTCAGTATCCTACAGACAAGGTGCTTGTCAGGCCCTCTCACAACGTCTAAAAGCACTTTCCGCTACACCTTTCCAGCGCTGGACAGAATGGCTGCCTCTGATTCGTGTGTGCCGCCAAGTGCAAGATCATGAAAAGAGAGAAAATGTGTGTATTCCCATTTGTACAATTCAGTACATCGAAACAACAAAAGAGGAAAACCCAGAGTCCTTGTGAGGCCCCTGTCTTTGAGAGTGGCTACTTGGAACAGGTGTAAACACTTGGTTGGACAGCCTCTGCTTTAGGCTGCTGAAACACTTGGTTAAGATAATATGGTGGGTTTGGATACATTTTGAAAAAAAATCATTGTGGCAGACTCGGCGTTGGCTTTTTCTATATTTGCTGTATTCAGTATCAACAATTTATTAACCCTTGAGAGAGTACTCCACCAATTCAGCATCGCACTAAAACATTGTCAGATGTTTTAACAACTGGAGGTCACATGTTCAACAGCTCCCCTTGTGACAATTCACTAAAAATATATGAAATGTGTAGTGAAAAACTTAGCATCTTCCATTTATTTCTTTTTTACTCAATGCATAAAATATATATTATTGTTAAGTCAACATAATAGATGGGGGACTTTTCATAAAAAATTGAAATAAAAGCGATGATCATCCATGATCTGTTCTCCTGGATGATGTGGACAACAATAAATATCGCTTAAAATGTGAGGGATGACGGTAAAAGGGTGGTCAGAGGAGAAGAGAGAGAGAAGGGGTGAGTGAAAGGTTTTGTGGAGGTTAGATTTCTAATTTACAGACCCGTCCCTCGGGGTTGCCAGGTGTGCGAATGTGCATCAAACACAGCCTGAAGCCACAGATACACAACACCACAACACCTTCATACCCACCTTCAGATCATTCCCTCTCCTCCCCCAACTCACACAAGCACACTCTTTATTCCTACAAAAGTCTTTTTCCAGACCTCTGCCTATTCTCGAACTTAAATTCAATTGCAGTTTGGAAGGATGACTCAAAAGAGTTGAGGAAAAAACTTGAAAAAAAGAGCAAAAAAAATAAAGATTTTTCGCTCTCCCTCGTCACCCCCTCTGTTTTTTCTACCTTTCTCTCCAATCTTAAGAAATGTCCAAAATAATCAACCACAGACGCGTCTAATCATGACTAAAAAAGCTTTTTTGGACACTGATTTGCCTTCCCATCAGTCAAAGGAATCTCACACTTAACCGTCATGCATAAAACAATCTCGAGGATAACTCATACCCGGCCGCTTTCTCAGCCTCGCTGCTTGTCGGGAATAAGTGAATTCTGAATTTGGGAGTAGGGGAACGTAAAATGAGCACTGCATGAGTGATATATTCACTATTTTTCATCCTGTAGTTTGGGGGCAGATGAATATTTGATATCTCTTTTAAAAGGACTCATTCATCACATAGCTCTCATTGGCCAGGGGAAACGAAGGATGAGGTTATGCGGGACAGACTTATGGAAAGTGTCCAGTTATATAGACTGCGCTGGTAATGGAGTTAGAATCGTAGGGGAGGAGAGGGTGAAGTGAAGTGCTGCGCCTAATGACGCTCCATCTGCATTCAGAGCAGTTTAAATAGGAGATACTGAGCTTTAAAGTGTTTTTCCCGTCCAGAAACTAATATAACTTTTTGAATTTGCAGGTCAGCCCCCTCAATAAACTTTTCAAAATGTCTACCTGCAGTCGCCAATAATGGATGAAGGTGTGTTGTGGGAATAAGTTTTGATCTAAACTCTGCCTTGAACTCCAGAGTTATGGATCTGAGCCCACCTTTCTTACAACATTAAACACTTTTCTAACTTGCTTTTGGCTAAAGGTGGAATCTTTTTTAAGGTGGAATCTTTCACTCCATCTGAAACTACTGGATGGATCGCCATGAAAACTGTTACAGACTTTCATGATCACCAGATGATGAACCCTGATGACTTTACTGACTTTTCCTCTGATGCCACCATGAAGTTGATATTTGCCTCAACAACCATTGGATGGACTGCCATGAAAATTTGGTTTAGACATTCAAACTCCCTGCAGTATGAACAGTAATAACTTTGGTGACTGACTTAAGCATTTAGCTCAAAGCTCCTGTTTGTCTAAGTGCAGCCTCACAGAGTCTCTAGCATGGCGCAGTGGTGTGTTATTTTTCCTTAATTCAAAAGAAATAAAATATGTATAGATACTTACAAATATCCAGTGTTATAATAATGTCAAGATATAAATAATATATATTCTCAGAAACATATGAACACACAATATTAAATTGATAAAAAATAAATTAACTCCCTCTATGATTGATGAAATAATAACTTTCATGATAATTATAGAAGTAAATAAAAAAGATACATTAGACACACATACAATACCCAAATATTCATCACTTTTATTGCACTATACTCATCTACAATTGCTTAAAAGGCCTCTGTGGCAGAGTTTATAATTATCCTTCCCAAGACTCATTCAACATCTGAGATAAATCCTTATAATATCATTCATAAATGGGCCCCAGACACTTCGAAATCTTTCTTGTTTATCTTTGAGCATGTACGCAGCCTTATTTTTTCCAAAAGTAAACAGAGACAATTCCTTAAGCCGCTCGGCTGGCCAATACTTTTCCATGTTAATGCTCTGTGGACACGTGTCTACAAAGATCTGTTCTCTGTGTTTTATATTGTGTCCCTCTGGATAGATACCAAGGACAAAAAAAACTTGGATTGATGAAATCTTCTTGTCCAATTTCTTCCCAAGATTCCCTAATTCTTGGTCATTTCTATGCACAATGGAAAAATGTACCTTTGACTAAACTCTGGAATGTTTGGGATTGAGTTAAATAAATTGAGTTTTCCTGGTGAGATGTATACTCTGATTAACCAATTGTTCAAAATACGTGTTAGCAGTCTGAATTTGAGCTTTATTGCATTCTTCATTCAGCATTTCCTCTTGTAGATTGCCTCCGTGCTTTCACTTTACAGTCAGTAAATTCCAGAGATCTAGCCATCAGCAAGTTAAATACTTCCGATTTAATCCCTTTTCCAAAGGGATATTTAAGAAAAGCTTTCTCCACTGAGGATGAAGCAGGGACAGCCAAGGATTGTTTTTGTTTGGATCCAATAAAGCTCTTGAGCTGCAACTCATTTTTAGAAAATGGTTGCTGGGGACATTGTGCTTGGCGATGTTTTAATATTAACCAAGGCAATCACGTGCATTTCAGTATAAGTTTAAAGGTTTTAGTGTAAAAAAGGGGTTTCTAAACAAATGAAGCTGTGGAAAGTGAAAGGTGAGACCTGAGCTGGAAATAGGGACACTTGGGTAGTTGCTGGCTGTAGGAGCTGTGTTAGTGATGTGTGAGTGGTGTCTGAATACATTACACACATACATCCCTATGATGCCGCAGCTACAATCCTGCAGCACATGCTATCACTGACTGAGTGCATCACTCCTGTGACGAGACCGAGATGGTGAGAGTAAAAAAGACAACAAGTGGCACTCTACCGGCATCAGCAAAGCCTGTTGGGAAATGTGTATCCCGTGGGAGGCTGTCAGCTCAAGGTAATTCACTTCCTGGTTGTTCTGCACGCGCTCTCTCGATGTCAGCACCGAGGAGAAGACGAGTGGGGAATCAATCACAGAGGGAATTAAAGAAGCCATCACAGCCTGGGTAGATGTCACACACGCACACGCACACACACACACACACACACACACACACACACTGTAAACTCAGCCTTGAGCTTCATCACTCATACAGGTAAAGGCCATTGTTATCCACACACCTGGTGACAAATTACATAAGACACATGAGAGGAACCAGCACACACACACACACACACACACACACACACACAGGCTGAATGTGTCTTTAATATTCATATGGAGTCAGGCTGCGGAGGTGATCAGTCGCAGACTAATCAGAGGTGATTAGCTGTGTGTGTGTGTGTGAGACAGACACACTGAGGGAGTGCTGCATAATTAGGAAAACTCCAAATTTGCACAGAGTAAAGATGAAAGCGTTTCTGGTGACTTTTCATCAATGAATGTGTTAAACTGCAGTGCAATATGGTTGAAATCCCTTTCTGCAGGATCTGTCTGTCCAACACTCTCATCACGTGTGTGTGTGTGTGTGTGTGTGTGAGTGACATGGGTGTGCATCATGAATAGTATGTAGCTGTGCATTCATGATGCTCACTTCTCTTTAATGTTTCTATACTCATTTGCCACACCTCTGGCTGGTTCACAGGAGATACTGCACCAGCTGTGGACCATCGGAAGATGCTGAACTGAGCTTGAGTGTATGTACTACACTACTGCACCGACAAAAGTATGCAAATGGTCGAAAATTAGACGAATGTGGAATCGTTGAACATTTAATTCCAAAACCCCGTGGGCATTTATCTACTGCCATAACAGCCTCCATTCTTCACTGAAGGCTTTCAGCAAGACATGAGAACCTGTCTGCAGGGAGTTGGGTGCAGGCCAGTTGAGTTCTTCCTCAACAAACTGAAAAATCTGTTCTTTATCGGCCTAATTTGCATGATTTTCTCAGGTTTCCTGAAGAGACATGCAGAAAATACAGCAGGTCAAAGAACCAGGAAACCTACCGTTGTTAAACCTACAGAACTTTAATCCACTTCAGCCACAGTGTCCTTGCAAATAAAGCAAACTCAAAGATACTAATGATGGGCACAAAACACAGCCTTGTCAGTTTAATAGTAGTAGTAGCTTTAACAGTTGAATAGCTTAATAAAAGATATCAAGATTGGACTTTGAAAAACGTATATGAGTCCAACCCCATGAAGCACACACTCACACTTGCATTCATAACTTCCCCCCAGTGCCTTCCAGCGTAACCCTCACCCTGACCACATAATGACATTAGCATTTCTAGCCGTCTTCTCTCCACATCTTATCTACTTCAAAAGCAGCGCTTCATTAACAACTGCCATCTATCAGAGAGCAGGGAGCCGGGAGGAATGTGTGTGTGTGTGTGTGTGTGTGTGTGTGTGCGCCCACAACACTTGCAGTGCTATGTGGGGTCACAGACTTGTAGATTAGTGTGACAGACTGGACGTCACACCTCACCCTCCGTCCCGTGGCTGCATGTTGCTTCTGTGTCTCCTCCACTCAGTATCAACGTGTTTACCTCGTGAGGACCAAACTCTTCAGGAAGTGTGCAAAATCCACCCATGGTGAAGGTAACGCAGGGAATTAAATTAAGGAGAAATACCCAGCAACACTCTCCTGGTAACAGATTTAGCACATTAACGGCATGAATTACATCTTTCATTACGTAGTGAAGCGAGAAGCCACAACAGCGGTGATCAACACTGATTTTACAACAGCTAAAGCCTATAATTTTAGGGTTTAGGGTCAAAAATAAACAGAGAAGCTACTTAAATACCCTTTGGCAACCTTTTACATGGCAAATTAAATGTATGTATTTCCTCTGTTGTAAGCTATATAAAGTCTTCTAGGAAAATTAAACCAAACTAATGACTCAGGCAGCCAAAAATGCTGTGCCAAACAGCCAAAATCTAGCCCATCTCGTTGCCACATTCGTGCCAGACTCATTATTAATAACGAACCAAAACTCCAAGCCTCGACTTTGGCCCAAAGTTGGTCCAAGTTCTGCTAACCAAAGATACCACGCTCTGCCAAAATCTGTCAAATCTGGGAACCATACTGTGTGTTGACCAATTTGACCCGACTTCTTTCTGTTCTGGGGGAGCTGCACTATTTTACCTTCTCACACGGAGTCACACACACTCATCAGAGCATTCGTCATGTCTCTTAGATTAAATACTACATGTAGAACATCTCTGCAGAACATTAGCACGCTCTAAAGACTCATTTAGATCCACATTACTCATGTGCACTTGCTGAATTGTTTTTGCAGTCTTGCAGGTATTTGCCACGAGCAGCTCATGTACCAACTGTACAAATTTTACTTACCACTGTGTGGTTTTTCACGCCATCGTGTGTGTGTACGTGTGTGTACGTCACATCCACTTATGTTCTTGTATTGACAGGCCTGACTAAACTGCTCATTATACAGGTAATTATCTTATTTATAAATCTGACAACTGTACTAATACGACTGTGATTATATGAAATATAATACAAGAAATCCACTGTGAATGTAGTCATTTCTACAAAGTAACATGCACTTGTGGAACACTTGCAGAGAAAATACATCAACACTGTAAACTAGAACCAAGCATTAATCTGCCAAGCCACAAGTCAATGAAGACGTCAAGGTAATAAAGCTGAGCTATGCTAATGTGGCTATTCAATATCCAGTGCATTACAAACTGCACAGAGAGCTAAAAAGCCATCCGACAGTTTGCACATATGCCTAAAAAGCATTCATTCCTTATTTTTGGTCTGTATTTGTGTTTGACATGTAACAATCACCACCTGGCAGGAGGTCAAAGGTCAGTCACATTTTTATTCCCCCGTTCATCACTCTGTTTCCTGACGTGACCTGGCCAGTACCAGTAAATCTCAGGTTGAGACTGCAAGGGGAAGCACTTCTCGGAAGAAAGCTGCAGATTCCCCGAATTCCTCATCTGCCACCATCAACCAACACCAAAGCCACGCCAAGGGGCACGATGGGTAAAAGATGTTCCCACGTGGTGATAACGCATGTAGTGTGGCGTGAGATGTGAGCGAGAGAGGGAGACGTAGGGGGAGAGAGGGGAAGTGGGTTTTGATAGGTAGGGATCAGAGAGAGGGGGAAAAAAAATAAAGAGCGACACTAGGGACGCTGGATCGTCCATCTTGGGGGAGGAGGAGAAGGAGAAGAAGAAGAGGGCGGAGGGTGACTGTGGAGTGAAGTGAGTGATGGAGGGGAAGGCAGAGAGATATTGACAGAGAATCCAGGGCACCAGATGGAGGGAGAGAAACAGAGATTTGAGACTCAGACAAAAAAAACAAAGATTTAGATTGAGCGAGGAACAAAGAGAGACAGAGGCTTAGAGTGCAAGCAAGAGTGTGTGTGTGTGTGTGTGTGTGTGTGTGTGTGTGTGTCTTGGCGAGTATGGAGGTCTCAGTTTCTTGGCAGGATGCTGCAACAGAGTTTGGCCAGGACCCTAATGGAGATGTAAGAAGCCTCTGAGTTTGATCACACACACGCGCACACACACGCACACACACACGCACACACACACACACACACACTTTCACACCTTCATCCCCTCTTGATCACCGTGGCTCCAGACAAACTCGATGCACTGACGCCACTGTTGAACCCAAAACTAATGGCCACAGACTCACTGAATGACTCCTGCTGCACATAATAATGGATGTAAAACAGGCTGCCATGTTCCAGCAGGCTACATCCAGGTGAAAGAACGCAATTTGGAGAGCTAATGCTAGAGTTTTTTGCTGCATGAACAGAGCCTCATCTGGGTTTCCTCCATGTTTTCTTTGCACTTTTTAATGGATTTCTGAGCTCATCTCAAGGTCTTATTTACTGAAAACTGTAGCAGTAGTTTCTTCTTGCAGCAGAAAACCAGGCAACTTTTAAATGTGTGAGGACATGAAATCTGTATGAGGAGCATCTCTAAACCAATTTTATTCCTTAGAAAAGGGTTTCCAGTGAGAGCTTGTGAAAAAAAACACAATAAGGCTCAAATTAGCCAAAACTTAGCTGCTGATTGTGTTTTTTAGCTGTTTGTACAGTGATAGAGGATTTTATCCACATCACCCAGCTCAAATATTGTGATATAGTTTTTAGTATCATCTGGTGTTTGGTTATCTTAATTTGGACATACATGTTGTCTTTCATGCTGTCTGTTACAGTTAAGCGATAGACTTTTCTGAGCTTTTCTAGCTCCATGAAACGATTTTTCAGAAAATGTAACACAGCCGATCACAACAGAGCTGCAACCAAGGTCCTCACCTGATTCATTGATTTGCATATAAATGCCAGAAAATTGTAGAAATTTTTCTTTTATTTTTACAGAACCCAAGGTGACATAATCTAATTACTTGTTTTGTCCATAATCCAAATATATTCTGTTTACTGTCAGAAATGACAAAGGAAAGCATCACATTGTCAGACAGACTACAACAAGGGAATTGTTGGCATATTTTTTAAAAATTACCAAGACAATTATATTTGAATATATATTTGAATTATATTTGATGGCAATAAATACATAATTAAAATTAAAGGAACAATCTGTCAAAGTAAATCCCATATGCACAACATTTGGTGACATACTTGGGTTTAGTTTAGTTTGAGTATGCTGGATTTACATGAAAAATACTTTCTGTTAAATCTTTACAGCTTTTGCAACCTTTGAATGAAATACTATATAACTATAATTACTCAAAGTAGAGCTTGTGTTTGAACTGCAATGCATTCTGGTCTATTAAAGCTCCTGTTTGTGACAGTTTGTGTGTGTGTGTGTGTGTGGTCCTCTTAATCCAATCTTTAGTATGACTTGCATTCTCGACAGATAACCTTTGACCCACTTTCCTGCACCACGTGTAGCTCTTGGATTCCCATCAGCTCTCACCCTTAATGCTCCCCAAACCAACACACACACACACACACACACACACACACACACACACACACTATGAATGCTAGCGGTGGTTATGCAAGGACACTGGTTATGTCACACACTTGGACACACACACACACACACACACACACACACAAAGACGCAGGCTGCCAGAGTTGGTTTTGGTCGTCTGATTTGCTGTTTCCGGAAACTGAGAGCTAAAGTGCTGCGGCCGTGAAACAACTTGAGAAAAATAAACAACAGTTTTGTGGATTTCTTTCTCGCTCTTCATCCGTATTGGACAACACAGAAAGTAGTCACACCACTACACACACACACACACACACACACACACACACACACACTGAGCCCCATGCTGTGAGCTACAGAGATGGAGAGCCGCTTAAAGACTCCAACACAAGCAGGGTAAGGCATCAGAAAATAAACGTCAGGGAAGACCGTCTGTGAGGATGCCAATTAAAACAGAGAGTCCATGCACAAGTGTGTATTTGAGTGTGTGTCTCCCATGAGAGTCACTTCACTTCACTTAAAGGTTGTTTGTTTGCACAGGGAGAGAGAGGTAAACACGCCTCGCCACACACACACACGCACACACACACACACCAACAAAACAAGATGGGCTCTCCCTTGCACGTTATTGAGCGAGTGTGACAGAGTGAGGAGGGATCAGCCACCATCTGCTGTGTCATGAGTCATTCTCTAGGAGTGTATCAGCTTTCGATCACCGTCACTCCATCACAGTCACTGTCTTGTCACACACGGCACACGCATCCATCCTCATTTCCTCAGTACACTCGTTATGATGTGCACGATCACGGACTGTCATCATAAATTTATTGCTAATATCGGTCTGTAAGGCTTCTTAAAGGAAAATCCTATCTGAACTTTCGCACAATCTCATTACTACAAAAAGCTGCGTGAATATTAGGACTGACCTGATCCCCTAGATTAGTCTGATCACCAGCAATGACCTGATTTAGACAATCTGGTATTTATAATCTGGTAGCGCAGTTTTCTTCCTCAATGTTGTGTTTTTGCTTTAAGTTACATTCATTCAGGCACACAAAAATAAAAGTGTATCCCTTGGAAATTAACATAAAAATACATTAAATCCATCTCAGATGTGAACCAGCAATTAAAAACATGATGTACCAGTTAAAGGTGCTTAATTAATTATGTAATCTCATCCAGTCTTACCGGGTATGTTGTATTTATATAACAATGCAGACTTTTCTGTAATATTTGTACATCTTCCGCAACCTTTGAATGGAATATAGCTAACTATTTAACTATAATTACTCAGAATAAAGCTTGTGTTGGAGTTTTCAATGCATTCTGGTCTATCAAGGCTCCCATTTGTGAAGAAATTTGTATCTCTGGCTCTTCTTAGAGCAATATGAACACTCTAGGAAGAAGCTTTGGCTCATAAATTCACAACTGTTTAAGTGATATGTTACAGGAAATTCTTTTAAACACAGTTATAGCTACTGGATATCTCCCAGTGTGACACCGGGCCATCTGCATTTGACCAGTACACACACATACACAAAGAGGACACGTGTACCCAGACATCCGGCTAATAGCTGGATGTGTTCGGAGACCTACAAACACACAGCCACCATGTAAAATGCAGGTCATCTACAAGAGAATATGACCCATTAAAGTGCAATGAGATCATCCAGTATTGATTTTCCACTGTGCACATGTGCAAAGCTCCACACCACAAAACTGCGGCATTACAGCCAGAGGCTTGTCTTCTCTACATCCTATGCTTAGGCCTCTGTGTGTGTGTGTGTGTGTGTGTGTGTACAGTATATGTGCGTCCGTGTTCATGTCCCACTTGGCGGTGTGGTGCAATTCTTTCAGTGCAAAGAGGAACCTCATGACTTAGGAATGCTACAAATGGCTCAGAGGCCTTAAGATGGGATCATTCCCATAAAATTATCCTGCACACACTCCTCCGCTGTGACCCCTCTGTTGACTCACTCATCTGCTAAAGTACAAATAGCTCTTTATTGAGAGGTGCGTCACACAACTGGACACTCACAGACACCCATGAGTGCGCGCAAGCAGATGTACAGGCGATGTTTTACAGACATCCCCTCATGGGCCGCTGTCTTGACCCAATAAAAGCCAAGTGTGTGTAACACAGTAGACATAACTCACTGACAATAACACCAAAACCTACAGATGTTTTTCCACCCATAATGCATCTGTCAGACCTCAACTTCACCCTTCCTGTCAGTCTGGTTTCAGAGTTTTGTTCTGCTTTTAAAAAAGAGAAAGCTATTGCGCTTTGTTTTTTCAGCTACGATTTCCTTTTTGTGCCATTCTTTAATCTCCCTCAAATTAATTCAGTGTTTATAAGGCAAACACACCTTGCAAAAAAGGTTTTTTGGATGTAGAAGATGAGATACATACAGCAGTAAGTTGGACGTGCTGTATATTTTCTGTTAAGTCTCATATTAACACAAATTCATGGCATGAAGGCCAAACCAACATCATCAGACAAATGTTTCATCAGACTACATAGGCTACTCATTCTGATCAAGTTTTGCTAAATAGTGACTTCACATGGAAAAAGTGACAACATTACGTACTCAAAAATGTCAGTATACATGCGAAAAGCGTGATTTTTTTTCCTTTGCTCACATAGTAACAACCAAACCGCCTCCATGGCAACTGAGCAAAATGCATCCCCCAATGAAGGTGATGCGATGTCGCTGAAGCTCTGCAAAATGTCCAGTAAGTGGACCTTGTGTGAAATAGCTGTCTCCAAGGTTACTAATGCACCTTGAAGTTACGAAAAAACCACAACTAATGAAGGTCAATGGAACAAGATTAAGTCTACAGCCACACTGTGCCACAGCAATGCTTTGAGCTAAATGCAAACAGCGGCATGCTAAGACGCTCACATTGACAATGCTAACATGCTGATGTATCGTTTACCATGTAATCCATCTTGGTTAAGCGTGTTAGCATGCTAACATTTGCTAATTAGCACAAAACACAATGTGCAGCTGAGGCTAATGGGAGTGCCATAAACCTTTTGGGCAAATTAGCATTTTAAACTGATGAGGGCGCTGGAGGAAAAGCCGGGGATTACCAGCGGCAGTGCGGTTCATCCTCTGGGATCATGAACATCTTTTGAACAATGAACAATTACATGAACAATTCTGTGGCTGTTGAGATCTCTCCAACATTTCCATCCTTAAACCTGATAAATCCTGATAAAAAGCAGGGCCAGTATGACAACTAGCGTAGGATACTGTACAGCATGAGCGTGTAGATTGCAATAGGGACACGGCTTATGCAGCAAGCCTACATCCTGTTTTACATGTGGGAAGTTGGAACAGACAAAAAAAAAAAAAAAAACACCAGCATGCAAACAGCTTCAATGATTCCTTCCCACCTGAACACTTCATTATCTCTAGAGAGGAAATTATGTGCACAGAAAGAAGAACAGAAACAAACAGACGTAACGCTGTGTAAACCACGGAGAACAATTCAACACATGCTCTTGACCACTTGTTACAAACATTTTTCTATCAAATGTGTTACTCATAGAGGAAAACAGAGGCAGCAGAAATGATAACAGAGAGCTGCACTGCATTTGTCACTGCTGCTGTACTTTTCTGTGTGTGCACAACTGCTCTAACACTGCAGTCTCCTGCCTCTTCCTCTGTTTGGAGGGGGGTGGGGGGGGTCTCCGATCAGAGGCTGCATTTCAATACACTCCCCCGATGAATTCAGCTGTCTTGACTCTCTCTGGGTTTGGTTCTTGCCCTTTTACGGCTCAGCAGGATGCCCCAGACCTCAGATTATGAACCCCTGGCTTAGTGTGTGAGTGGTTGGCATCCTCCCTGCCACTGTGCGACCTCAGCCCGGATCATGAGACGCTCTACCGAGGGCCTCGAGGCAGTACTCCTCCCAGACTCCACCACCACCCCCCGCCTTTGATCTGCTAATCACCTGGTTCTACCTCGGCCTCAGCAGAAAGAGGGTGAGGCTGCACGGGCGGGAGGAAGGGACAATAATAAATCTCAGCAGTTGTTCTCGCGGCCAGATTCAAGCCTTTGTGGTTTGAGTTTGGACAAAAAGGAGGATTCAAGTAGGTTGTTGGACACAAATGTGCCACAAAATGTACTGTCATGCATGTAAGCCACATGGCTAGATACTAAAAATAATGGAAGGATTAAGTCGGTATTTCCATATGAGCTCAGATTTATGGGTCAGGGGTTCAAGGTGAACATTTTGCCACCTGTTAACCCGATGACGCTCACAAACTACATTCTCTGTTCTTGAGGCGACGATGGAGGTGATTTCAACAACCAAAAAGCAGCCAGTCTGAGCCGAATCCACGTCACCTTTTCAGGAAATCCATGTTTGCTGATTGTTTGTCTTCTGGCAACATGAATACAGAGCCAAACTTCAACATCCTCCACGTCTGACCTTCCCAGCATCATGTGAACAAAAGCAGCGCCATGCAAACACAGCAGCAGTGGATCCCCACAGGATCAATTTAGTGATACTGTTACAGACGAGAATACCTTGAATGCCCACACAGACACTACAGAGACATAAAGACAGGAGGACATGGTGGTTTCTGTGCCTCCTTACACATGAAACAAGCTAGAGTGGCTACAAATTCATCCACTACACCAGCATCACACTCTTTCGTCCTCACGCTCAAAAAATCAACATTTCGACAGCTGTCAGAGTCGTGGATCTGAAGGTACTGTCTGTTCTTTTTGTTCTCTGCGAGCAGAGCAGTGGCTCCCCAAGCACTCAAACCAGTCCTGGCACCCAGAGAGCACAGGGGATGACTAACCTTCAGACTGTCGAACACTGATCAGTTCTGTCAGGGATACAATATACGCCTCATGTAGATTTGGCCTGCAGCTATCATATCTGCCTTTAAAGTGCACTTTGCTTATACAACTCTCTTGACTTTCAGCTTCCTTTCTTTTCTTCTCTTCTCCCCTCCTGTGTAATGCAGCATGTTGCAACCCCTGCACACAAAGCTGTTGAAACACCTCACACACAGGCTTCATCTCCGGGACTCCACACGGAAGGAATGTGCTGCTGAATATATACATTTCTCACTCCATACTGCAGCTGGGAGGAGCACAGCTGAGACTGGAGCAGCGCTTCCTTCACTCATTACTAGTGCACTGACCTATGATGGAGCTCAATTGTGCCTAATTTCGCAGCATGGAAACCCCTCCAGGAATCCCCTCCAGCACCCCCGGGGGGGCTCCCCGGACACCGTAGCGGTCGTGTGAAGGAGATGAACGGCTTCTTACCTCAGAAGGCTGGGCAGAGGGATAGAGCCGGATCCTGACCCCAGTATCCCCTTCTTCCCACTCAACAATTTCTCCACCAGGGCAACATTCCCGGTCCGGGCGGCTTCCAGCAGCTCCTGCTCCTTCCCCATCCCGGATACAAGTTTGCAACGACGGGGTGGTGAAAATCCAACAAATCTCCCATAAATCCTCCGACCCCTTTCCCTCACTGTGTGGTGTGGGAAAGCATCTGAAAGGATCCCTCTCACTGCATGCTGCTGCTGCTGCTGCTGCTGCACGGTGGTTTAGGTGTTATTGATGCTGCAGAGCAGGTTTGACGTGCGCTGCTCCCCCGGCGCCTTTATTATAACCTCAGTGCGTTCACACGCACGGCGCCCTAATCTCCTCCGGTGTGAGTCCGCCGACGCGCACGCCTCCCCGGTGTAACCTCAGTGCAAACAAGCGCTGCAGGGGGAAACCTGGGGCTCCGAGGCGAATCCCTCACTGTGAAGTAAAGAGTAAGGCTGGTTTGAGGAGAAAAAGTCCGGCTCTGTCCGAACAGAGGCTCCCGTCCGGTCTGGAGCTCCAGCTGGTTACAGGCGGGAGGTGAAGCCCGCTCCGCCTCCACAGGCTCTCCTTGTCCCGCTGTGATAGCCACCTCTCCGCCCAGAACCCACCGCACTGCCCGGTGCCTGCCGCTGTCGCCTGAAACACAGCCGTCAAGTTAACCGGGTTATAACCCAGGACTTCCTGTCGGGGCTTTCAAAATAAAACCCCTCACTCGCTGTTGCTCAAAACAAACTTCATCATCCGCCCTCAGACATGGGAAATTAACTTTATTTGGCTTTTTATGTCCTATGTGAGCTGCCTTGTTTAAAAGAAGATTAAATTATATATTATATATTAAATCAATTAAACTATATTGTCTTTACAAACCATAGGTCAGACAGCTCATAATGCAGCCTGTTAACTACCAGATAGATAGATAGATAGATGTATCTTTAAGTTAATCCATCATCCAGGATGAGGATTTACATACAATAAAGCACAACCTTTTTTAACATTGTTTTCCCAGTTAAAAGGGGAAAAAATATGACAGATCATAAAGTTTGATAAGGCAGGTAAAAAAAAAAAACAACCCAGACGGACAAATGCATGACAATGTTATGGGGAAACTAAATAAAATGCAGTAAATTCTTCGAAGACTTTGTCAAGATCATGAGCAGAAAAACCTGCAAAAAAAAGGACAATAAAATAAGAGCAGGGACCCAAATAGCCTTTCTCTTTCTCTGAGGTGTATTTATACTAGCTGGTCTCAGTTTTGTTGTGTGTTGCTTTGTTTAAACACAAATAAATGTAGAAATGTGTAACAGGCCCATGTAAATGGTAAATGGTCTGGTTTGTATAGCGCCTGTCTAGTTATTTCAACTACTCAAAGCCATGACATTCACCCATTCACCCATCATTCATACAGGAGGAGGAGACTATTCTTTCATACTCATTCACACACACTTGCCCAAGGACACTTCGACATGTTCAAGATCAGGTTAGGATCTACTTTAAAGCCCTTTACTGGTTCATGTTCCCAAAATAATGTGCATTGGTATTGAACAAGCTGTTGAATATGAGGTAAGCCTGAATATTTCGAGGGCCCTGGAGCTCTGGAGCATTTGCCTTGGACATCCGTCCATTTCTGGAGACAGAGACAACCTGGTCTTAACCTGGTTACTCTAAACCTTTATTTTGAAAGCGGAGGCGGCCTCTTCCGCTGCTATTCTGTCGGACCTGACTCACAGACTCTCCGTACAGTCTGGGCGTGGATGACGATGCTACAGCACCAACAGGAGGCGATGCCTTTGTTAGTCTCTTCAAAAAGTCACAGTCAAACCCACCAGCTGTGCCAGTTGTTGCCACTTTCAGACCATTCACATGTTCGGCCGGACCTGCGCATGCGCAGCTGGCCCTCCACGCTGGAGGTGTGTTGGCGTTGCTGCAGCTGAGTGGATGTGGAGACAGGTGAGGTCCTGAACAGCCACTCTGTCATGTATGAATGGAGAATAAAGGCAGAGGGGGTTTATTTTATGTGCTCTGATGTGTTCACTGACAGCCTGGGAAACAGACACACCCACACCCCCCTTCCTGCTCTTCACCCTGCCACCGGTGCATGCTGGGACCTGCCTGATGACTTCAGTCTGCTGCTTAATTGGAATTTGGAGAGACCTGTTGCCTTCACGGGCTCCACTTACAGCTGGTATTTTTAACTTCTGAACGAGTTGAGACTGATTCAGGCTGATTGGGCTGCAGAGAACTATTACTTCATAGTTGTTATTGATGGTTATATACTGAAAATGGTTAACCACAGTCCAAGACACAAAAATATTCATTTACAAGGGATGTAAAACAGGGAAAAAAAAGGGTGAACCAGGGGATTTTTGGCATTTTTGCTTGAGAAATTAAACTGATTATAAAAATGTCTGTTGACGACCTGACCCATTAATCAAGCAGAGGTTATCCTAACAAAAACAGCCAAAACCACAATGTATATTTAATTTGCAGTGCTATAATAAAAAGAGTGAAGCAGAAAATCTTACCATTTGTCTTCCATAGCCCTTCTTCACAGAGGACATTTGAACACGTCACAGTAGGAAAAGCACAGGTGTGAATAATAAAATTAATGATGGCTGAATTCCATTTAGCTGCTTCAGTTCAAGGGTACTGGTTTTAGTCACACCTGTGCTTTTCCTGCTACGACAAGTCAAAATGTCTGCTGTGAAAAAGGCCCAAACCAGGACTCGGAAACTGGACCAGCTTAATGGAACTCAGCCATCGTTAATTTTATGACAGCAGTATTAAATAAAACGGGCAGTTTCGGCCCCACGCAGATAGGGCACGGGGCCAAGACACAACCTGATGCCTCTGTCTTTCATCCAGCTGTACATTGTGCTGGCATACTCTCCCATGTCCTGCACGCACACACACACACACACACACACACACACACACAGTATATAAATGAGTGTGTACATGCTTTGCTTACATAAGCGGACCTGCACTGTGACTTCACCATCATCACAGAAACATTAAGCTACAGTATGTAAACAGGCCACAGCAGAACTTTCCTCTCCTTCACACACACACACACACACACTTAATGCCCTTCTATGACTCAGTGCGCTACTCCAGCCATAAAATGTCATGACCATTTATGTGCACAAAGTCCAAACGCTCTCCCGCAGTGGTTCAGTGAAGCTCCTTCGAGGCTGCGCTTACATTTAAAGAGCTCCTCGTCTCCACTTATCACAGAACAAACTTCAACATCGCTTCTCATTCATTCCCGAAAATGAAAGTGATCTCATGTTATTAGCTTTGCAGGAGACAAAACCCCTGTACCTTTTCTGATTCACTTTTCAGTAGATATAAATGTGACTTTCCTATTTAAGGCGGTAAGACAGCCCTATAAGCACCCCTCTGGCCACAAGGAGCAGATGTGATGTCTTTCATTTAAACAGCACATGGACATCTGTGTCTGCTCAAAGTCCTGTCATGTGGGATTTCATCATAGGAGCATTTTAGAGTGCTTGTTTTTTGTTGACTAGTTCTTCTAATGTGACAGATTTTTCGATGCCCAGCACTATCCAGTAGATATGTTCGATAAAAGGGGGGAAATAAATGCTTGCGCACGAATAAATCCACACCAGAAACGTACAAAAAGGTGAAAACTTTTAAATTGGATACCCTTTTATTTTCATCAGTATTTCAGCAGCTTTGACAGACAAAATACAACTTATTACTTTTTGTGTCTTTTACTTTCTCCATGGGGTTTCAGAGGGTGGAGGATCCCACAGAGGAGAGGAGGAGGGGGAGGAGGAGGGTGGTGATGAATGGAAGGAAAAACATGGATGAAGAACATCTTCCCCTCTCTCGCCAAACCAAACGTTTACAATCGCGTGAAAATCCTTCCTCTGGCATTTCGAGTCTTGATGCCGCGTTTGTGCAGAGAACTAGTCGTGCTTCACGTCTTTTAGAAGAACCAGAACTTTTATTTATTTATTTATTTTTTTAAAGAGAGAGACTGAAAGTATCTGGACCGAGCTGGTCCAGGTTATGACAGTTGCATATGTAGGCTGATAGATGTACTGAATCCACTGTTAACCGTTGAGTGTGAGAGCAAAGTTTTGAGAACTGTCCTTTTATAGTCTTCTGTGCTGCACCAAAGCATGTGCTGTTAGAAAAGTCAGTCTATTTTAGTCATTTTTAGCATCTACTCAGGATTTTCCCTCACGCTTGGAACAGCAGAGGATATGATCGTTTATCCATGAAAAAAAATTACACATGGCAGATTAGAAATGTACACAAAGACACACGCGTATATGTAGTCAGGCAGCTTTAATGTGCCTTAATTTTCCTACGACTTTCCTATCTTTTTTTTTTTTTTTTTTTTTTTTAAGAAAGGAGCACACGAGAGATACTTTTCTTAATTCCTCTCTCCACTCCTCGGCTCAGTTCTTGTCGTATTTACAGTGCCTCAGTTTTTAAAAGTGCTGCACATGTTAAGTAGCTATTTACACATAGAAAAATAGGAGAGGGGCGGTGGCGGCGGTAAGGAGGGGGAGATACAGACATTATTGTGGGACATTTTGCTGACGAAGCCGTGGAAGTGACCGATTTAAATTCATCCTCTGCTTGCAATGAAATGCTTGTTCTGGCCGACACAAACAAACAAACACACACACACATTCAACTGAAACACTGCATAACCATTCAGAGTTCTGGAGAAAATAGTTATGTGTTCACATTCTTATACAATATACACTGTACACACTCAGTGAGAGGATGATTTGCCTCGCCCCCTCTGAATATGAAAGCACTAAATTACAAGTTGAGTTTCAGTGCAGTGCAAAATAAGTCATTTGAGACATTCCTCTTAAGATATGACATTCATTATTCCTTCATACCTACAGGACTGAATCATCTCAGATTAGCTGTGATTTTGTTTTTTTCTGTGTTAACTGACACAGGAGCAGTGTGGGAAGGGTTCTGTAGGCACAACCTTGGATATACATCTTCGTCCTCTTTCTTACACACACACACACGCAGGCACACACACAGGTTGAGTCGCACTTAATGTCATTTCTCCGTTTTTAACTCTCTCCAAATGTGTCGAGCCTCCACAGCCCAAAGTGGAGAACATGAAACAGACGACAAGCGTGTAAAAACGTGTATTTTCTTGAGCCTTCACGCAGACTCTGCATTGCTTTATGAAGGAATTATTTTGAAGTCTAAAGTCACATGGTGGCTCACTCGACAAATAAGCGCATAAAGGGAGCGGGTTTAGTCAAGAAATCCCCCTTTTTCTTTGCTTGTTGTTGTTACTTTTGATTATTTTGCTGACCCTCAGTCCTCCTGACTGCAGAACAGCGGGGGCTGAAAGACTTGGCTGGCTGGGTGTGAAGGGAGAGCCGGGTTTAGCTGGTGTTGACTTTGAGGTTCCTCATGCGGTGCAGCAGCGAGTCCTTCTCCATCTGAGCCTCAGCCAGCGCCATCTTGGCTCGGGACAGCTCCACTTTCAGACATTCGTTTTCCTCCAACAGCATCTGTGAACAAACGAACAATGAATCCAGGCCACGGGGAGGAATCAGTGTGTGTGTGTGTGTGTGTGTGTGTGTGTGTGTGCTTGTTTTGGTGGCAAATGTTTAGCACACGGTTCCCTTTCTGGAAATTTTTGGGAGCTTTCAGCCTCATCATATGGCCTTCATCAGCGGTCATGGAGATGGGCAAAGATGAAGTCCATGAGATGTGGTGAAAGCTCAACGAAATTTCTAGGTAGTGGACCTTTTTTGTCAAACTGCATCTCTAAAATATAAATCAATGAGGAATCTTTCCTTAAGTTTTGTGGTTTAGTTTGTGTTTGCATGTTAACCTAAATGAAATGAAACCGAATATAAGGCCTGCTTCCACCGTAGTAGCTGGTTATAGCTGCGAAGCTTAGTGTTAATTAGTCCCCCAAGATATAAAAGCAAACTTTTTCTCCATTTTCAACGTTCCATCTGAACATGTAATGCTTGTATTCTGTGTAATTTGACAAATATATCCCTCCCACTGTAAATAAGTGGAAGCCAAGCAAGCAACTGGAATAGCTTTGCAAAACCCAAATTTGGCGCAAAATCCAGGACGATCAGGAGAAAAAAAAGAAAAAAAAAAAGGCTCTCTTGTTCAGCAGTTTGTTTGTAGGAGGAAAAAAACAGAAGAAGAGCAAAAATATGTGGTTACATGCAGTTGACTGAAAGCTTCACCTTCAATATTGTCTGCAGGGTGCTGTGGGCGACATTTTGTGCCTGTGTGCTCTCATATACTCCCATGTATACAGTGTGCTCTGTGCGTCTCACCTTTTCCCTGGTAGATGGAGGTGGGCTGGTGGGTGGGGCTTGGGTCTGTGTACCCTTTGACACGCCACAGCGGCCGCCCTCAACCTCATGGACCGGAGTCAGATCGCTGTCAACCAACGCGCCTTCTTTCCTGGGTTTGGTCTCCGGTGCTTTGTCCACTGCGAGCAGAAAGAGAGACAACAGGAGAGAATTTGGAGGTGTGGATGTGCCGAGCGTGGACTTACAAAGCATTTGATAGGACGTGTTATATAACTGAGGTGAATCAGCGCTCAGGCGGAGGTGGGAAGATGAAGACGTGTGCGTGTGTTTGTCACCTCCTATAGAGAAGGAGCCGTCGTCTCTTCTCTGTATGATGAGACTGTCCACACGGAGGGTGATCGGCGAGGACTCCGAGTCGGAGGGATTGTCACGGGGGTCGTCATCCTGCAGCAGAGACGCAACATGTTGAGTGTGGTCGTATAAGTGTTGATGTGTGCAAGCATGTGTGTGTGTGTGTGTGTGTGTGAGAGAGAGAAATTATCCACATCAAGGTTTCCACATCAGTTCCGCAGCAAATCTACTCACCCGTGAAGGCACCCGAGAGAGAAGGCAGAAAGGCCTTTCTATGTCATTAAACATTCAGTTCAAATCCAAATTCCAATTAGGCCATGGTTCAAAATATTTTACTTGGTTATAGAAGGTGCTGCTCTGTACGGCAGTGAGTTATGGAGTCTATTACTGCAACACAATTGGAAAAACTGGGCCAAATATTCAGCCGAATTCTTGCAGATAGTTATAACCTCAACAACCTCAAGGTAAAATAAAAACTGCCAAACTCTGAGTAAAAGGAATTAAGAATTAACACACACAGGTCCATCTATAAATAAACATAGTGCATGAGGGATTCTCACCTTTAAGTTGATGTGTGTATCCTTGACGCTGATCTCCATGGGCAGCACCTGTGGCGCGGAGTCGTCCTCCAGGAAGTGGGCCAGGTTGCGCAGCGTGGACATCAAGAAGCTTGCTTGGTATCCGTGGAGACGCAGCTGGAGGAAGCCGTTGCGCTCGGCCAGCGGGGAGTGAGCGGCGGCGCAGGGCCCGCTCTCCAGCCGAGCCCGCACCTCTGGACTGTGGAGGCCCCTGACGGACGCGGCGCTGTTCTCACCTCCAGCTGTGCGGGAAGAGATGTGGGCTGCAGTTAGCGTTGGCTTCAGATTCAGTGTCGTGTCTGTGGAGTGCATGTAGAGATGATTCAGCTGAAATACAGTTAGACCTGACATTAAAATACACCCAGTACGGAAGAGGATTTCTTCATCATTGCAGAGTCCAACATGCATCCATCCTGTTTGACATTTAACGAGCCATTTGACTGAATCGAAAAGACGCAGCGAAATGAAAATCCATTTCCAGGTTCTTACTCTGTGTCCTTGTGTCAATTTTTCAGATATCTTTTGATATTACAGCAGATATATTGGTGTTGCATATATGTCGGCCGATTAGTAACAAGACTTAGCAGGACAGAAATGCCAAAACTGGTTCTAGATCTGAACTGTTTGTCTATTTCATGTCTTTAGGGTAAAAAAGACAAAAAACTGCCAGCCAATATATCTTTTTTAAATGCCTAAATTATCAGTCTCAGTATTGGTTTTACAAATTCAGTATCAGTTGACTTGATATGTGTCGAAAATTGAATTGATGGCTCATCTTCACATATGGGGCGTGTGCAGAAATGTATCTAATCAAATGTGTTTTGGGGCAATGAGCTAAAATCACGTAAAATCACAGTTCATTGATGTGAGTTGGGAAAAGCTTGTGTGAGGCGCAATTTATTTATTCCTCCTTCATCCGCCTCCGCCTGATCTAACACAGTTAGCCTCATGGGCTAGCAGTAAGGGAGGTGTGGGTGGAGGCCAGCAGTCCTCGTACTGCATCATAATTGCTGAGCCTTTGAGCGATATAATCAAATTCAAAGGATTTCATAATTTCTCTGGAATCATCACCAGTTGCCTAAAAAGACGCATCGCTGAGTGCATTTACAGCTTGATTTTATGTAACTCTGCAGGGTGCATGTTAAGGCCAGGTTTAAACGAGGGTGGAGTAAGAGGTGGGATGAAGGAAAAGACAGAGAGAGTGGAGCAAAATAATGAGAAAGAGGAACGGAGGGGAAGGTTGGAAACAAAGAAAAAGCTAAGTCGGCTAAAAAAAGAAAAGAAAAAAAAGAGAAGCAGGAAGGAATTAAGAAAAAGGTGGGCTGAAGGAGACTTGAGATTTTGCACAATCCCACGGTCTCTTCGCTGCAGTGATGTTTAATTATTTCCGAGGACTAGGGATTAGAGGGTTCGGTGGAAACTCCCACCTACGTATTGAGGATTCAAAGTGAAGTTTTAAGCACTGAATCGTTTTTTTCTCCTCTTCCTTTTATGAATTAGAAACTCCACAAACTGAAGCTTTGAGGTGCTGAAAGAGTCAAATTCAGGTCATTCAGAGGTGAAACACTTTTACAGCTCGGTACCACAAAATGTGATGATACATGTTCATTACAAAAAAAAAAAAAAAAGATAAAAGAGGAGAAAAAAAAAGTGAAGCAAGAGACAAAAAAGACAAACTGATGGAAATCAAGGTTTAGAGGTGTTAAACCAGAGGTGGAGGGTAATTAAAGCCCTCCTGTCACACCAACTCTTCCAATTTACACATAAATCTAGCTGGCAAGCACGCGGTCACAGGCACAAGTTTTTCACAGGCAAGAGACACCACAGGTTGCAGGCATGAAAATGGCAAAAAATCTTTTCATTAGGACACTGAGAAGTGCCTCGCATCCCTTTAACACGAAGAAAAGTCAGGAGAGGGTTAATACCAGAGAGCAAAAACACTCACTCACACACATACACACACAATTCTGTCAGCTTTTGTCAGATAAAATGACATATTTTCTCTCAATCCTGGATGGCTGGGGTCGAGGCAAATGGAGAGAGGGAGAGAGAGGGGGAAAAAAAGTAGAGATGAGAGTGGGTGAGGAGAGAGGAAGAGAGCGAGAGGCAGCCAACAGCCAAGGACTGAGTGACTGTGATAAGACAGGAGGGGAAGAGAAAAGATGGCCCAGAGAGGGAGGGAGATGAAGGGAAGAAAAGGTGGAGGGGGGGTTAAATGACAGAGGATTAGTAGGAAGATGGAGTAGGAGCTTGAGGGATGAGTGAGGAGGAAAGGTGGAAGAACAGAGAGAGAAAAGGAGCAGAAGAGAAGGAGGAGGGATTGCTCTTGTGAGACAGGAGGACGAGGAGGAGGAGGAGGAGGAGAGGTAGCGAGGGGTAAAGCTGGCATTTCTCTCATTGCCTGAATCACTGGACTGAAACTGCAAAGTCTGCTGCAGTGGAGAGATGAGGAGGGCGGGGAGAGATGGGGGGGGGGCACAGAGAGGACAATTTAGACAGAAAATGGGAGTATCAGGGGTTAACACCAGTCTGCACATATAGTCGTAGTTGATTTGAATCTGGGTGACACACGCATGTGCGGGTGTGGTTGTGTGTGTGAGTGTGAGACACATTTAAAGGTGTGGGCCTAATGTTGCAAATAATGGGACCAATCACTCCATTACTGTCAAATGTAACCTCTCCTAAGTGCTGCACACACACACTGGAGGAAATAGATCCCAGTGTCACATAGAAACCCCTTGCTGATGAAAAATGAGCACACACACACGCACACAAGCACACACGCGCACACACACACACACACACACACGCACGCACACTTCGTGCAATCAGTTGCTTCACAACACTCTGTATCTATGTGCATCTGCAGCGCATGCCGTTGAGCAAAAGTCCCGAGTCTAGAAATGAGATTTGACAGAAGACAAACTGGAAGAAAACACACACTCACCCAATCTGTATTTACACACACACACACACACACACACACACAAAGTGGAAACAGACACGCTAAGGCAAGCATGCATGTTAAGGTACAGATGGTGAATTAACACACTGCAGTTACCTTGGCTGCTTTGAGCAGGTATTGGTACTGAACACACCATACCTGTGGGGAGTTATGGCAAGGTAAATAAAAGGGGGGGTTGTGTGTTAGTGTGTAAATGTGTGTGCACAAATATTGGTTAAACTATTCTAGGACATTATGGGATGCAGACTGGGGCTGCCTGCAACTAACAATTATCCTCATAAAGGACTCGTCTTCCGATTAATTTCTCCGTTAATCCAATAATCATTTGGTCCATTAAACATTCAATATCTTCCTCTGTGCCACCAACAGGCAAAAAACACAATATTTAAACCAAGTGAATGTCAAGTTTGAGAACCTGGAATAATGAAATGTTTTCTGTGTGTTACATCTCTGTTTACCAGCGTCCCGCTCTCATTGTTTGTTGAGGGTGAAACACAAATATCCTGATTTGCCTGTCTTGTGTTAAAATGTGAACAAACAAAATACAAGCACAGGAGGGGTCGGTCCTGGAGAATCCTGGTGTTTTAAACCCAAAAAGTGGAGTGAAGTCTGTCCTTGGACTTTTATCACACGTCCATCCAGTGTTTCCTCTCACTCTCTACTGTCAAATAAGGCAAAATACCATACAACATCATCTAAAGATGATGTACAAATGAAACATGGCTGGCTTTGTTCTAAATCCACAATACACACACACACACACACACACACACACACACACACATAAAATGCAATCATTTCCGTGCTGTTCTTTTTTTTGTTTGCTGCCCTACTTATGTGCTTAAATCTTGACAAATTTCCCTTCACTTTCATCTTAAGCATTAGTTTGAACCAAAGAAATAGGCTGCAGCCTACTTCGACAGAAGTCGGTTTTAATGGATTTGTTTTATGTAATCAACCGGCTCACAATTTAAAATAAGGAGCAGCTTGTTCTTCACTCCAGTACTTTGCCAATTTACAGTTGTTGTTTCATTGTTTCCTCATTTGGACAATGTTCATATCGTAAGCAGGAAAATCAAAGTATAAATATGTGCTATTTTCAAACACCACTCCTGTCAAATCAACCTTGACATCAATTCCACAAACAAATGAAACCATGGATGGAAGGACTTGTCACCCCCCCCCACACACACACACACACACACCAGTGGTAATGGTATTATCGCTGGTGCTTTTCAGAATTAAACACATTTCCAAAAGCTGCTTTCCTCTTGTTGCATGGAAGATGTTCCTACTTGACTCAGCTTCTAGTCTCTGGCATCATCTCTACTTCTTTTGGGCCACCTTTTTTCTATTTTTTTCTCTCTATAAGGGGAGAAACCTGTTGGAATTTGTCTTCAACTTTTCTCATCCCACAATCTACCATCAAGACAAACCTGACCCTCCAGAAAACCTGATATTTCTGTCTTATTTTGATTTTGTTTGTTCACTGTAATTACAGATTTAGATTAGTGTGGCAATAGAAGTTTCTACTAAATACTGAAATGTGAGTCCAAACGAGGAATCTTACAGAGAATACTCATTATACCTGTAACGCCTCACATCGGAGCTCAGACAAAAAGCGCTCAGTCGCAGGTTAACATAATGAAACGTGCACAGGAAGCAGACTCCTTCTTACCCAGGCTGCGGTTGCTGAGGTACTGTCTGAGGCTGACGTTGCCCAGCTGGCTGGGTGTGACCTGCCCCACCTCCAGAGCCACGGCCGTGCTCTCGCCCACCGCCTCCATGCCCACACACACCGACTGCACCTTCAACACCAGCACCGACACCTGGAGCAGGAGAACACACAAAAACAGACAGGAGACTTTTGGTCTGCATCATCAACTCCAACGGCACATTTTCTTATTGTGTGTGAATTTCTGACTCTAGTACTGCACACCTATAATAATATAGTACTGTAATATACTATTATGACTGTGAATTCTGCATTTTTTAAATCTTTTTTGCTGGCCTTTTCAAAGTTTTGGTAACTTACTAGATCTTTGGTGGGATCGTCGATGCTCTGGGATGTAGCACTGACAGTGTCGGGGGACACGCCTCCCTCCTGCTCCTGACCAATCACTGCCTCGGTGGCGCTCTCAGTGGCGCTCTGTTCGCTGACTGCGTCCTTGAAGCCTGAGATAGACACGTCATCTGCACCGTACATAAAGATGTACAAATATTATTTATTAGACGGACAAGACACATTTCACTTAGGCTTGTACACACTGTCAGTCTGTACCAACACACCTTAATAGTGCATAAGCTTCCCCTGCGACACTGTGCACAACTATCATACATATCAGAACAATGCTGCCACCTTCTGGTCAAAACAACCGCCTACCAGTACGTGTGCAGTAACTGGATTTTAGAGCTGAAACAGGCAGATTTAATTGTTTCCCTAAAGAGAAAAGGTGTGAAATTATTGAAATATCTGCTTATGATGATTTAAGGTCTACACTTGCAAGACAAATGTCCTGGATTGGATGATTGGATGATGATTTGGTGTCCAAAAGAGTCCATGTGGGCTGGAAACAATAAATAACATGTCTAACTTACATGCAAGTCATCCCTCTTGAGATAAATAAAGACTATCACAGTACATCTGTGTGTGAGAATGCACTGATGTCTGCTCCACCTCTCTCCAGCAGGCTGTATGTGTCACCGTCCTCCATCAGGTAGCTGTCTATGGAGATGTTGTCCAGCGACTGCAGGGACGGGCTCTTCTTCATGTTCTTATACGACACGGAGAAGCTGGACTGGGAGCGGTCCCGCATCAAACGCCCACTATGACACACACACACACACGAGTCACATGGAGAAGAGTGCGTTAGACACATCCTGTTGATTATATCTTTCTGTTTGGTTTGAAATCTGCTTGGGCAATGCTGTCCATGCATATATGCATATCATTGATTCTGACTGACTGAGTTATGACTGACTGATAGTGATATTGATTGATTGATTTGAAGAGACCACAGGAGAGGAGAAAAACTGTTCCAGTGCTTCTATTTCAACATATCTGATAGGAGTTTTGTTCTTATGCAGACACTGAGCCAAGGCCACCACGCTCTGAAAGAGCAGACAGAGCTTACTCGACAAGTCATGAATTAAATATCGCTTCATTCCTTTGTGTGGTGTTGTTTGAGGTTATGTAAGAACCAAGCGTGCTACCCTCCCAAGCACCACAAACGATCTCAAGAAAAATCACAAAGGACAAAATCAAAGTGGCTCCCGAAAGACTGAGAACACAAGGCTGACAAAAAAAAAAAAAAAAACACAGGAGGAGCTTCGTTTTTCATCTGTACCATCAACCACAAGTCCACAGGTAGACACCAAACACAGGAAAACCCAGCTCAATTACCACAGACAGACATAAGACAGAGACAAGGACCAGCGTGTCATGCACACATGCAAATGCATGCCCACAACGGATTCACATACACACATTTGGACTGATTTCTTTTCATCCAAACACCACAAAAACAAGGACACACTCACACATACACTTACAGTACATACACACACACACTTATCAATACAGCTAGTCACAGATCCAGTGCCTTACATGTTGGACATGGAATAAAGGGAGGTGGATCTGCTGGAGTTTGAGGAGCTGAGGAGATCAGAAACCACAGACAAACTTCCTTTCCTTGGTAGAGAGAAAACAAACACACACACACACACACACACGCACGTCGCATGGGTCAAAGCAAAGGTCAAGAGGCAGAAAAGTGAACGAGTTACAAAATGACAGGACAGGGATGCGACACGTTGACAGACAAGTTGATGAGGACGCAGAGAGACATGGCAGCTTGGGACAAACCAACATCCGTGATGTCAGAGACACGTGTGAAGTCAGACGACTGAACATCCAAACTGACAAACACTCATGTGGGAGTTCAACACACAGCTCTTGTGTTCAGGAACAGACAGATTAAAAATTAGAGAGAGAAAGACTCATTCAGTAGATTCATCATCCATAGTGAAGCAGTGGGGAATTTCAGGTAGGAAATCTAAAAACTGTCACATATGATTACTTGGATGACGTGTGATCTTTTAAGGGCTGGAACCGATGGATGCTTCTGTTGATTAAGGCTTTAAGAAAATGATTGTTTACACTAATAAAATGTCAGAAATGTTGAGAAATACCAGGCAGAGCTAAAACTGTCAACCTGTCAACTTTTTATTGTTTCATTTATTTAATTAAGCATAAACACTAATTGTTTGCCGGCTCTAGCTTCCTAAATTAGAGACTTTGCTGCTTTAATATGACATCTTTGGGTTTTGGACTGTTGATCTGACAAAACAGTATCTGAAGACGTCGCCTTCAGCTCTTAGAGCTTTTTAGAGTTCTTTTCCGACTTTTCATAGACTAAACAATTAATTGATTTATTGAAAAAAATAAATGAGAGTATAAAGCAATAATGACAAACTGTCCAACATTCAACTAGATATTTTTTTACAATCACTGAGACAGAGGAAAGTAGCAAATCATTGCATTAGTGAAGCAAATATTTTGCATCAAAATTGTTGTGGATTATTCCTGTGTCAAGTAACTAATCAATTTAATGTTTAAATTAGGAATTCGATCAGCCTGAAAGGAAAATGAATAAATGGTTTAATTTGTACCTTCACAAAAACTAAATCTGTTGAAGGCCTCATGTGGAGCATTGACAGTCCTGTCGTTTGACACTGTGGTATAAATTAACAGCCTTTCTGTGTGATAAACTGAGTACCTGGATACAGACTGGGGCATCTTGGTGGTTGCAGTCGTGTCTTTGTCGCTCCAGTCTTTGCTGAGTGGGTCACACAGGGGGTCGCTCGTCTGGGCTTTCGAGTCCAGTCCAGCTCCCGCCTCTTCACCCCCAGCCACCCCATCCACCACTGCCTCGCCCCCTTCATCGAAACTTCGCTTCCCACAGTTCTTAGCTGAAGTCCTCTCCTCCAGTGAGGCTTTGTGATTTGAGTCGGGACGTGCAGTTGAACTGGAGGTGGGGACGAGAGGGGTGGGACCGTGCGTGGCTCCACCCTCCAACCCTTCACCACATAAGAGCTGGTCTACAGTGCATGACCCTTTGGCTGCTCCTCCTTCAGACCCAGACCCAGCTCCTTCACCCGCCTTCTCCGCCCCCTCTCCCGCCTCGCACCCAGGCTCCAGAGTTCCTCGGCTCTCTGACGGGGAGAGCTCTGAACCCAGAGGAGACCTTGAGCCCTCAGGCTGGGGGACGGGCTTCAGGAGCATGGACACCTCTGCACTTTTCAGTAGGAGGCCCAGGCAAACAGTGAAGGGCTGGTGCTCTGCAGGACGCTGAGAGGGATCCTTGCGGTCTTTCTTGGAGCCCATCTCCTCCAGATCCTGCTGAAGTGTCTGCTGCAGGGCTTTGATGCTGCGCTGAAGATGCATCAGAAACACATACTGCCGGTGGCTCACCTGTACACACACAACACAATAGCTATTAATCCATACGGCAATGAGTTATTTACTGCTGCAATTAACTATTACTTTGCACCAACTTGTTTCCTGTACTTTGTGCTTGGTGCTAATTAGCATGCTAACACGCCGAACTAAGATGTTGGACATAGTAAGATCAGCATATTAGCATAGTCATTGTCAGCATTCAGCAGAGAGCACAGTTGTGTTGGGTAGAATGGCTGAAGACTTTTAGTCTTGTTTCAGATTATTTCAATTTAACAAACATACTCAATTTCCACCAACATAAAATAAAGAAAAGTGGCAAATTGTCACATTTTAGAAGACAGAACCATTGCTGGTCTGTTTGTCATATTTGATAGACGACTTAAACATTCATTTAAGTATCACCATTCTTCTCATTTCAGCACTAAAGGAAACAGTAAGATTGTCACAAAATGCTTGCACCCTTGTGGTGACACAACACTTCCACATGATTAATTAAAAGTCTGATGAGCAACAACCAAAATAATGGAACAGAAAAAGATTGATCCTAGTCTCTCGGCGCATATTGTGCAGCATGGAAAAGTATCAGAATTAAAAACTTACCTGAGCACTTAAATGCTTCTGCACGTGCACCAAAACATGCACACTTGGATCTTTAATTGATGAAGACAAAGAAGAGGAGGAGGGAGGCAGGCTGTCCAATGAGAGGGGTTCATGAAGTCCGTTACTGGGTGGAGGCGTTGCATCGTTGCTGTAAGCTGATGCCGGTGCACCGTCAGTGCTGTAATACTCCTTCAGTAATCGTTTCCTCTGCAGACGTGCAACAGACTCTGCGGATGTGCTCCTGGATAAACCTCCAGCAGCACCTCTGAGCTTTTCTTGGTGATCGATTATCTTCCCAGGCTGACACGCCCAAACAGTGAGAGGGAAGGAGTCCACAAAGGGCTGCGGCCGCCCCTTGCCTCCACGGGTGCCTTCATAGTCCACCCAAAACTGGGCAAAGTGCAACGCCCAAAAGTCACTAGCGGCCGGCATCTTGAGGGCATCAGTGCCCATCGTCGGCACCACCAGGCCCCGGTAGATTTCATGGAGCTTGGTGTCTTGTTCGTGAGCGTGGCGCTGGAAAACAGGATGGAGGAGGGGTAAGGAGGAGGAGGAGCGAGGGAATGAGGAGAAACCAGGGGAAAAGAAAGGTTCCTCTTCAAAGGCCTGCAGCAGGGCTTCAAGGTGTGAGCGAGTGCAGTTAGGCGGGTGGCGGGTGTTGGTGGCCACCATTTCTGATGTCTGCACTGAGATGGAGCGAGGCAGATCAGCGGGACAGGAGGAGTCCCGATCGGTGGGAACCACCAGCTAATGGAGAGTAGAAAACAAAAAAATCGGCATAAATAACCAGAGTACATTCCGCACTTAAAAGCCTGAACAAAACGTAATGTGTCCATCTTTCTGCCTTTCACCGTACCTTGAGCATGAGGCCGTCAACCTTGATGTCAACGTGCTCGTCGGGTTTCTGTGAGTCACTGAGCTTGTAGATCTCCATGAACTGCTCCAGACTCTGCCTGAGGTCCAGGGCGAAAAGGTTGATCCACACCAGGCTGCGAGGATCCAGAACCAGCTGCAGGGCGTTCAGCTGGACGTACAGGTTAGGACACGGGACTAGAGGAGCAGGAGGGAGGGTTGGAGGTGGGGGGGTGGAAGAGATCTGGTGTTACACATTCTTTCGTCATACAGTGGGGGAGGAATGAGACATTAGAGAAATTACGAGAAGAGAACAGGAACGAAGAAACTCTAACTGTTCGGGTAATGTTTCCTAACAGAGTGAATGTGACGGATCCATAACATGAATTAATTGGGGTGATTTCTCATTCCGAGCACTGGCCATAATTCAGAGAATAATGTCCTCTCAGCCACATAACAGTCAATGACTTCCCTACAGCTGAACAAATGGGCTGGATACATCTGAAAGCGAGGGGAGAGGCAGTAAATAACTGCCAAAGCCTGATGTATACAAACAGCTACTTACGCAGCTCCTGATCTACAAACAAAGATTAATGTTTCTAAAATGAGATGCTACTTTCTTGAATCTACAGGAAATGTGGTGAAAGGACAGGAGCCTTACTGGGGTAGTCTTTTCCATCAGGAAAGTAGTACTCTGTGAACTCCACATGAATGGCTGGCATCTCTGGGGGAAGGTACAAGGACTTCTTATTGCAGGAAATCATGGTCTTGGGGCTGGAGCGACGCTGGTCTGCTGTTGACACCTACAATACACAAAAAAGAGAAACTATCACACAAAGCTAGCGCTAAAGATGTACGCAGTCTCAGTGATTCCATGTACGAAGGTTTGTAAGCCAGAGTGTGTTTGTAGTGACCTGGTAGATGCTGAAGTCAGCCATCCTGAGAACAACTGAGCTGGACATGAGCTGGGTCTTGGGGCTTTGAGTGGGAGGTGGACTGAAGGAAGCGCTCGAAGAGGTGTTTATCTTGCCTGGAGAGGGGGAATGAGAGATGGAAGGATAGAGAAAGTGAAAACAGAATGACAAAGAGGGAAACAAACAGAGCAACCACTCAATTCTGCAACGAGACATCTTTGTGCCTTACAAAAGGTGTGTATCACCGCACGCAGCTGTGCGCACACACACCGCGGTACCTGGCTCTAGGCACCAGCAGCACTGGGCCGGAGGCTGTGTGTGAGAGCTCCACTCTAGGAGTCCTTCATCTGCCTCCCTAAGCCCTACTCCTCCTCCTGATCTCTCCTGACTTCCTAGAGGCCCATACACATCGTCCCTAAGGGACACTGGAGGACAGAAAACCCACAGGGATGATGTGCTGTGTGTGTGTGCCCGGAGATACACCAAGAATACACACCCTGAACAAGGTTGAAAGCATTTAACATGTGCCTAGGCGTGTGTGCTCACCGTGTTGTGGGGAAGTGTGTGCGGGGGCCTGGCCTTGCTGGTCTCGAACTGCGCTCTTTAACATCTCCACGTTGGACTTGAACTCATCGAGCAAACTGCGTGCCCAGCCCTCTCTGGTCTTGGTGGCCTCGCTGTAGTGCATCCAGTGGACACAGCTGTCACCTGGAGAGGTCAGAGAGTAGGATTAGTGTAGGTGGTTGCATCCTTTGATGCTGTTGCTTTCTAAAGATTTCTACGTTTTGTTACAATGACTACAGTGTTTTTACAGTGCAGTGACTTCATGGTAAAATAGTGTTGATATCACTGCAGGTTTTTACCTGCTCTGTGGAAAGGGTAGTAGTCCAGAGTGATGGAGCTGAATGAGAGCTGCATGGCTCCACCTGTTACCCTCTTATTGATCACTGCACACAGGGAAGAGAGACAGAAAACAGTCAAGTCAAGGCTTTTTAGAGAAATGTTTTGGTGCACTGAAAACAACAAAAAAGGACCATAGTTGTGCGGTAAAAGTGCAGTACATGTGGGTGTCTGCTACCTTTGTCCTTAGCGTGGATGTCGTCACAGATGTGCAGGTCGAGGTGTGTGATCTGGAGGTGGTGGGACGTCTCACATACGTCGTAGGCGCTGAACAGCCTGGCCATGGTTGCACTCTGGTCAGCTGCTGTGGACGCCTGCTGGGTACGCACCTGCTGGGCTGAGGGGGGCGCTGATGACTCCTGGTAGATAAAGTAGCACACACGAAAAAGTACAAATACTGTGATGAGTGTTGAGGTTTTATATGCGGGTGTGTCGTTGCTCACAATTGTGATTGTGCTGTTGTAATATTGTTGCTGGCGAAGGGTTAGTGCTCAGTTTTTCTTGTTTTCATTTCGTTTTTGGCTTACAGATATTTAACAGACTGCCAAAAAAAGCTGTCCGGTTCAATAAGCAGCTGAATCATGCACTTCTCAAATCTTCCAGCAGATGGTGTGTCGCACTATAGGAAACACAAGAACCAATGAATATTTCATAGGACGTAGATGGGTGTGAATTTGTGTGTGCCAGCAATGTATACGCATTTTTGTAAGCATGTGTGTTTGAGGAAAAAATAGGACAGACTGAAAGAAGCCAAGAGCAACAGAGAGAGACAAACACAGTGTAGGCAGATAGATGCCATATGGCATCTGTGGAGTGACACAGAGAGGGGCAGACATGATCTCCATGAACACGAGGACAAACTGCCAGACCATGACGAAGCTTATTCACAGAGGGTGGAACTAGGACATGGACAAGGTCGGAAAGAGTGAGAGCAATCAACATTTTTACAGAGTGAGAAAACGTTAAAGTTGTCCTCTATGTGTGGATGAAGTCGCTGTATTTGTGGACATGAGTGTGAGTCGGTCGTGTGTGCACCTGGTCTTCCGTGGCCATGCTCTTCCTCTGCTGTGCAGACTTCTCCATGGCCTCGCTGAGAGACTTGGCATACTGCACCATGGCTTTGAGCTGGGAGTCGGTCAGCACCCACAGCAGGTCGTCCAAGATCAGAATCAGCTTGGAGGCCACCACGTTACAGTCCTTAATCTGTGTCAGGTAGAGTCGTTGGTATAAACATGCATTATGCAGGTGGAGGAAGCCTGAGAGGTCCCATTCATGTAACATGACACGAGAAGGGAATTTTTCTTATTGTGTGAGGTCTTTGTTTATGACCAGTACGGTTTGAACAAATTCGCTAGAATAATACTGAACTGCTTTTTCCTGACTCTGAATGGTTACAACACTTAAAGCACACATAACATGTTCTACTTCACGTAAATCACAAGCAGAACATCTGTTTCTCGATGTTAATTAAAACTGCACTGACAGAATATTTGGGAGATAATAAGTCTGTCTTGTGATAAATGCTTAATTCAGCAGTTCTGTAAAAGCCTTAAGAAACTAATTATAAAATTGGGTTAATTACTTTCACACAAAAGTCTTTGTGTACTTCAGTTTGCTTTATATTAAATCTCTACATCTTACATTTTTTGTTTAAATGCACACTAGCTGTTGGATGAATTGCTGCCACTGGCAGGGATTATTGTTCACAGTGCACAAGAGGATGTTGCTCATAGCTGCCTGGATTTCAAGCCTAGTGAATCAAATTTCCTAAAGTGAATATCTGAATCAATTCAAAGGGTGTGTGTGTGTGTGTGTGTGTGTGTGTGTGTGTGTGTGTGTGTGTGTGTGTGCGTGTGGCTGACCCGTCTCTTGAGAGTGACTCGGATCTTGGACTGATTGGTGATGAGGCGAATGGGGGCACTCAACATCTCATGCTCGGCGCTCTGGATGGCGTCAGCCTCGATACGGATCATCTGCCAGCTGATCTCCTTGAATGTCAGGATCTGGACCAAAGAAACATGATAGTAAATTAAAAAAAAACTATGGCTGACACATGATCCTAGTGGTCTTTCGAAAAAAGAGCATAAATAAACACTGACCTCTCCCCTCTGAGGGTCCTGGATGCGGGTGAAGCGAAGGTCGCTGATGCTCCAGCTGGTGTTGACGCTGTAGACCTGTAGCTGGGAGAGCTCAAAGGAGGCGTTAAAGGCCTTGGCACTGATCCTGATGACGATGGAGTTGATGGACAGCGACATCCCTTCCACCACCTTCTCAGCAAAGCCATATTCACTGCATGAGCAGAGACGGGTGGACAAGGGTGGAGCGGAAGTAATGTAAACACGGTGATAAGTAGTGCTTAGCAACAGGGTGAGTGCAAAACATTGTTACAAGACTTTATAACAAACCGGAGCCATAATTGTTTGAGCATAATTACAAGCACAAATACTTCAATTATGACACTGAATCAAAGGAGGCTCTTCGTGCAAACGCAGATAATGGAGTTAGAATAGCTCAAACAAAAACTAAAACCAAAAGTGCTCACCTTTGACCTGATGCTGTAGCTATGGGAGACGGGCCATTGGGAGGACGGGGCTCATCACAGGTACTCATCTCCATCACTACTTTATCCAGGGTCTGCGAGCAAGTTATAGTCTTAACTTCACAACTGGGAAAAAATGTCTTCAAAAATAATTTCTTCACTTCTCTTTTACATGATCCTTGAAAGGAATATGTCGGGCTGCTGTGGCCTTTTCCATCAACAGATTTATTACTATTGTGCCTTTATGTTAGTCATCTTTGCACCCCATTGTAATGTCTTTTTTCATTGGGAGATAAGTGGCCAAATTCCACGTTAGACTAAAAAAAGAACAACTTTGCGAGTTTGAAATTTGCAGTACAATAGATGAGAATAAATGTGGGAGCTTAGCCCTTTGCTACTGGAGATGTGGTAGTCGCCTACATATTGTTCACTTACAAACAAGTAGTAGCCCGTCTAGATTAAACACCTGGAAACTCTATGTTCACAAATTAATAAAACTCTTGACACAACTTTTATCATTACACGTACCACCTTCAAACAGTAGCCTCTCCTACAGAGTACATCCATGTTATCATAAGCTCTTCCCCTTTTCCCACTGTTGTATAATATTTCAAAGGCTACGCTATTGTCGATGGAGCGATACCATTGTGTTCAACTGTATAGTGACTAATAGTAGACTCAACAAAGTGCTATTGTGCCACCTTTTAATACAATACTCATTGTACAAAGTTGTCATGATAATCATGCTAAAAGTTTGATAAATGGTGTTGTGATAGTTTTGTGCACACCTGATATGTTTGTTGTAATATCTTACATAATATATTAGTCACAACAGCGTGCCAAAAGGTTATGAAACACCCACTGCAGGAGGTATATATTTGAGGTCTGAGGACCACACGCAGAATCCAGGTTTTGTGTAGACAAGTGTTTGAAAATGGAGCGCGTGTTCCTCCTGCTGTTGTTGGTGACGGGCAGCCTGTGCACTGGGAATTACAGCTATCTGGGGACTGGGACCAGCCTGGCAGTCTGTCAACCTGACACCTGCGCCCTGCTCAGCGAGGTGGCGGCCACGAGGGAGAAGCTGGCAGCCATGACACAGACACAAAGCACACTTGAGCAAAATCTCAGCGCCATGATGCAGAAAATGGCCACGGTCGAAGCCAACTTGCAGTCCTACAAAAGCCAGGCCGATGCGCTCTGGAAGAAAAACCAGGAGCAGGAGGGCCAGCTGAAGACCCTCACAGACACCACATCTGCAAGTGTATCAAAGATAGCTTTCACGGCTGCTTTGGGGAACACAGTTGGTCCGTTTGAACACGACACACCGCTGAAATACCAAAGAATCCTCTCCAACCTCGGCAGCGGCTACAACCCCGCCACGGGCATCTTCACCGCCATGACCCGGGGGATGTACTACTTCAGCTACACCATGTACAACAACAACTCAGGACAGCCCAACTCGGTGGTGTCACTGATGATGAACAGCCAGAGGGTGGTGTCTACCTGGGACACAGAGGGCAACGACAGCCACGACAGTGCGACCAACACGGCGGTGGTGCAGCTGGAGGCCGGAGACAGTGTGTTTGTGCAACTCTACGCAAACAGAGTGCTCTACGACGACGGCTATTACTACAACACCTTCAGTGGTTTCCTGCTCTTCACCATGTGATGAACTGCGTCACTTAACATGTAATGGACGATAAGTAAATTATGTAGGAGTACGGGGGGTTAATCTGTCCTATTACATTGAAATCACAAATCAGTTTTAATTTGTTTTGGTCAATTTGCTGTATGTATTTGTAAACAGAACTCTTGAAGATTGAATGACTTAAATGACAATACATGTAAAAAATAAAAAAACCTATTGATGACCTGTGTAGTAGGTGAAACTTACCAAAGAGATTGGGTGAGTCTTCAACTTTGTCCATGGTATCTGTCAATGAAAACAGAAACGGAGGCTTAGCTTTTCAGCCTTAAAGTATTCTGATCCCTACAAGAAGCACTTGACCTTTTAGTCCTCCTAAAATGCTTAACTAAATTCCCAGCCGATGGGATGTGCAAATCAAATTACATGCAACCGAACTGCGCAGAATTAAATCATGCCAAGAAAGCAGGCAAGGTAGCTCAGAGACGAAGGAAGAAAAAGAAATCAATGAGTCTAGACTGACTGGCAGTTCGTTCCATTCAGTTCCTTTAATCCTCAACATGCAGCCTCTTGATTCAAGTCTGTGTCAAATTTTATAGCAGAGGAGATTAAATGCTCATGTTCACATGCAGTTTTTCCCCCACAGGGCGACTAGTTTTTTTGAGATGCCATGAATCAAGAAGTGAGAAAAAAACTCAGGATTTCCAGCTCTAATTGAATTAGGGACACATTTTATTCGCTTTGCCTCTGTCATAGAAAAGCCAAAATGTGCCAGTATGGGGTGTTAGCTCGTGCCTGTGGCTTTGAAAACATTTATTGTAGTTTACATCATTGCACATATTCATGAGTAATAAATAAAGCAACTTTTATCTACTTTAATTTGTGTGTGAGTGTGAAAAAAAGGGGGTGAGAGTGTGGGTTTTAGCTCCTCTGTAACAGGAAGACAAAGAAGAGATGGGGATCTAACATGTGAGGAAGTGAGATACAGATCTCTGTTCCCCTTTTTTTACCAGTTTCACAGTAAACACTGCAGTAAACTTTAAATCGGAGGCAGACTGTGCCACAGGTTATTCACCTGCTCCATTGTTCACTGAGAAATCTGATGCTCATCACACACAATTACTTTAAATAATGTGGGTAATATAGTTTTACACACACGGCCAATGACACAGCTAATAAGTTGAGTAAACACAACAGATTAATCTTTCAACAACAAATTAAGGAGAAAGACAGCAAACGGAGCGTAGTGACCAACAAAATGGGGATTTAAAACACTTCAGAAAACAGTAGACAAAAGTGTTTAAAAAAAACGTACTAAAACATAGAACAGACCGACTTAAACACAGCAGGTTGAGAAATGAACGAGAGAAGAACAGACGGGGAAAAAAAATGAGGCGGAGGACAAGAAGAGGTGGACTTTGGTCCGAATCAAAAGTCCAGTCATGAAGCAAATTACACCACGCTATTCACTGTTTCCAGGGCGTGTCAGAGTCTGGGCTCATGCATGGCAACTTTACTGACAACCATGACCACAACGGGGACATCAGACAGCTCCAGCAGAGTGTGTGTGTGTGTGTGTGTGTGTGTGTGTAATGCTACGAGCGGGTTGAAGTGTCCACCTGTCTGTTCAAATAGAGAATAATTATGTACTTTCTAGGGGTTTTTTTAATTCAAGAAATACCAGTTTTATAGATAATTTCAAGTGTGATTGGGTAACATAAACCTTATCTTTGTACTTTGGTTTCAATCACCCTTCAAGCTATAAAGCTTTATAACAAAAGGTCAACATTTCCTGGCAGATAATGAAGCATCAGCCAGCAGCCAGTTAGCTTAGAACATAAAGACTGGAAACAGAAGGACTGAAGGTAACAGAATCCACCTACCAGCACCTCCAAGGTTCACTAATTAACACGTCATATCTTGTTTGTTCAAGCTAAAGTGTCCCTCACCCTGATGGCGGCCTTGTTGCAGCCCACGCGGTTGATGGCCAGCCAGGTGGGCAGGTCCAGCAGGCTCTGGAGAACCTCCTCATCCAGCTCCAGGTTGGTCAGCTGGCCCTCCCCCTTCAGCGTGCTCAGGTTGATCTTGTCTGGCGACAGGTTCTTAGCAAACCTACGAGAGAGAGAGACAGAAAAGAAGTCCAGCTTTGAGCCTGGTAATATTCATAGAAACAAACAAAGTAACAGTCCTGCCAAAACAAACCATGAATTTCAGAATAAATACTGTTAGAGAACAAAACCCACATCTTTTTGTTTTCATGGTTATACGTTAATGTAGAGGTCATACTATTAGACGATTAACTCTGCTGCAAGAATGGAAATAAATACTCTATAAACCTGAAGCCTGAGTTTCCAAAATAACATTTTCCTCTTTAAGCTTTGATGTTAACTGTACTCGATTGTTTCGTTTCCATAGTTACCACTTAATCTGATAATGACGGAGTGTTTGAGTTTTAATAATGCAAAAACCTCCGGGAGTGCAATATAGAGGGTTTAAAGACAGAAAGAAAGAGAGCACACAGGGCAGTACAGTGGTAGGAATAAAAACCGATCCAACACTGTATTATATGTTGGCGCTCAGGATAATTGCAGTGTGTGAGACCCATGATGAGGGAGAGTGTGTGTGTGTGTGTGTGTGTGTTCACAGCAAGAACAAAGTGTACTCAGGCTGCATCAGATGATAGGGTGTCAGCACTTACCTTTAATTAAAAGGTATGCACCAATATTAATATTTATAACCATAGTGTCTTGTCGTAATACTGTGTATATATATATATAATGTCTCTGTATGTTGTAGTGATTCTGTGTGTTTAGTCTATTTGCTCTTTAAGTAAATAGACTTGAACACACGATCTTAGTGTCCATGACCTCAGTGTCTTTGGCTCCCCTGTTCACAGTTAGATTATTGGTTAATAGTTAGTTTAGGGGCCAGACGCTGAATGGTTTATTGACCTGTGCATCAGCGCAAACCAGTCTAATGGAATCTCTGAAAAACAGGGATAGTATTGATTTCACATTCTCAAGCTGTCAAGAGCCACACAGCCTTGATCGTGTGACGTGTAGAGGTGCAGAATACCAAATGTCCTCCTAGGTTTAGTCTATATCACTGCAACAACGCAGTGGAATATCTAGATTTTAAGATAAAGCGATGTATCCAAGCTAGTTGGTAGCAGTTTAAAAGGAAGTGAGCCTGTGTGTTTTTTATTTTTAAGCACACGTGTACAGTTCAGGTAGGCTTAATCTTGTTATTGCGCTAATCTCTCACACACTTCAACTATGTGTGTAGCTGTAAACAGGACCAGATCAAAGACCACAGGTTCACATCCATTACTGAAAGAGTGACCTCATTATTATCAATGTACAAAGGCTTCGGGATTTTACTGCCCTACTGACTTCAATACACAGAGAGGAATGAGAGTAACTGCACTCATCAAAATACAATAGTGCTGAGTATCATTATCTTCAGTATCAGTGGCAATATAATATCTGATTTTCAGCACTGGCACCAAAACAATGCTGATTTTTAGGTGAAGGGTGGAGTCTCCTAAAGCATCTAGCTTACTATAACCATATTTTGGGTTCCTTACTTCCTTATTTGCCTGTAATTGTCAGAACCAGTAGGAAGGTGCATCGAAGCATCAACATCAAGCCACAAGTCTCAAACATATCAGTATTATTTACACCATGAAATAACTGATCAAAGATTAACAGGAATCTCATAAAGCATTAAATGCCATCTTTAGTTGCTTGACAATTCAATACTTCAAATCAATCAATCTTTATTTATATAGCGCCTATTCATAACAGCGTTATCTCAAGACGTCTAGACCAAACTCTTAATTAAGTGGCGCTTGGTGCAACGCTCATATTTGGGCTGGGCGGGCTACCAGTAGGTGCTGAGGTTAAATACCCAGCCCCATAAAAACCACACAGTAGGGAGCACATGCAACAACAAACGACTTGACTCTTGACACACACACTTGATCGGACTGGATCAAACAGGGACGCGCCACTTCATTTTTTTTCCCAACCTGACACGCAAACTCAGGATACCTGCTGATACCAAGCACCAACCAGATAACATTGCTCTCATTTCCCCAAATGTAAAATCTGTACCTCACTGTGTGGACGTCAGTGGACTCATTTTTATGTAAGGTAACATGGACAGCCCACTGTGACTGAATTATAAATGTAAATGACAGCAAAAACACTGCATTCTATTAGGACACTGACTGAGAAACTGTAATTAACGTAGCGATACCTCGCCAGCTAAATAAAGGTGAGTATCAGCACTAATGCCGCTTGGATTTGGTCCTTGATACCAAATGCTTTTGAAATAAAGTCACAGGAAGAAGCAAGAAGCTGCTTTGTCAGCTATAAAAAAAAGTGATGTATGATTATAGAGCCACTCCATAATCATGGAGTAACTGGATATTCTTAGGGAGACAAAAGGTTTTTGTTCGGATCGGCTGAGTCGTCACCGATGGAGGACTACCCGGAGACATGGCAAGGAGCAAAGAGTCCCAGTATCTGCTGCGTGAAAGAAACTTTACCCAGTGAGCAATGCTTTGTGATTCAGCTGCCCATGTTTTAAATGATTCAGTTTGTCAAATTCCTCCTTCCCTCTTTCCACTCAACACCTTCTCTTGGCCGTGTTGGATTCTTCTCTAATTCAACATCCCTGTAAATTATTCAGCGGTAGAAGCAGACATAAACAGAGACTCGGCACAATGGAACAAGGAACAAGACAAAAAACAAAGCCCAAACAATATTATGTGCACACGTGCTCACATGGGCATACACACACACACACACACACACACACACTCGGAGACAGAAGCACACTCGGACTGTCTCTGAGAGATCGATGTTGTTGCTGGAGCGTCTCAGCCTTGTGACCAGTGAAATATTCATCCCTGCTGCTGATCAAGTATCAACCAGCTAGCTTCGCTCCTCTCTCACTCCTTATGTGGCCTCTCTGTCTCTCCCCCCTGTGCCACCTTTCGCTTCCTCTCCCCTTCTTCCCAAGTCATAAATAAACCAGTGCTGCGATGTTGCTGATCGGCTGTCTAATATCGACGCTACTAATGCTAAAGAAGCCAAATTACACAGACAGATCCTGCTCGTTACTGATAAACACCAGCAAGAGGGAGAGGGTATTAAGTTCACTCACACAAACACACACACACACACAGAGTCATCTTTTCTTTTCATCTCGTCTGCCATTATTCCAGTCAGCAGGGCTGAGCTCACCGGACCAAATCCAGGTCCATAAAGAGATAAGGACAAGCTACTGGCTGGAGGTCTGCCTGTCGAACATAAAATGAACAACTGAACCCATGCCCACATTCCTCTCTGTAAAAGTTAGTTTTACTTGAATATTAATGTATTGTCTTTCTCTGTTAAGACAGAAATTATAAAAAGGTCTTTTTTATTCTTGTCAAAAAATATAGATTTGAGTTAGATTTTGTGTGTATTTTGGCCAAAGTCAGTGTAAAAGATGTCTGCAAAGGCCCCTTAGCCACAGCACACTGTCAGCAGACTTTAGTCCTCCACTCTTCATGATGATGTCTGTGGCTGTGGAAACAGAGAGACTCCCAGATTTTTCCTGCTCTGACGGTGCTTTCGTGGTGTGCATTCGATTACATCAGCACCAGAAAGAGAGGAGCCGGAGGGAAGGCGGCCGGGGTGACTCAAACGGACGGCCAGCTTGTTTTAGCAACCGAGAGCGAGGCAACGTAAAGAGAGAGAGAAATACAGAGAGAGAGGAGGGATCCTCAGGGCTTATCCTGGGGTTTAGGAATGTGGTTTTCCAGAAGAAGAAAGAGATGTTACCACATTCTTTCCTGCCAATGCTGATTTGGCCGGGCAGCAGGTTTGGCTCAACAACAAAACAAAACAGAGACATTCAATGTGACATTCAGATGGGCCTCTGCATCCTTCATTGGTGACTGCAGAGTGTACAATGAGTCAGCTGCAGAAAAAAGTCTGATAACTCCTCTCAGTTAAGTCAGTTTTCCTTTATTCTGATAGAGACCAGTCGAAGAACCAACAGAAACAACCACTTGATCTCAGAAGATGTCTTTGGCAAATGCAACACACTAAGACAATCCAACAAATTAAATTACATTAAGTGTTTCTAAATGGTAACATGGTTTAACACAGCGGCAGTCAACAGACTTCCCTCAGGAAGCGTCTCTGATATTTCATATGAAGCTAAACAAATGTAATCTAATATGGTTGAGATAAAAATATATTTGTGTTGGCTGGTCAGAAACATTGCGCTCTTTATTACTTTGTTGGACTCCTGTTAGACGACAGCAGCAGTGCAGTGTTGGGAAGCTGACTGCCTGCAGCGTGGGTGTGCTGGTAAATCAAATGTTCACCTTCAAAACAAACCCAATCTAAAAATAACACCCACCCACATGCATTAACTTTTTCTTAATTACCAGCTAGCGCCGTCCACCACCTTTACTCAGTGTTCACATTAAATAACACCATCTTGAGTCTTCTGTTGACCTCCAGGCTTGATCGAAGGCAGATGACTTGAACAACTTACGACATGAGAGAGTCAAAGGTGACTTTCAGTAGGCTCTGACTGTCTTGGCTATTTTGTTTTTCAAAAAGAAAAAGGTTTATAACACAGTCCAAGTGTCTTTATTTAGCAGATCATTCAGTTATTTTATTGTCTGATGTGTGGGATTTGTGATGTGTGTGCAGTTCTAAAAAAGTTATTTCATCAAAGGTTACTCAATGCTAAGGGTGTAGGTTTGATTCCAGACAAAGGGGAGTTTGAAAAGTTTTCCCTTTTGGAAATTACACAGTGTGCACACAGTACTAACTGTCGTGCAGAAGAGCCATATGTTGTGAGCACTAGATAACAATTTGTGCGCTCAAGTTATTATTTTGTGGACACAAAACGACAAAATATCATCTTTCAGGACTTCAGTGTCTTCCTAACATTTCTCGACCCACGAGTCGATTACTTTTTAAAGTTGTGATAAAACAAATACGCTAATGCTACTGAAAAAAAGCTGAAAAGTTTCAAAGAAAGTTGTTTTCTTGCATAATGTACTGGCAATGGTGAGATCATCATGCTGGGAAAACTTCAAACATGTTGGTGAATGTGGACCCAACGTTGCTGCTTTATGATTTTCCACTCTTCTGATATTGATGCTCTTTGCAAAGTGTTTGTTGTGGAAATGTTGATGAGAACAAAAATACATTACGTAGCCCCTGACGGGTCGGTTATTAAAAAGACTGACTCACCTCGAAGTGATCACCAAGAGGGGTTGCTTGAATTACTTTCTAGCCTACATACCAACACAAGTGCAAAGACACACACACAAACTCCTACAAAACACCTCCACACACACACACACACATCAACAGGGACAACAATTCAACAACACACAGGCAACCTTGTCAAAGTGAGGTGAGTTTATATTGGCAGCGAAGGCCTGGAATATTCATGCCCCCCGTGGAGACGGTGAAAAGGTTAGCGTGCAGGAGAGAAAACAATCCAAGACCCCCGTTACACAGCAGCAGAGGACACCAAGGGCCGGAGGGACTCTGGTCAAATGTCAGTCTCTCTCTCTCTCAAACACAGACACACACACACAAAAACACACACAAGTACTTCACAGCTACGCTCTGATGAGACACCCACAGCTAGGCGCTCAGTCATGACTCATGCCATAATAGCCTTCCCACCAGCAGTGAGCGATAGCACTGGAAATAGTGGAGCTCATCCCTATGGTGCATCATCGCACAGCTACTGCAGGCTGGAGAGAGTCAGGCCTAAAGAGGCTCACGGTGACAAACACAACAGCAGAACTCATCTCTCACACTGCAGTGGGCAATAAACCTCCACTGATGAATAAGTGAAAAAGCTGCGTGTGCGCACACACGACGGACAACATGTTTGGAATACTGGTGTTGCAATACCTCACGCCTCAACCTGAGCTGAGGTGAAAAATGCTCCCCTTACCTCATGAAATTCGTGTGAGATGAGTTGGTGGTCCTAAGATCTCTGATAACCGATGCATCATCTTTATTAGATCATATAAAATGCGAAAGAACCACTGACAGGTTGAACACGTGAGTATTGAACATGCCTGGGGCTATGCCTGAGTCGCCGTGACAACTCGCCTATACCGTCCTGACTTAACCCCAAAATGGACGTCGCATACCAGACCTGACCTGACTATAAGCCTAATCACCCGGGTCATGAACTCTAGTCTTAATCCTTTCGTTCTTAGGGGCCCCTTCTCTGTACGTGTTTGTCTATCAACAGCTGATCTGCCTCTGCCACTCACCCCGAGATTCTGCATTCCTCTGTGACTGAGGATGTGAGTTATGCTGTGGTCTTGTGACACAAATGAGCAGCCATTTACTCTGTAGTCATGGTGGTATATGGGCTGAACAGGCAGGGGTCACTTTGAAGCCAGAATACATTTTAAGGACTCAAACGCCAGAAATAAGGTGAGTCAAAGTCATGTGGCGTTTTTTTTTTTTTCCTTTTCCTTCCTTCACAACAAAAATAAACTTTTGGAACATCACTCTGGATGGCTTTTAGGGAGGACAGATGTTTCCAGATGGGTTGTTTCCATCTGGCTAAAAAAGGAAAAGAAAACCCACAAATTTACCTCCCAAAATGCTTTGCTCTGCTTCATATCTTTATAGAGTGGATATCTTATATCTTATTGGCAGAGAAAACAAGAGATTTGAAGATGCCACCTTGAGCTCTGGGAAATAGCATTTTACCAGTTTTGGACACTCAATTGAAAAACTGATTAATGGAGAAACTTATGGACAGTTACTTGCAACCCCAAATGCATTTACTTAATGTCAAGATCAGGAAAATTTTTTTAGCAGTGACCTAACAAGAGGAAAGGGAGGAGCAGAGGAAATGAAGAATGGAAAGATGGAGCGAGGAGGGAAAGTCAGGAAGGAAAGAAGGAAGGAATGAGGAAAAGTAGGTAAGAGGGACGAAAGTAAGAAGCTCAAAGTCTCCTTATCTCTCCGGACCTCCATCTGGGAGTGCGTTCTCTCCGTCCCAACACCGACCATTCATACAAAGTTTGATTCTCGTTCTTCAACGCCTGTAATTAAGCTCCTGTCCCAGAGAGTCTACCAGCTCTGCAGCTGAGCCTGACTTTAAGAGTCCATGTCAAATCTCTCTTTTGTCTAACTGTGTTTAGCTATTTCTGCATCCATCTATGTGTGTATGCGTGTGTGTGTGTGTGTGTGTGTGTAATAGGATCCCTCTCTGTCTGGCTGTTGGCCAGGGCCCCGTCGATAATCTAAACCTGTCTGTAATGAAGACACACACACACCTTGTCATCTATTCACCCCCAGGGGCTGCCTGAGTTCGACCTTCTGTGACACACTTTCTCAACACACTCTAACGTCAGGAAAACACACACCATCTCAGCCATGTCGTTTAATATCAACAAACTCTTCCTTGCACATGAAAAGTCGCACACAACACATCCTCTAAACACTTCACATTGTACAAAAAGGCCTTGTTTAATATGTCATGCATGCCTCTGCGCGCTTGTCTTGGCCTGGAGGAGGGACAGCCACCGCAGACTCAATCAAGTCAATGAACTGTAAAGATTAGGTGCCGCCTCACTCTAACGGGTTCGTCCTGCTCACACACAGCATTGGGTAGACGTGTGTGCTCTGCAAACTGTTGCCACTCATAACATAACCTGTAGCTGTGTAAGCACACCTACACTGTGTGTGTGGATAACATAGCCGGCAGGGAGAACTATTCCCAGCTGATGCTGATGAAGCAGCAAATCGAACTCATCCTCGAACTGAATCACCCAAACATGCATATTAATCGCAGTCTGCTGTATTTGCAGCGTGTGGTGCCGCTTTCTGACACCAGCACCTTTACTGTGACATCACCACACCATACGGATCAGGATTGGCCGACTGTCAGCCAGGTCAGCTTCCGCTCAGCGCCCAGCAAATCAGGCCGGGACGAAGAGGATCAGATGACAAGCCCGAAGACGGATGACATCACTACTCTTCAAGTCATTTCCTGTCAGTGTTGATGCTAATGCTGCTGAGGGCATGCACAAGCATCTGCAGAAACACACACACACACACTCACAGCGCAAGGAGACACAACTTAAGGGAACTAGGACAATGAAGGGCATGCAAAACACAGGCTGCAGACAATGCAACACACAGCTTAGCTGTGGCATTGTGTTCATGAATATGAAGGACAAAGCGACCCTAAACACCACTAAGGTATTAAACAGTGACTGACTGATTAATCACACCTCTGTGACAACATAGACTTTCACCTCTGTGAACGTAGACCGGTCCACCTGCATACTGATGCTCTTTTCAAAGACTGAATCATCTGCGACCTGCACTGCAAATGTGACAGCTGTCATTTCTCCTACTCTGCAACCTGCCTCCATCATTAATATCCAATGCACTCTACAGCTTGACACAACAGCTGAGGGTGGGAATGCACCCGGTTATAGGTGATTAGCAGGTTAGCAGTGCACGGGAGGGAACCAGTGACTGCATGTTTCAAGCTCTCCCCCTGGAACAAAACAAGCAAGTAGCCCATTGAAAGTCCCTTGAGGGACAGTGGAAAAAAAATAAATAATGCATGTAAAGTGGGTCGAGCTGAACGCTGCCCATAACAGCAAGACATTAAGAAAAAATAAATGGAGCCTTACACAGCAAGTGGTAGCGCCATTAAACACATCCTGAACCAATATTACCTTCATTTATCTCTAGGAACATAAAAGGGTGCCACTAAATGCTTTAAAATGTGCTTGATTTAAGGTGACAGTGTATGAAAAGTCCCTCTCTACGTGATCTTGTGTGCTGAGGGTGAGTGTGATGTCTGACTGGGAGGCACAGAGGTGAAAAGACCACATAAGCAGGATTCATACCCGTGTAAACAAACCTGCACCACCTGATGTTGCCTTTGCACTCTGCCTTCACAATTAACGTGATGTGGATCTCAAATTTAAGTCTAGTTATGAGACAGTTACATGGTTTATGTTGCAGGCAGTGTGTGTGTGTGATAGCTACCAGTGACTGGAGGATTATTTGTCTTCGGGGGAAGGCTGAGATTGTTTTTTAAACCAATCTGACACTCGACTGGTTCAACCTGCTAAAGCAAGTGTTGAGGGATTAGCTCCTCACTAGCATGTTAGCAGGTTAGCCGACTAGCCACGTCTCAGGTCACTAGGGGTTACCTCAAGTGAAAACGCAGCTGACAGCCTGACAGACAGCAGACATGCGAGCTAACTTAGCAAACACCAAGAGGAAAAGAGTCCACACGTTTACAGGAATAAAAATACCTGGTTTTCGCATCGTTTGTAACATTAAACTAACATTTCTGGTGATAGCTAGCTAACGTCTGTCTGACAGCTGAATCCCTCCCTCGTCCTTTTCTCTCCACTCCCTGTCCGCTGACGGGAACCACCGCTCAGGACTGACCTGGAGAGATGCTTCAGGATCTGCTTCTTGATGAGCCCAGCCATGGCCGCACAAATCCGGTATCCGAGCCGCCGCCGGGTGTCTAGCCTAGCCTACCCGCTAGCTTTCCCCACCGTAGTTAGAAAACACACAGCTCAAATTCTCATCTCTGTGTCAGGCTTCGTTTTAACGCTGCTCCCGCTTCTTTCTCTGAGGGATGGGGGAGCGGGGGGACGGAGAGACGGCATTTCACAGGTCCCGGTGGCTGCCGGGATCGGAGACAAAGCGCATCCCGTTAGGCCAATTCATGCAGATACAGTGATAAAGCTGATGAAGCTCCACAACGGTCCAGATCTCTGCAATATCTCACTCCGAACACCTGGACAGCGCGTCCGACTGACGGCGTCTGACGTCATGGCGTCTGGGCGGAGCGTCATGGGGCGTTCAGCGTCTGCTCGGAACTCCCTCTTAGTCAGAGATGTGGGTCTGTGGGGTAAAGATGGGGCATACATTTATAGAGATGCCTTTAGAGTCAATTAAGGTCTTTGTTCCTTGAGTACAAATTTACAAATACTTGTACTTTACCTGAGTATTTTCATCTCCTCCATCTTTGTACTTCTACTCAACTGTATTTCAGAAGCATAATGGTTTTTAGTACTCACTATCTGATAACTTTGGTTACTTTCTAGATTTAGTTTGATAATACAAGATATAAACAACAAATACATTATTATGTGTTATTACAGGTTAAAAGTCGCCCCCTTTTTTTTTTACCAACTGCAGCATTAAAGTGATTCATGACTTCACATGACTGCATCACTATTTATTTAAAACACACATAACGTTTTTAAAAAGCTTCTGCAAAATTAGTACTTTTCTTTTAGTAGTTTAAGTATATTTGGATGTTAATATATTTGTACTTTCACCAGGGAAAATGTATTTTGAATTCAGTCCTTTCACTTGTAACAAAGAATTTCTACACCATAGTACCTTTACTATTTTCACTAAAGTAAACTAGCTGAAATTAGAACATTCCTATTTTTGAACTCTGCCTTTCGTCAGACATTTTGGCAGATAAACTGACTTGATTTGACCTTTTACCTGGAAAAAATAGATTCTCAACTCAAACTGAATTTATATTATTTAGCATTTCTACTGATGGAATTAGATATCTGTCATTAATCTTATTTCTTTCTTCCAAATACACTCCAGCAACTTTCTGTTTTCATGTCTTTCATGCATTTTACCTGGATACAGTGAAATACTGCACCACCCCAAACATGTGAAAGCTGGAGTATTAATATTTATGTTACGTTTATTAAGCCAACTCTGCTATTAACTCGGCAATGATGCTATAATAATGTAATGTCAACAAATTGTAATTGTTTTTCATGTGTTAACTGTTCAAATGGTTTCATATTGTTGTCTGTCCATACTACATTGTGGAATATACACAGTACTTCAGGGGTTTACAGCCAATGTTTGCTCTCACTATAAAACGCTCTTCTAGTGACATCTAGTGTTGTAAACATGCTTTGCTCTTTTTGAAAATGACCAATTGTCTGATTTCTCTTTCAGTCAAAGTTTCAGAATGCAAAGTTAGTGAGAATTTTAGCTTGTGAGGATATTTTCTTCTTGTGGTGGTGGACACAGTGGTATGCTTTGGCATAATAACTACAATAAGCCAAATAAAACTACTCCTACAACACCTTTTTAGATCCAAAGCTCCAAAGGGTTGTCACCACGGCCCAGAAGATCACCAGCTGCCCCCTTCCTTCCCTGGAGGAACTCTACAGTTTCCACTGCCTCAGGAGGGCACAGCACATCCTCAGGGATCAAACTCATCCTGGCAATTCACTTTTTGAACTGTTACCCTCTGGCAGACGTTTCAGGACATTAAAGGCCAGACAAACAGATTAAAAAACAGTTTCTATGCAAGAGCACTAAATATTGTCTGACTTGAATCTTGTGCAATGACGTGTTGTTCAGGTGTGGATGATATTTCTCTTTTATATTGCCCTTTAGTGTACTTTAGACTCTTTTTATTCTGCACTTTGTTCTTTAGATATTTATTACATTGCATTCTAGTGTGTTTCTTTTATACTTTTTATGGCACCTAAGGAGGATTGCACCTTTCACTTTCGTTGTACCCGTTACAGTGACAATAAAGACATTCATTCAGTCATTTTTCTAAATAACATTAGAGAAAATTTGCACATACGTGTCTTAATAAAGTCCTACAGAAATATAATGGAACTTTATAACAGAATACAATGGTGATGTGATCGTAATGTGATTACAAATGAACATGATATCATTGATGTAGATGAGATGGAAAGAACATTGTGTTTATTCATTTACAAACACAATTAAGAGCCTCATAAAATCCATCATTCACAGCTTTGAAAACATTTCATGCACTGAAACGACTTGGACTTTTTACTTTTTGGTGTGTGTGTGTGTGGTCACCTAAGCCGTGTAAACTTTTTACACGGCTTAGGCTTGTGTGTGATGGGTGTCTGTGTGTGGAGATGGAGCCAGAGGACATTAGATCAGCCTGCGCACTTCAGCTGCCACGTATGAAAGGAGGAGCAAAGAGAGAGAGAGAGAGAGAGAGAGAGAGAGAGAGAGACAGCCCCTCCCTGCTCTGCTCTGCTCTGCTGCTGTAAGAGCCGCTTGCAGAAAGTTTGCATCAGTGTTTTAGACCTGAAACAGCCTCCACAAAGGCTTTTCATACACTGATGTATGTTATAAACACACAGATTAATAGACTTTAGGCAATGGTGCCTGTTTGGTGCAAAGTTTTCTCCCAAGGTGGCGCAACTCTTCTCCTTCACTACATCATTAAGACATTTTCTCACTTAGAGTTTCTTAAACAGTGAAACTAACCCAGTGCTTGTCTTGATATGGACCATAAGGAACACTTTGAAAGACCAGGAAGATGCTTCTGTAGAAACTTCACTCCTTTTAGATGAATAATACTAAAATAATCAGGCTGATCAAGTTTCTGATGTAAAAATAGAGCCTAATCATCAGAATCTAAGAAGAGCAGAAATCAATCATCGTTTCCTGCTGGTTTGTGTCATTGAGTCGGACCCATGCAGAGCCTGCAGTTGGACATGGGACAGCCCCCATCCGCATACCTCAACGCTAAAAGCCCCGTAGAAAGACACGACGCGCTCACTGATACGCTGCTGGTCCGGTCTGTGGGCCTGACTGGAAACACGCTCCATCCACGACTGCAAAAAGCAGCAGCACTCACTCACCTCACCTCTCTCTCACACACACACACACACACACATAGATCCATATACATCTGAGCGAGCTCCCACCGAGTATGACCGCAAAAAACCGACACAAGAGCAACTCCAGCGAGAAGAGCGCCGCATCCAGCCAGGACGATGCGTCGAAGAAAAGCCAGAAGAGCGCCGGCAACGGGACGAGTGGCCCCGGACCTCAGGGGCCACGGTCAGGCGGCTGTCTCGGCCTCATCGCCACCGCACTGTTTTATTTGGCCTTGATAGGCGCTGCGGGGTTCGCTGCCTTTTATTTACAACAAGCAATGGAGGAAATGCGCCAAACGAGCGCCAGGCACGAAGAGAGCGCACGGCAGAGCGCAGAGCTGGGCAGTAAAATGGAGAGCGTCGTCCAACAGGTAGGGAGGAAACGACACGAATCAATGGGGAGAAGCATGTAACTGCCTGTGGGTGACGTTAGCAGAGGATCCTAAACTTTTAGAGGAATATAAACTACATAGATTTGGGGTTTTTTGTGTGTGCAGTTACATAACCGTCCATAGAGTTGCTGTACTGTATGTACTGATGGGGGTTGGGTAGGTTTGGTGAAACACAGTGATGGATTTGGTGAACTCCTCATACTTTTTCCATCAGTTAACGCCTAATAAGTCAAACGAAACATTTCAAACCTTGGTTTCTTAGTTTTGTGTTACAACATAACAGATATAGACTGTTATGTCGGTGAATGTTAAGCTGCACAGGGCAGATGAGGGAGAGTTCACTGTCTCCAGGAGTCTCTTTGTTTTAGAAATCTAACTCAAGACAGGCAGAAATGCATATGTGTGTCCTCTCCTGTTTCATCCATCCCGTCCTCACTCCTGCACTGACCTTTCTCAATGCAAACTACTCTGTGTGAGACCAGTCTCAGCTACACTGAGGATTTTCCTCATTCGCAGCCATTTCCCACCCGACTTCAGGTGTGTGATGACTCTACTGAACAAATGTAAATGTTCAGCTGTTGATTTACTTTGGGTGGAGACCACTACTATAATAGGACTCTTCGTCTGAGTAAGAATTTGAAAGATTAGTATATATTTTCTTTCTGAGCAGATTAGTGTCAGGTATAGTCCTGTGCAAGTACAGCTCACAAGTCAAGTTCTTTTTCTGCCACAATAGCACAATATTACTCTTTTCAAATACAGACCTTCAGGTCAGTTGTACTATAATGTATCCACACTTTTACATTTTATACATTTAATCTGCCAAAAATCTGCTAAATATGTATTTTCAGCATATTTTGTAAATGTAGTGCATGAAAGTTCAAGGGCAAAGAGAATAATCTGAACTCAAGGTCCACTCACTAGCAATTTTCTGAGCTTTCAATGGCATTGCATGGTCTTCATCTGTAAATGGATGTGGTGAGTGTTGAGTGAGCCAATTCTGTTCAGGAAAAAAGGTTGGAGAGGGTTAGTTTCACTTTTCATAAGAACTGATAAACTGCAATTATATCATAATGAGATGAAACGTGTATCTCCAGTTTTGGTTATGTTGAGTTTTTCACATTAAGTGAAGAAATATGTTGAGAAAATTAAGAAAATTATAAATAAACTGGTCGAGAACCAGCTGGACTATCTGGAAAACCCACAAAGCTGAAAACAGGGCTGTGCTTCATAGCTCCTGATAAAAAGTGCTGGTTCATGTTGTGTGGATGTTAAAAAGGATTAAAGCACTGATGCTGACTGTGTTCCTCTAATGTTGTACAGGTGGAGGCTCTGAGGAGTGTTGTGGACGGGCTGGAGTCATCGGTGGGCATCACACGGGTGGAGCTGGAGGGGGCCATCAGCCGGATGAAGAGGGGCGAGGTGGAGACGAGGAGAGTGGAGGATGCCCTTCAGAAGCTCCAGAACGATCTACTCAGGGACCTGTCAGAGGGCATCAACGAGGTGAAGGAGGCCCGAGAGAGGGACTTCTCCTCTCTGGAGAGGACAGTGGAGGAGCGTCTGGCTGAGGTGAGTCAGTCCATCACCGCCAGCGTGACGGAGTTCACCGAAGCTCAGGGCGAGGCTCAGAGCCAGCTGGCCGACCTGAAGGCCCGGCTGGGTGAGATGGAAGACCCCGTGCTCATCAAGCAGGAGCTCTCTGCCATTGTTGATGCTGTCAGTGAACTCAGAACAGACAAGCAGGCCGCCGATGCCTTCGCCGATTCACTCAGGGAACAGATAGGTGCTGTGAGGGGAGAGCTCCAGACTCGTAACCAGGAAGTTGCCTCAGTGTCTCAGGAAGTTGAAACGGTGAGGTCGGTAGTGCAGGAGACTGTTGGGAGTCTGAGGGAGTCGCTGTCTAAAGCAGAGGCTGATGTCCAGGCTCTGATGGACAAAAGCGCGACGCTGGAGAGCGGCGTGGAGCAGGCCGTCTTAGCTGTTCGCACTGCGGAGAGGCAGGCGAATGAAGGAGCTGCTCAGATCAAGAAAAGATCGGACGACCTGGAGGCCAGAGTTAAAATATCAGAGGAGAGTGTAGATTCACTGTCAGCATCAGTGTCAGACATCACCACCAAAGTGGAATCACTATCCAGCAAATACGACAGCCACGAGAGCACTCTGGCTGCACAAGGGCAGGCTGCAGAGGAAGCCAAAACTGACGCGCGGCAGGAGATCGAGGCACTGAAGAGCAGTTTGGGGGAGCTGCAGTCCAACATGGGCGGTGCCCAGGCCACGCTGACGTCGAAGGACTCCAGCCTGAGTGAGCAGGTGGAGGAGTTGGGGAAGAGGCTCGCTGCTCTGGAGAACAGCAGCACCGTGAAGCCGGAGCAGCTGCAGAGCTTAAGGAGCTTGGTGGACGGCTTGGAGAGCAAAGCAGCCAAGCTAGAGGGCCACGACAAGGCCATTTCTGCTCTTCAGAAAGCTCTGCAGGACACCACACGGACACTGGCCGGCTTATCCAAAGGCAAGAAGGAAAAGTAGGGAGTTTGAGTTAGCAATGAGACATCAGGATACCACAACACAGACAGTAATAATTCCCAAAGGGTGACCACAACCCACTTTTTTATGATATTCATGAAGAACTGTTTCTCAAACTTGATGCCTGGTGTCACAATGTTGCACACTTTAGTAGAAAAAGTAGCCAATGTGAGGAAGACGTGGGTTAGGTCAGGAGAAGAGGGGCAGAGCTGGACTGCTGATCTGTGAATTCAAACCCACACTCATTCTGCACTGTAGTTTTTTTTTCATTTCCTATTGTTTTGTTAAATTACATTACATTTTACGTGCCAATGCTGTGTTTTTGCAAAACCAACCAAATGCAATAATAAGCTCCTTTGGAGCACTCCTTTGTTTACTCTCTACATGTTTTTTTATTACAAGAATAAAAGCTCTTGTTGACCCAAAGCTGTGCATTCTTCCTTGGTGTGAATGGTTTGTGGGATACATTAATAGTATGGGTGCGAATGTAAATGTACACTTCTAGATAGGTGTAATGTAACCTGCTGGAATCATGTTAGAACTCAAACAGGAATTCCATCTCAAATACATAATCCATATTTTTTACATATGTAAAGCATTGAGGGGTCAAGCAGATGATAAAGACTGGACAGACTGAACAGCACACAGCGGTGACAGCTAACGTGTAATTTGCTTCTTGGGATGTTTAGCTTTGACGGTCTTCCAGGTGTTCTGCGGAAATGTGCCTCCTTGTTGAACGTTGGAGGTTGCAGCTGTGTCGCCACCTCACCAGAACACTTCAAAGTTACCTGTGTCGCTGGAAGGCATTTGGCTGCTAATAAACCCTTTGAGCAACCCAGCAGATGCAAGGAACAGCTCTTACAACATGCGGAGCTTTGGTGACAAACTGGAATTTCTTGTCTTCAAACGCCTCATTAGGAAAGGCGAAGGGTTTTAGTCCGAAACGTACTGTTTGAACCATGAAGTATCATATGGTTAGAAAGCAAAAAGCTGCCTTAAATGTACCCAAACTTTGATGTTTGAGGATGAGAAAACGAGGGCTTGCGGTGACGCTATAAAACCAGGAACTTGGTGACGTTTCATCATTCACCTGATACTAAATACTAAATATCTTGTGATCTGGCTGCATTATTTACCTCACAGATAAATCACAATTTGTAGTTTTTTCAGTGAGGCTGCAGATGACTAATAGTTTGTGTAGGAACTTCTGGCACAACCTGGAGCCAGTTAGCTTGGACAGCTGGTCTCTGTCCAAAGGTAACAAAATCTGTGCAGAAGCACCTGTAAAGCTAATTTGTTCAGCAGTTACATTTTGTTTCTTTAATTAGTACAAATACTGAGGTGTTTGTTGGGGATTCTGTGCCAGTGACAGTAGTTGTTTACCCTTTTTCCTTCCTGCTACTTGTAGCTTCATATTTACTGTGTAAATAACTTGTAGCTCTTGGCAAGAAAGCAAATAAGTGTCAAACTATTCCCTTGAGTCAACATGCTGTAGCCATGCCGACTGCCTTAAAAATGATCATATTAATGCAAAAACATTACGTGTGTCTGCGTTTCCTCAACATTTCCACAACCTTTGAAAAACTGCATACAGTATATGAAAAACTCTGATGGAACAAAGAAAATGAAATAATTGTGCGTGGAATCAGATGAAAATGTGTCACCAGAATCAGTTCGCTGTGGGAAGGCAATAAATCAGCCAATTCTGAATCTGGTATCTCTAATATACCTGAACAAGGACACAGTGAGCTGGCTTAGCCTCAAGGAAACTTTTAAAAACGTCACAACTGTTAGAAATGCTGACTGACAAGCTGCCACGTCGTTCACATTCATACGTCTTAATGGGTTCAGCCTACCAGCTTTGTGCTTCAGGCTCTACAGAGCATCAGAGTTTGATAAAGTTTTATATTTATTTGGTTTATAATAGAAAGGTTTATTTCAGTAAAACCTAAAACAGCAGCATGACAGTTCATCAGATGTAAAAGCCAAAAGAAGTTGATCTGCCTCCACTTGTCTGAACGTGTTGCTCATGTTGGCCTGTGCATCTCTCCAAGTTCAGAGATATCAGCTATTTCACTAACCTGTTTGGTTGTAATATCTAAATCTCCCTCTACTGCAGTGAGGTTAGCCAGTGTCTGTCTAAGCTCAGCGATCTCCTGCTCTCTTTCAGTGAGATCCTCCGCCAGTCTTCCTATCCGCAGCGTCAGGTCTGACAGCAGAGGCTCGAACGCCCCAAAGTCCCTCTTGATAGCAGCAACCTTTGGTTTAAGGTCAGAGGCGAAGGTCACCGTTCTGATCAGGCGAGCTCTGCCGCTCTCGACCTCCCTCATGCGCTCAGAGATCTGTTCGTCAGCGGTGGCGAGCTCAGGGATGCGTTTGCGGAGCTGATCTATGGCCTTGGTGTTGCGCTCTGACGCAGTGCGGAGATTCGAGACTCGGTCGATGCTGCTGCTCAGCACGTCCCCGATGCGTTTGATCATGCTGCGCTCCACCTCACTGGTCTTGTCCTCTAACTCCCCCACCTGAGTCAGCAGGGACTCCAGCTCAGACTGCAGCCCATCCATTCTGCGCACATCTGTCCTCACGGACGCCACCTTTGAGGGGAAATACACAGGAACAGAGGCTGAGAAACACTTTTTCAAACAGGAATTTTCCCCATAGGGGGTCTACAGCAGCATCTTTGCTAAATGAGTCCCTCTAGATTTAATAAATTTGTGCTGATTAAATTCAGATGATCTCTGCTACGACAAATCAATCTGACATACCTTGTTGGAAAGGTCCTTTGTGATGGCTGAGGTGCGCTCTTGGATCTGCCCCACAGCGTCTTGCAGTGCGCTCAGGCTGGTCTGGAGCTGAGCTCGTTTCTCAGTCAGCCCAGAGGCCCACTCCTTCAGCCGGCTCACGTCCTGCTCCAAACCCTCCAGGTGAGGCTGCAGAGTCCCCCGCTGACCCCCGAGACCCTCCAGCATCAGCTGGACGCTCTCACACTGAAACAGGACACACAGAACGTGGACCGACAGATACAACCATCACGTTTGTGTGTTATTCAAAGCAATCCCACAATATACATATTTATTGTGCCTTTATAAAAAGCACAGGAGTTACACTCAGGGGGATTAATAGGAGAAACAAATTGCACAAATAAGACTCTAGTTAAAAAAAAAAAGATTTTATTAAATAAGTCAAGTGATGAAATGCTTTCGACGACAGGTGAAAACAAACTCAGATGGAGTCATCAAAATGGTGGAGCAAATCTAATGTAACACTCAAACTAACTAACTACTTTCATTGTTGCTTCTTTTCTTTAATCCTCTGGCCTAAAAAAAGTCAAACATTTTATAAAACATCCATTATTTTTTCCTAACACACAAAATGATGTCACCCAATTGCCTGCTTTTCCCCAAACAACAGTCCAAAACCTAAAATATTCAGTTTACTATTGAATAAATTTGATTAATCAACTGATCTTTTCAGTTCTAATGTAGTTACACTGGTGCAGATATTGTTATATAACTGTATGAGAGCAAATGGCTGGCTTGAGATTAATGGGGCATGTTTTATACCGAAGAAACCTAAATGTGTCGTTCCATATTAAACAAATATTAAAATATATTCTTGATTGTATTTGTGTATGGATAGTAGAGTTCATGTGGAAATCTGGGGACTTTTAGGCATTTTCCTGTTATTAAGATAAGGGGCACATCTAGAAAAACATTAACAGGGAACAGTAAGACAGGGCCACTCCTTTCCCCTGGTTGACTCAAAACAATGACATCATTCAGTGAAATCATCATAAAGACGTTCAGTCATCTCATCCTCGTCATCTTTTTCCCACTCCTCGTCTTTCCATCTTTCTTCCTCCACAGCGTCAGGGTCCTTTTGGCTGTCAACTGTATTTTCCCTCAGCACCATGGTGAGTTCACGGACCGCCTCTTTTACCACCGACAACTCATTCTTCATCTTAAGGATGCTGTTTTGAGCCTGCAGGGTGTCCAGCTCCTGTCGGATCTCCAGGATTTCATTCAGTGCTTTCAGCATGCTGTCCTCAGTCCCAAACACCTGTAGCGTCACCTCCTCCAGCCGTTTCTCCGCCCCGCTCAGGTCAGACCCCAGCCTCAGGATGGAGCGCACCGCCTCCTCTACCTGCGGCAGGTGCTCTTCACACTCCTGCACCCGGGGAATGTGCTCCTGCAGCTCAGAGTTGAGCTCAGCCTCCCTCTTGGTCAGGCTGCTGATCTGCTCCTCCAGGTTGTGGATCTGCTTGGTGTTCCAGTCCAGCTGACCCTGCGTTCTCTTGGTGTCATCCTCCTCAGTGCGCTCCAGAGCTCGGGCGTTCCTCTTCGTACTGTCCTCGAGCTCCTCCAACCGCTTCGCCAGCACCCGGGCCCTCCGCTCGGCCTCGTTCACCCTCTCGGTGGCTCCACTGTGAGCGTCTCGTGACTCGGCCTTAAGGGCAGCCAGGTCAGAGGTGATGGCGGCCAGACGCTCCTGCCACGTCTCCGTCACGTTGAGGAAATGGGCGTTGACCGTCTGCAGGTCACGGGAGGCAGAGTTCTCATCGTCCTGCATCGCCATGACGGTGGCGTGGAGGGTGGAGATGTCCTGCTGGAGTCGTTTTGCCAAGGAGACAGTGGAGAGTGCCTCCTGTAGGTCATCCTCAGAAGCGGCAAGCTGCAGCCGCAACACAAAACAGGAGGGCTGTTTCTGTGGGAGCTTTATGGTCTTCAGTATTCACATATAATAGACTCAGTAGGAACCAGAGCGCATGCATACAGGAAGCCATTGTATACAGTAGAAGTGAAAGTAATGTATTGAAATGTGAACAATGTAGCATGCAGATGGTTATATATAATATAGAATTTGACTTAATAACTTAATAATTGAAATAAACAATCTTTATGAGGCAGAATATGTAAAACTATCCAGAAATTCACAAGAAAAATCCGAAAATGAAACAACGTTTTTGCAGCACAGATACAGTTCCCAGGCTGGGACCCAGTGTACTTTCTGCCTCCTCAATAAACCAAATAACACATTCTAACTATGAAACAACCAAAATGACAACAAACAAGGATTCTTATGTCCTCACACAAACTTAAAGCATAATTTAACCTAAATAATAGAAAGAAAAACATACTCTTCTTTGATTGCCTCAAGTAGTGTTAAAATTACATGATGGTTTGGATTATATTAAACCAGGTTTTGAAACATCTGTCTTAGAGATTTCTGCCTCCACCTTAATACAAGTGTAATGCACTGGATTTAATTTATGATGCTCAAACAGCAGCATCTGTTTCCAGGGTGTGTGTACGCATCACTGTGAATAATCCAAAGTTTATATCAGAGATATTTCATCAACAGAAAGTAGTTCCAGTGAAAACTTAATTTAATTTCCATTCATTTCCATTGTATTGGGGTCCCAGTCGACATTACATAAAAACCTGGGCACTTAAAAACCCCAACTGTCTGCATAACTGGACACCACTACGGGTTAACTGAGAAAGTATGTTTTCTTTTTCATAATTTAGGTGAATCGACCCTTTAAAGGGCAGAGCAGTGCCACTGGGAATCAAACGCACCTTTTTGGAAACCTTCAGCACTTCTTCCTCCATGTCGAACAGACTCGAAGTCCTTCCGTGTAAAATTTTGTACTTTTCTTCAATTTTGGAGAACCTCTCGTTCTGCTGCAGCACCACCCTGAAACCCAGAGAGACTTTAGGGGAGAACTGGACAAAACTCCTGGAGAAATAAACACATTATTCACGTTTGTTGACTCACCAGCTCAGAGCCCCGCACGCTGCAAGCGACAACAAGCACATAATACTTCTAATATCCAAACCCGAGGACGTTTTATTTGTTCCCGAGTTGTTCCCAGCTTCTGTCTTCACTTTATGGGCTTCATCTTTGCCATTCGCAGCCGACACTTCATCACTTTGCTTTGGTGACTTTTTCCTCTGCTTCACCTCAGAAGGCATTTTAGTAACACTGTTTGTAACTTTGAGGTAATTCAGCGGGCCTAAAACAGCAAAAACGTCTAACCAGCTATTCGTTACGTTGTAGACTGAAGCAGAACACTTCTTTCACACATAAATTCATAATGTGGGATAGTAAAATAACATTAAAAGTAGACTTAGCAGCTGAGTTTTGCTAATGTTACCGATAAAAACAGTCCTTTAGCTTTACCCTGTTCCTTGGGAAAATGCCGCATTCAGGTAAACTCGTACCACTAACAGCTGTATTGCTTAGTAACAAACACTAAAACTGACTGTAACAAATATAAACTGTGATTAGATATTTTTAACTTTTACCCCAAGCTACACAATGGTTTTGAACACAATGATAATTTTCAGTCTAGTTTGTTTTTAATGCTTGAACTGATTTCCAATCTGAACTGTCATAATTCCGACAGCTCAAGAGGAACAGCAAACGCCTCAGACAGCCACGTAAGCGGGCGGCCTCGTTTGTCCAGCAGGGGGCCATGTTGGGCTGATGATGCCTCTGAAGCAGAGCTCAATTAATACTGTAATGATGATACACGGATAATTAAACAGCCACTATTAGGATCATTAACTGTTAAAGCCATAAAATAGAAAACATCTCCAGGTTCCAGTTTCTCTAATGTGAGATTTTGCTGCTTTTCTCCATTTTATATCATTGTAATCTGAGCATTTGGGGTTTTTGACTTTTCTAAAGACAACATATAACATTTAAGGATGTAAAATTTTCTAAATTGTAATGGACACTTGGACACATTCATCACTAAATGATGAATCAACTATTAATACACAGGAAAAACACACATTTCTGTGCAGCACAAAAAAAAAAGACCAGACAAAAAGAGCTTTGGGACAAGCCATTTATTTGGCATGTTTCCAAAAATTTTACTTACATTTTGAGTGTCAAAATATGTCAAAACTTGATTATCAGTAGCTTTCTATAAATGGGTATTCATAGCCCTATACAACATTGCATGTAGCAGTTTTTTTTTTAAATGTTATTCCAGTATTATTTATGAGTGGATCCCAACAGCTCATATTCAGGATGTGTCAGCTATTAACTACAATGGCCATGCAGATTACAAGACCTTTTTTTTTCTTTCTTTTATACAGCATTTAACGATATTCAACAGCAGAAGACACAAACAATCTTACAGAGATAAACAAAAGACAAAAAACATAGAAGCATCGTCAACTTGGAGGCAAAGCTTCAATTGCAGTACAGTACATCCAAGCCAAAGCTGCCACGTGCAATTTCTAACAAATTATGTGCAAAAAGGTAACTAGATGACCCCACAATATTTGAATATGAGGGTGTGTTATTCAGAGATCTTTGGACTAAGGCATAGAGTGATGGAGTAATAACATTTGGTCATTGACGGATCTACAACTTTCACCTTGCCCTCTTTTAGCGTTTTATTTTAGTCCTTCATATTCAACAAGTCAAACTCCTGAGAAACATAAACAGTAGAGGTTTTGCTCAGTAATATAATCATCCTGCTCCTGATTAGGGATTCAAAAACCCATAACTCTGCCCAATTAGATATCCGAAGTAGCATTTTTATCATCATGGCAAATTTTATCTATATGCTAAAAGCACAAGCTATAGTTGTTCCACCACAGAACCATAAACAGAAATCAAGCTGCCTTTCTCTTGCTTTAAACGTCAGATCCAAAATCACACCATAGCACCACCAGTAGCGCTACCAGCTCTATTATATTTTACATTTAAACAAAGATATAGCCCTGGCAGTATGTAACAGCAACAAAAAAATGAACTTTAAAAGGCTTTAAAGGGATTGTTTACATTCATATTTAAGTGGATATGTGTTGCTGTGCGATGGGGCCTGAAAGCTACAAAGAGGTCCCACCACAGATTCGAGAAGATTCAGGAGCCTTAAATTAAATTTCAAATAGGGCTTCCCAGACCTTGTAAACACAAATTCAAACAAAAAAGCAGATATAAGTTTATACCAAAACATCATCAAAAGGCACCTTTCTAAGTTCAATTAATCTACAGGTCACTATGTTGACCATGTTCTTCATTACAACGTCTTAAAGTGTCTAATTCCAAACAACAGGATTGAGGAAAAAAACCCAAAGAACAAAAAGAATTTAGTGCAACTGACCTACATCAAGCAGTGTCATTTTACAGTAGTGCTGTAAGGTTGACTGTTTGTTGTGGGTTTTTTTTTAGGAATAGACTCAGATGATGAGATCCATACCACTACCACGTCTGTCCATTAAAACAAGACTGTGAAACAACAGGTACTACATTATCTTAACAAGACCAAAAATATTCCAAGGGGAGCAGGCTTCGACACCGGACCAGGCCGGAGAGCAAAGGAAAACATCTGCACCCACTGCAGTTAGACCCTCAGACCTATAGTTGGTGGTGTGTGATGGATATCGCAGGATCTTCTAACAGCTCAACCCAGAGCCACAGAGCTGGAGTGGGTGGGAATGAAAGGCGCCATTCTTCCTACTACAAGTCAGTGTGCACTCAAAATGATTATTATTCAGTTGCATAATGTTGCTTTAAATATAAGGCTACATCCAGCAGCTTGTTAGATTAGCTCAGTATAAAGACTGGAAACAGGTAGCCGTTTTCCCCTGTAGCCAGTCTTCATGCTAAGCCACACTACCCTGCTGCTGGCTACAGACAGACATGAGAGTGGTATCAAACTTCTCGTCTAGCTTTTTGGCAAGAAAGCAAATGAGTGCTTTTCCCACAACTTTTCCTTTAAACTTGCTTTTTAATAGCTGCTTAGGCTTCCTGCCGCCATGTCCTATGAAAACAAAGAAAAACATTTGCAAGATAATGAAGGTTATGTCCTAATGAGGCCAATTTCAAATTACATAATTAGGAAATATATATCTGGTCCCCTACGGCCTCTTTATCAGGTTTTGGTCCTGTCTGTGGATGAGTGAACCTTAAGTGCACTTTGAGGACATAAAAGACACTTTCAAACCTGTGGGACTGAGCAAGACATTAAAGGAAAAAAAAAAAAGCATAATTTGACACTACATAGTGCATGTGATAAATGAGAGGAAATTAAAAGCTGAATTGTCTCCACTGCTTCGTTTTTTTTTTATGACCTCATCAACCAAAGGAATCAAAAAGCAAATCCATCCTTTCAAAAACACCTTCTCAGACTGCTACACACAGTATTTCTAAATATTCAAACCCCACAACCTCAAAACAAACTTAGGGAATAAACATCAAACTACATATTCTTCATAAGTGAACTACACGCATAGATCTCCCTTCAAGATGCCTGCAGGGGAACATCAATTCCACTGAAATTATTGTGCTTCTTGCCTCTAACAGCTGTACATTATCTAATAAAAAACTAGATATAGATGTATACAGGATTATTTAGGGGTAAATTGTGGTGCTGAGCAGATTCACCCAGCGCTCACTGGGACACTTATCTGACTCTGTTAAACAGAGGACGACTATGAGGCGGCTGAATGTAAGAGGACACACACCACGACTCAGGAACCGTAGTGATCCTGGGGGAGAAAACAGAAGAAATTATATTATTAGAAATTGAATCAGGGTTTGTCAGACAAGATGTTTATTTGATGCCGATTCATGTATTTCTGGCCTACCTGAATAGTGCTAACTACACCACTGGCCATGACGGAGAGTTTTCCGGCGACTGAGCGCACTCCTAGTTTGAGTTGCGACATGTCGGGAGCATTGGGCAGCACGTTGGTCAGACGGTATGAACTCGCTGTGAGCACAAGACAGAACAATGGGCCTCATGCAAGAACTATGAGATCTGTTGTGAAGTGGCAAAGACAAGTGATTTAAGACAATTTGTGCCGAATTTCCTTTTTAAAGAAAAGATGTTCTTTTTAGAGGCTCAACATGTTTTGGATAATTCTACATCATTGAATTATATTGATCAACAACACAAATTTAAATGGGAAGTAAGTCTTATATTGATTTGGCAGTGATGGTGCCGTAGTGTCTTACCACCAGTCTGTTTCTTTGGATCATCAAAGAGGTCGGCTGAACTTATTGCAGCACTCCCAGAAAGTCTTTCCAGTCGTGATTTTGCTTCGTACTAAAGAAGAGAAACACAGACATCTTTTTTTTTTTATGTTTACCACAGTGGTATGTAAGAGGAACATTTCAGCTTTGCTCATGCTCAGAATATCAGCTGGAGATCTTCTGAGGAACGAAGACCAGCTCCAAATTATACTCTGGTACAGTCTTGTTTGACTGCACTGCCACAGGTCTTGATGTCAACATGTCTAATACACAAGTGAATATGAATGAATCCAGTTCTGATCATGTGGTACATCGTAATCAATGCGGGAGAAAATGGATTTTAATCAGGTTTAATTATCCTCATGTCCCATTCGGACAGTGTGTCTCTTTTTTCCTTCTACAATCACTATCGGAACTGGTTTTTATCAACAACTGGATGTGCATGCCAAGAATTACAGTACTTATAGAAACATGACACACCGTACATTCACTCCTACAGTAAAAGCCACACAGTATTCACGCCAACTCTGACCGCGTGTAACACAATAAATACAGTGTACACGATGGCTAGAGAGGGTAGGGTGCATGTTGTCACTGTGTACCTCAGAGTTATCCTGCTTTCCAAAGTACATGTCAGAAGAGATGGCTTTCATATCTCCAAACTTTTTCCGTGCTTCTCCGGAGTCTGACACTGGCTCTGGTTTTCTTCTGGATGTGGGCCTGACAGTAAACAATGATTACGAAAGAAAACAGTTTTGAGATGATAAGAGAATTAAACGCTAACCAGTAGCTGTATATTCTAAAAGCGCACTTCTCTCCTCAAGTTCAGTCACTGACATAAATGAGGGACTCTACGTTATTTTAGCCTAATTTCATAAACATATGACAGGATTTAACAGGAGAACACATGAAACACACACACACACACACACACAACATCCTACCTGTCATCCAGTGATGACATAGTGGAGGTCAAGTAGAAGTCTGGCTCTGGTTTCTTGCTCTCCTTCATCCAGCCGGCTCCCTCCCCTCTATCATCCCACTGCGAGGAGAAATTATCAGAGGTCTCTGTTTGATCCTCAAACCGGGACAAGATCCTAAAGAAAGAAGAGGTTCAGAAAACAGTCACATGGGAAAATGCTGTGCAAAAGTTTGTGAAAAAATGTGTGAAGAAAACATTGATTTTAAAGTTCTGATTCAGGACCATAGTCAGGTATAGTATTGCCAAAGGAGTGTATGAATACTGACATTAAGTCACAATATATTCAGAAAATTGTTAAAATATTTTAAATAATTCAAATTATTACTTTGCTTTATTAAATAAAATGCTTTTAAAACCAAAAAACTTTAACATAAAGTTTGAGTATTTCATTTCAGTTTCCTTTGAGTTTGCATGTGTGAGTCACCAATTCATAAACACATAATATTAATAATATATCAATACAACAATACAATACAAAAAACACGTATTGTAAATGTTCTATGTCTGACCTAGAGCTGAAGGAGCCGTCATCATTATCCTCAGTGAACCGTCGTCCTTTAGTGGCCTTGGTCCCGCGTGGATTCTCCTGCTGGATGATGTGCATGTCCGAGGTCACAGAGTGAGACACTCCACTATAGAGAGCAGAAAACAGAGCGATGGTAAGAGAAGGAAACCAAAATACGAAAACAGCTCCGGGGGGGACTGACTGGTTTTGTTTGTGTCTTCAGCGTCATACCTCCTGATGCCCAGACCCATGCCCAGTCGCTCAGCCTGCTCCTTCTTCTTCCCCTCTAAGCCCTTCAACTTCTGCTCCTCCATTTTCCTCTGCTGCTCAAGATCTTTATAGGCCAGTCGCAGGGATGGAGCACTGAGAAGGAGGGAAGCAGGTGAGTTTAAAAACAATGATAAAAGAAACACATTTACTGACCACAAAAAATGGCACAAAACACAACAAGTAATAAAAAAAGACGTGAAGTCAAGACACACACATGGATTCCTCAGGTTGAGTATTCTTAGTGGCAGCAGCAGCACCACCCTCTTCTTTCTCTCTGAGCTTGTCTGCAGCTTGAGCCTTCTTCTCCAACTCTGAGAAGCTCTTACTGCTAACCTTCTGAGCGCCCAGACCACCTTTCTTAGAGGCCAACTAGAAGCAGACAGAGTTTATAAACCCACAATGAATGCAAAGTCACTTGCATGAATGTGCTCTCTCAAAGACTTTTAGATGATATGATGGGTACATACTGTTTTCTTTGCAGCAGTTGGCTTCTTCTTAAGAAAAGAGGAAGGCTCTGCAGAGATCGAAGGACACCGAAGTTACATCTTCTGTAGTTTAACAATAATTCAGATACAAAAAAGGCATTTAAGTAGATGGCATGAATATAAACCAACCTGGATTTGCTTTTGGAGAAACACTCAGCAAGTCCACACTGGGACCCTCCTCTAGATTACCTGAAATGGTTTAATGTATACGTGATGAGCCACATAGTATTGAGATTAATTGTATTTTGTGGTCTTTCTATATTGTTCAGTAGAAACAGCAAATACCATTTTTGTCTTCCTGTTTTTCCGCAGTCAAAGGCTTCTCTGATGTGGAGGAGCTGAGATTCATTTGGGGTGTGTTGAGATTTTCAGGAACAGTCTGGCCATTAAACAGAGACACATGGTGAAATCACTAATCCCCTGTCACTGTGCAGCCATCCGACAAGCAGATATGTGCTTAAAATCACACTGAAGCAAGGCACTCCTATACCTGTGAATGCAGACTGAAGAAATCCACCTGCTTGTCGTCTGGTGATGTTGGGGAGAGAGGAGCCTGACTGTCAAGCCACAACTGTACGGAAGAAGAGCAGTATAACTGAAAAGCTATCTTTGCGCTTAAAGATATATTTCATGCAAAGAGGCACTACAGAGGAAGCCACGGTTCGCTGTATTCAAACTTTTACTCTGCGGAGAAACCTGCCAGTGAAGGCCGTTTTGAGACAATAAAGAAGCATGTCTGCTTTACCTCTGTGCCGTGGCGTCTGGTAGCTTGTGTGGCTAAAGTCTTTATCTTCTCTCTGTACAGCTGAGCAGCTCGGCTGTTGTACTTGGCATTGGCAGCACTGGTTGTGCAGCCATGTTGGTTGAAAAATGAAATCTGCCATTAGAAATTCAGAAGTCAGTCACATTATGTGTGTGTCACACAGTGCTCGCATTTCAGTTTGGGGATCGTGTGCTGACAGACTGCTTGATTTCAGGTACTGACCGCATTGACATTGCCTCCCACTTGCATGCATCTTAGCTGAAACCACGACCAATTGAAATCCAGCTCAGTCGACCTGTGTAACACAACAAAGTCAGTATTTGAACAAACTTTCTATGTCACTAAATGGTGTGACAGAGACAAAGTGCATATTTTCTTACCATGTGACTGTTGTCTATTCATGTTAAGAAACTTGATTTTTTTCTGATTAAAGGACATTTTAAAGATCAGATATGTTTCACCTTTTAAAAAGGACTGGGAAATTCATCCATGTGGTTTTAAGACTAAATAATCAGAATTCATTATACTTCATTATACACATGGACCACATTCCTCTCTGGCCTCTCTACTCTACTCTCTAGGTGAGGACATCTTTCACTTGTTGTCACTCTATAGCAACTTAAAGTGTCTAGTGGATGTTCCCAGAGCTTAAAATGAAGATCGAACAAGCCCTAAATGATTCCAGACCCTGAACATACACACTACAAGATGATCGAAATCTATTAAAATGGTTTGTCTTGAAACTAGTCTACCTGTGAAATAATTTTATTGCATCCTAGTTTGGAAAAGTGCTCTCCTGACTTACCTGATAAAGGACAGGTGCACGCCAAGAGACCTGTGCGTCCCAGAGCAATCTATACATAGGAACACACCATAGGTGATGCTGGCCCAGCTGGGGTTTTTAGCTGAGCAGTCAAAGCAAACCTAGGAGGACAAATAAATAAAAAAGCTTCATCTCAAATCATAAACAGATAAGATAGGTGTCAATGTAACAGCAACGACTTATTAACAGCACGGTTATTTTCTGACATCCAACTCATTCACGATCATAAGTTCAAAATCAATAAAAGAGAGGTGGAAGCAAACAGTGTGAAGGGTGTTTATCAGATTAAAACATCATAAGGTCTAAAGTACACACTGCCTGTGAAATTAGCTAAATTAGCTCATTCAAACAGCTGTTGGTGAAGTGGGTTGAATTTCGCCCTGAAAGAAGTGTGACAGGAAGACCATTTCCTTTGTGATCATCATTCAGGATGTGTGTGCTACTGTTGTCCGGTTTTCCAAGTGAACCAAAGGCGCTGCTTAAAGCAAACGAAGTCTAAACAAACACGGCTAATGCCACCTGCACAGACCGCACGGTCAGCTGTCAAAATGTAGCTAGCTAGTCTGTCAGCCACTTGGCTAACGTTACGTGTGGTTACAGTTCACAACTTTTCTCATACATTAATCTCCTGTAAATATTAACAGGGCGCACCTGTGTTCGTTTTTTAACACCACCGACCCATTTTCAACTTGTCACGTATCAGCCAATTGACTAAATTAGGCGGGTAAGTTAAAGCTAGCTTTGGCGTTTCTCAAAGTGCGACGTGTCAGGTATGAACTTCCTCGTTTAAGAGAGTAACATTAGACCATCTCCCGCTTCAAAGCTCTCACCTTATTCGTAGTAATGGAGCGAAGTCGCTTGAATATGGCAGAAATGTCCTGTTTGCTGGGCTCCGACATTGTCCAGTCTGTTGGTGATACCTCACGGTTAGAGGAGAAGAAGCATGTAAAACAGTCCTGTGTGGTTTTTCCTCAATAACAAGCGAATACGACACGTCAGTTGGTGAACATCATGGTCCGGCTCTGATTGGATAAAAATTACCCGTGGTTATGTTATTGTAGTAAAGGATTCTGGGTAATGTAGTTTACCTTTACATTACTCTTCACAAAGAAGGGGGAAGGATTTAGATCCTTTTATTTATGAAGGATAAACATTTTAATTTATATCTCACATAAATAAGATTACTCTCTAGATGTGCTTGAGTAGGGCATAAGGTGTTACATCAAATTTCAATTCAAGTTTAACTTTCTGCATCAGTTTCATCATTATAAAAATATCCAATCCCTCTGCTTTCAAAGTGGTTTAGAGAAAAATATATTCCTCCTTTCAGCATGACCTTGTTCCCAAAAACATAGTTTTTGTCTAAATGTATGAGATATTTTTGCCTTTTGGGGATCCATGCTGTTCAGAAATCTTATTACTGCCAAAATGTGTAACACTAAATTAGACTCTTTGTCAGTTGGAAAGTTGACTCGTGTGTAAGATACTGTCTACAAACCTCAGACAACTGTGACGTAAAACCAAAATATTTTTATGCACATCTCTAAGAATGTGTGGAACTGAAATACAAATAAGTTGCATAAACTTCCACCACTTATGTGGTTAATTTTGTGTATTGAATTCCATTCAGTTGAAATCAAGCATGTGAATGTGGCATTTTCCTTATTTTCACTTAAACAGACATGAACTTTGAATTTACTTTAATGGGACACTCTGAAACTAACAGACCTGCACAACTGAACTACTGAGATTAAGTGGTATAATTAACGACATTCAAAACCTTTTAAGATCCAGTAAATATCTTGACATAAGTGAAATATCATTTCACAAAACAAAGACAAAATATTTTTTCCAATAAATTCATTTATTATGTTGTGGGACAACATTTACAAACCTTCCTGTGCAAGTACAGCTGTTTCTGCATTTTGACGACCGCATGCCCTGAAAACATGGCAAACCTTTCTCGCTATTATTCGAGTTCCTCCCCTCATGCTGCAGCCGAAGGCATCAAATAGCATGTCTCGGTAATTTCATGCACACATTGGGCAAATGATGAATTTAGAGTTTGCATAATTGAAAAGCTTGCTGTTCATCTCTGCAAAAATGTAAGTTGGCATAATATCTCATGATCAAAACTTACACATTAAGGTCATGAAATCAGGTTTATCCATTCATGTCTTAGCTCCTATGAGAAAATTAACATTCATTCACATGGTATTTGTTGATTAATTCATTGAGTATGGTCCCCTGTGAAGGGAAAAATAATCATATTTACAAATATAACAAAATAACAGATTCGAGGGATATTTGCCATAAAATACTCAATTACTATACAAACTGATTCTCAGTCACAGCATTCAGAGTAGAACAAAAGCACTTGTGGCATCATAAATTAACAATCATCAGCTTCCATCAACGTATCATCTGATCTCGATGTTTAATGTGTTCTAATATGTTTCATCCAGGTTATTTACACCCATGTCTGCAACGCCTTACTTGCCTGTGGTTTCACTGCTATAGCTTGTACTATATTTTCAAATAAACACTAAAATATTCTCCCATAACTTGACATTTAACAAGAAGTGAGAGAATTAAAACATGGAGATTCAAGTGAGATAAACCTTTGTGAAAAACCTTCAGTGTTGCATGAAAAATAACCCATAAAGTATTTCGGCCTACAGTCAACAGAAAGATATTTGTGTGAAAAGCTTGAGGACAGATGTTTGGGGGGGGGGGCGTTAATAGGTCAGTGGTTGCAAAAGAAAAAAATTTAAATCAGTGACAAAATACAATCAGTGAATATACATTCAATTGCAGTGACTAGAGGAACCTACCCACTGTGGACTGAACGAAGACTAGGTCAGGATAAGGCTCTACTGATCTTCATCATTCCTTATAAAATAACCAGAACAGTTAATAAACCGAGTGGAAGAACAAAACCCTGAAAGGAATGACAGAACAATGTAAGCACTAGTTTAAAAACAAGGTAAATGTGACACAATAATCTCAAAATAAGGACCTACGTTGTCCGTAAAACCAAATAATTAACATTTATGGACTGGATTCTAACTGACAGAAATGGTTTCAAACCTAGAAGAGATAACTGTTGTTATGAAGGGGGTCATCTCCCTTAATGAATCCATAGTGGGTTGCATATTAAGGCTGCGTATAACATCGCTAGACGATTTGTCAGACTGTAATCCCAGTGTTTCGTTTAAACAATATATAAATTCACACATAAATTTCATTGAATCTTATCTAACACATACTTGAATAGCTATTATTTACGTAACAGCATAAATGGGATCTAAGTAACATATCTTACATTGACGGCAGTTTTCCTCACCTGGAAACATCTGGAAACTTGTGGTTTATTTCCATCTTTGTATCTAGTTTCTATGAGGGTCAATCTGTGGCAAGCAAAACAAAATCTCAAGTGGTCCTTTTATAATCTGCAACTCCTCTTCTCCGTTCTTCTCCCACAGCAGTCCAGTCTTCATCAACTGGGAGAAAATACAGCAGAGCCCTCTTCGTTTCCAGCCGCACTGTCATTTCGCAACACACCACTTCCTCCTTTATCACACTGATTCATCTGTGATGCTTCATTACTGGATGTCTTCCACGTAGTTGGCAGGATAGAGGCCTGCTTGTCCGTCCTTGAGCCGGCCTTTGCACCAACCCTGATCATCTTCTTCGCCAATTTTAGTGAACTCATCCCCTGGAGAAACAGAAAGAAGGGGTGAACATCTGTACTCCAGAAATCTACTGGGAACGTTTAAAAGGTTTTTGCTGAACTCGTGGTCACAGACGTTTTGAGTCTGCCCAGCACGTACCTGCTTTGAAGCTCAGCTCATCCTGCTCCTGTCCCTCATAGTCGTAGAGGGCTCTAACGGGCACAGATACGACTGGAGAAGCCGGCTCATCTTCAAATGGATTCCCATCGCCATTGGCAGAGAAAGGGTTACCGCCCGCGTCTTCGTCTGACCAGTCTGGTGTCTTCTCCATACTGCTCGCACTGGATGGGCAGACAAAACAGCGGCTCAGGAAAACTGATGGGGCAATCCAGCATGCCGGGCGTCAGCAGGGATAAAAGTAGGAAGTTAGAAAAAGGGGAGAAAAAATAACACCAAATAAAGTAAAGCCCAAAGTGCATCTCCAAATCCTGGGACAGCTTTGAGATTCATCCTTAATAAAAAAAAAAAAAAAGGTCCTTCGACAAACATGCTTGCATATGGCATCAATGCTACAAAGCAAGCATTTGGTTCAGGCAGCATGACAAACGATTTAAAAGTTGCTTTGAGGCCACTTTAAGACCAAGAGCATCAAAGGAGAGTGCACACAATGCTGAGGGAAGGCAATGCAGCAAAACAACATGACCACATATCAAAAAGGCACATGGCAAATACAGAAACACGAGACCAAGCAAGATGAATCATTGTGGTGAAATGCATGATTGGAGTTTAACCTGAGCGGCCAACAGGGGGAGCCACCTAAACACGCCACAGAGAACTCGGCTCTGACAGAGTTAAACAGTAAACAGATGAAAAACAGTAAAGGCACACCAGCACATACGCAAAGTATTTACAGCCAGACCTGTTCAGTGACTTTTATCGCAAATCTACTGCTGACACTGGTTTACCTGCTTCTTCTGCAGTTTGGTCAATATTAGAGTTGATTTATGCCAACAAACACGCAGTGAGATTGTTTGCCCTGAGGCTGAATTCACATATTTGTATCATAATTGCTCTGTTATGCATTTGTATTTGTGTGTACATTTCTTTTGATGTTATACAGACTGTTAATTTTCTAGCGATATCAACGACAAATCTGTGTACATGTGTATGTACTTGTATAAATGTTCAGATCTGACTGTAAGACAGAAACATACTGGATTTCCAACGGCAGAGACATGCACCCCCATGCCCTGCGAGACATGGCACTGTTAGGAGTGACGGACAGACACACACTGGCTTTGTGTGCAATGCCATTCCGGTGACCATGCACAGAGCAACACAACAACCTGCCACCTGAGGGAGGAGAGAGGGTTACAAGGAAGAGAGGAGCAAAGTAACGAGGATATGGCGAGAGACGCGGCACGGACGGCGATCCATGAAACAGAGAGAGAAAACAGAAAAGGTGGGGAGGCTGTGGGCGGGCGGAGTGTTCTCTCCTGTTCACCAACGTTTTTATTTCCTCTTTATTCACACTGATGTGGTTGACTGTGGTGTGCTGCTCCACGGCCGTCTCTTCCTCCTCCTCCTCCTCCTCTTCTTCTTCGTCATCCTCAAAAGGGTTTGAGCCCACTGGCGCTGTTTTAGTGGGTACAGTCAGGCTGACAACATGGGACACAGTTAGAGATGTTGACATGCACACACATAAAGACACACCTGTGACATACATGACCTGTGGGGAGAGGTGATGTTGTTAGTTAGCATGTTATATACTGTAAAATACTGTTATGCAGCAGATGGATACTGTGACCGTTAGCTAAACCCCTCTCTTGAACAGCCATTGTCCAATCATAGCTTAGCAACCGGGCACGGCGTGTTAATTGTGGCTTTGTGTTCGCAGATCGGCGACCTAGTAATTATTGAATTGCTTTGTAATAATAAGCATCAACAGGACGGTACAATCAGTCAACAAATTAAATGTGTTTTACCCCAAGCACAGTTAGAAAAGACACCATGACAACCATTTGACTTGTTTTAACTTGAGAACTTCTGCTAAAAGTCCAAAGGAGTTGTGCTTCATAATTAAAACAAAGCTATAAAAACATCATGAAGACACTCAGCTCCGGGTGGTGTGGGTGCAAAATCTTTCTTTAGAAGTCACATGAGGTCAGTTTACTTCCTACCATTGTCACTTTCCACATCAAGGAACAAAAACTTGCACTAGATTTCCACCTGTATCAGAGGAAACAAAGGGTTTCTACTCCATGTTTACAGATTTATTGGACCATGAGCAGCCGTAGCTATCGGCTGGCCCTTGAGAGTGAGAAGCGGAGAAATGTGAACGCCTTTGTTTGCATAGTCATGCCATGCTCTTACAGTTAAGCCTGAGGAGTTGTTACCACAAACGCTGCTGTATGTAAAATGTAACTTTGGATGGTTTCAGTCAACAAACAAACCTGACCTCATAGCTGTGAACATAAGAATTCAAAAGTGGGTGTTAAAACCATGTTCATTCAAACTTCAGACAACAAAATAGGGGAAAATTCATAAAAGGGTAATGATACTTTGTTACAAATGAGGGCTGGAAATACAATCAAGATAAGCCACTAACCCTGAGCTTGAAGTGCCCTGAGACTCCTAATTGCTTCGGATTTAACCTCTCCAAACCCTGTACAACAACAAAGTCCTCCAGTCACACCCATTGATGTTGGAAACGACAGGAAAACAATGTGCTGTAAATGCTGGGTGGGGGAGAGGAGCTTAACTTTCCCAAGTTCAGAGGTCAAATGCTCTCCATGCCTGACATTCCCTTTGTTGACTCCTCTACACACTCCTCTAGTGCTCACATCACGTCTACATACACACAACTTCCTACTAATGTCTGGATAACGGCAGACAGCAGGTGTTTGCACATTGAAATAAGGAAACCTCATTACAAAGCTGCGAAGGAATGTGAAGAGCTAAGGCCTGGTGATTTTAACAAAGTTCCCAGACACAGAACGGGATAAATCACAGCTGACCTCACTTAAAATCCTGAACAATAATTCTAACACAGATAGCAGCTTCTTCTATTAAAGCAACCATGCAAGGGCTGAGCAAAACTCTCATTTTCCAGTGAAACTTCACACACATCTCAATAAATGTATCTTTGTGCACTGACTGTATGATGTGCTATTCCACTCTGATAACAGATGCCTGAGAAGTTTTTATCATAATCAGCTGTTTGTTATCGTTTCCATGAACCACTGTTATATCCTTGGTACCGTTGCCACAACACCAAAGACACATTTCTCTGCAGGGACAACTCTCTTATCTTTGCTTCGAAAGATTACATCATGTCAACAAAAACTGCGAGAGAGCAGTCTAATTCTGTGAAACATGGAAGACGACCAGGCTTTTGTTGCTAAAATCTTAAACAAATACGTGAAATATATGTTTCTCTGCCATAAAAACATGTTGTTTAGCTGAAGTTTAATTTTGGATTTCTTTTTGTTAATCAGGAACTTGCTTAATCCAGGTGCAGGTGTAACAATAACCTAACCGCCTTTGAACTTCCCACTACCAATATTCATGGTATTCATATGGAGGTTTGTGTGTGTGTGTGTGTGTGTGTGTGTGTGTGTCTGTCTGTCTGTCTGTGTCTGTGTCTGTGTCTGTCTGTCTGTGTGTGTGTGTGTGTGTCTGTGAGTAATATTTCCACATTACTTTTTGGCTCAGTTTCAACTATGTACCAGTTGACTCCAGTCTCGTGGGGATGAATTCTTTCCCAACACACTGTAACTAAACGTTTACTGCTACCATGGAAACCGCTGCACAATGAGACGTCACTCCTGGAGCTTCCCTTATGTAACGCTTTACAAGCATTCCTTCAGAGTAAGACATTTAGAGTAAGAGATGTGCGGTGCGCTGGATTGTCTCTGATGTGGGGAGTTTGGATCAGGAAGACAGAGAGTAAGTGAGTGTGTTTACAAAACGGACACTCAAGTTTTCTGTGTGTTTGTTAGAGACAGAAAAAGTGAGTCAGAGAGCGATCAGATATCTACCTGCTGCTGGTCTTGGCAGGCTGAACAGGCTGGTCTGACCCAGTTTGACTGATGCCTGTCAGAGTGACGCCCTCCGATGGCTTCTTCTTTTCCCGTCTGCTGAGGGTTCGGTTCAGGTCTATGGACCAGTCCTGGTAGACACACACACACACACACACAGTGTCTTGAAAACACGCAGCTAGCAGCGGAAGAACAAGTCACAGGCATGTGCACAGCAATATACACGCACTTCAAAACATCTCTCAAGCATTTCTCAGGCCGTGACACTGACTCTGCATTTTGAAACTGTAAATGCACGTGTTTATATTGTACAGTAAAGGCCTGATACAATGAGAGACACAACCACGAACAGTATCCATCACCTGTTGGAAAGAAACACGGCACCAAGGAGTCTCCCCTCCACCAGAGGCTAACGAGGGAGAGTGGAGCAAAAGAGAGGTGGTCCAATACCGCAAAAGAGACAGTTACAGAGAAGAAAATGTTTTTTGTATAATACAGATACAGTTATCCATTTTGCTAAAAGCATTTTTCAAATGACTGGGTTATTTCCTGGACTTTTATTTTTGATACACAAGACCTACATTCACAATGATTAACTAACTTAAATTTGCAGTATCTATCACAACATGACTGCATGATATCAATCTTTTGCTGGAACTATATGTCTAAAATAAATTCTAATAAATCAGACGGCAGTCTCTCTTCATTTTTCATTTAAGTGATATATAGCACTAGTATGTGCCACCTTTGAGCTTTCCGAAAAGCTTATCTGATCCCTCTGTATTGTCAGACTTCTCAAACTTTTCAAGATCAAAGGATCTTTCAGTCTGGCTCATGACCTCTGAGACCTCTGTGACATTGCTGGTCCAGGGTGGCATCATGTGATGTACCGCAGGGTTCACATAGACAGAAAAATGAGAGGAAGGGCCGCAGTTCAAAGGTTAGAGGGAACAGAGGGTCAGAGCTGTGACAGTGGTACATACTAGTGGTAATACTAGAAATTCTAATACATGGAAAATGACTGTAAATATCCTGTAGTAATCCGGTACAGTGTAGCAAGCAGCCATGTGGTGTCTAGGTGCTAGGTGCATCTTTGTTTCATTAATGCTCTATGAAACTTGAATGCGAGATACAAACACAACCACCTCAAACACACACACACACGCAAAAGGAAGCAGTAAGGAGTGAGAGTGTTACTGGAAAAAAGAATCTCCCCCCATGGCTGGTGTAAAAAGAACAGCCCTCCCATGCAGAACTCACTAAAATGGACCTTCTCCTAAAGGAGCGAGGATGGGACCAGTCCAAATTCTGTCAGACATGGGAAGAGGGAAGCAGGTATAGGACAGGGTTAATACGGACAACACAGTCTACTCCTAAAACTGTGAGGTTTACACTGTAGGATGCAGAAATGTTAGTTTGTGAATGTAGGGATGACGAACACCAGCAATTATTCTGGGGATACTAAAGAGCCAGAATAATGAAGATATGACAGTGTTGTATTGTTTTTGACAATTTGCCGCTCCTTTTTCGCTCCTTATTCATTCAAGTTTATTTTGAATATCTATGCAGGTCTTGCTCATTTTTGTTTGGTGTGTATCTTTGTCACAGAAAAGATTTATTCCTTTCTTTAAAAACCAAGCGCTCCCCAGAAAGAAAAACAGCCTGGTGATGATGGAAGTGGAAGAAGCGCCCCCTTGGAACGGCTATGCCTGCAAGAACACTCAAAAGCTCTATAATTTCCAGCATTGCCAGCTCATGCAGTCACCTCCCAACAGGAGGTGAAATAGGGAAAAACTACATCCCTCTCGTTGTCACTCTGACTGCTGAGGACAGATTTACTGCCACCTCTGCTGCCAAACAACATACTTCAATGACAAAAATGACACTGGGTAATAACTCCTGCTTGGGCTACAGGTTTTTCTTTTTTCCTTTGAACATTTTTCAGCACGGCTTATTCATCCATTTTTGCTGTCCTCTTGCCTTGTGGTTCTTGGAGTTGGACCTGGGAGAGCGCCAGTGCGCCTTAAGAGGGAATACGAGCATCTAAAGATAAGTAATGACTGTAAGTCATTCATAATCATACCTATTACTCCATGTCTTCAAGTCAGCAGCAAGAAAAAGCCTTGAGAGCCTAAAGAGTTCATGTGATTAAAGAAAGTGAGGGACCACGACCGAATGTGTATCTGTAACTTATTTTGAGCGCCTTTGGATGGTTCTCCATTCTTCCTCCATCAAACGTTAAGCAGTCTGTCTCTTTTCTTCTACTCTTATTTGTTTAAATCAACGGTGTTGTACCTCAAACTGGGGCCAGTTCATTGGCATGCCGGGGCCTTGATTGGACCGGAACCATTTCAGGTCCTCTTCAGCATCAGTAGCGGAGATTGTGTCTTCCAACGTGTGGTAGATTGTCTGGAATCTATGGAGACAATATTGTACATCATTTTCCAGGCGATAATTGAAATCTCTGTTCATCAGCTGCAACAGCTACATTTATGTGTTCAGACATCCAACGGCTGGTTGGACCAATGCTGGGAGAAGAACAACCCCTGTGTCTGACCTGTGATTGGTAGAGAGATCCAGGTGCTGTTTAACCTCCAGCAGCAGCTCTCTGAAGAAGCGGATGCGTTTGTCTTCAAACTGCTGCCATTGCTCAAACACTTGCTCCATGTTCTCCATGTACTGAGGGGTCAGCTTGTCGAGCTCTTCAAGGGATTTCTCATAGCGTTCCTTAGTCTGGGAGGATTGAAGTGATTTTTAAAACATAGAAAACGTGAATTTCTGTCATTTTTAACAGATGATGGTTCTTAATTTGAGTTAAAAAAGAGACCAAGGCTCTTAGTCCCAACTATAATCATCAATGAAAGACTTAAACATTTCAATTTAAGGAAGTCAGGTGGCATTTTAAAATGGTTTGCATATGACCTATGATTTACACCTGGTAAGCACAAGAAAAGATTTAAAGATTAGATCTCCAGTGGGCTCACAGCATATCACACTCTCACAAGCCAGAGTACAACACAATGCTCTTCTTTCAAAGCAGCCCTACCTTCTGCACCTCCTGCTGGCACTTTTCCACCTTTTCCTGGAGCTTCTTTTGAGCATCAGGGTTGTTGTTGCTCTCCAGTTTGCTGTTGGTCTCCCTGCTGGCTGCCAGCTTCTCTTCTTTGCAAGCAGAGTGGTAAGCCTTCTTCATTGTCTCCATCTGTGGATTCAACCGAAAAAGTGCAATAAATTACAAGCACTAAGGTCACTTAGAACGAACTAACGATGGAGGTACAGAAAGAGCACTAAGATTTGTGTCCGAACGAGGGATTTAAACATAAATGAATCTTTTTTGGATTAAGTTGTTGGAAAACTGGCTGGTCAGTCACTAAAAGTATTCTACTTTCAATTCAATAACATCTTTTAAAAAGATTATTTTTGTCAAATATCCTAAGCATAACCATTTTTTCCAAAATGTGCATGCATATTACTGTCTCCTTGTTATTTTGGAGATAGTCTTTGAGGGAATTTGATTACATTTTCTTTCTTCTTAAGGTTGATAACATATTCATCATGATGCCTGAAAGCCTGGCTACATTTGTGTCACTAGTTATTTTTGGAATCATTACAACCAATTTCCTGCTTTGAGAAGCTTTGAGACCCCAAACACATGAATGTCGGAATGTCTGCTAAGTTTTATATATGATGCATTTAACCACTTCTTTACCAGTGTTTACATCTAAATAAGGGATAACAATTGAGGAAGCAAATCATGCATGGTAGCTTTATGTGAGGAGTGTCTTGGGCAGGGCCCAGTGTAATTTGGGCCCAGAGCCAAAGCAGCCATACCCCTTCTGAGCACACCATGAGGTCGTGAGTAGTGGACATTTAAAACACAAGGACAGCAGCCACGTCCGTCTCCCTAATTTCATTTAACAGGTAGTTACAGTGAGTGGTCCTCCATTTGTGTGTGTGCAAAACAAAATGTCTATCTAGTCTACCTGGTTTAGCATGTACATGTCTATTAAGTGTCTGTCTGTTACTGACATTGACTTCCATGTCACCCATGTCAGCCACTCATTTTCTAGACCAGTTAATTAGCCTCATTTCCTCTGCCCTCCACCACTTGTCTCTGTCTGTCTGGTCAATCGATAAATCACCACGGCTACAAAACTGTATTGTTCTGTCCCTGCTCAACGACAAGGCCAGGATGTCGCCACCCCCCGGTGACATCACACACACACAGGAAATGGGGGCAATGGGTCTGGAGGTTGCAAAACGTCCTGCGGCTTTGAACATACAAAAACTTGCATGTGCACGATCTTACATGCGTGCACAGAAACAGAAAGGAATGTGTGGACTGCCAAGTAAACAGGCTGCTACTATGAAAGCAGCAGCAGGAAATACACTGACCTGATTTTGAACTAAGAGGTGCCAGTCTCCCTGCAAGTCCTGGATGCTTCCTTCCCTTTTACTGACAGTCAAAGTCACTTCGGGATACAGTAACTGGCTGCTATCTTCGCACACTGTGGATAATAGTTTGCGAAAGCTTCTAATTCAAGATGAAGATGTTGCAATTGTGGTTCTGCTTGGCTGTTGTTTAGTAAGCAGGTAGTCATGGAAGGAAAATAATGGTGTGTCAGTGATATGTAATCATGTGAACTGAGGGGTAAAACTGATAGTTAGCTCTAATGAATGACTTGCTTGTGCTAACTGCTTGGCTGTTCATAGTTTAAAACATGTTTGATAGGAATTACTTAAAAGGAGTGACCACTACACGTGATGCTATTTTAGCATCCTGTGAGCTCCTGACATTCACACCTCTTTGAGTTTCTTTGCCCATGGCTTCTGAGCCTTGCGGAAGCCGTCGTCGGCCTCTTTAGTCTCTTTGAAGCCGCCGATCATCTGTTTGTGGTAGGCGTCTCTCTGCCAGTTCTTCAGCTTCTCGTAGTCTTCTGCCATCAGTGCTGCTTTCACCTCCATGTGAAGCTCGCTCACCTTCTCCGCCTCCGTGCACAGAGCAGACCACGCCCGCTCCAAAGTACCGTACTGAGGGCCTGAGGGAAGAGTTATTCACCAGTCATCGCCTGTGAAAGTCATGCTTTAAGGGAATACATCTGTTCATATTTTGCATTAGTACGGTGTTATAGTTTAAATGCTGTCCCTAAGAGAGCAAAGAGCACAATCCCTGGGATTTTGTCAATATTATATTAGCACTGACTCTGAAAATTTAAACTGTTATATACAATTTAATAAAAAAGATATTTCTTATATACCTACCTTTTTCTACGAGTTGACGCCAGCGCTTCGCCCATTCTGTGAGCTGCTGTGCGTAGGACTTTTCAATACGTGCCCGCTCATGAAGGCAGTTCATCAAGTCATTACAGAGTCTGTTGCCATCGTCTACCCGTTTCACTGTTCGCTTGTAATTACCAACCTGAGAACCAGCAGAGGAGACACAGACCGAGAAAACAGAAAGTTATATAAATATTAGTTACGGCAAGAGTGGCACTAGATCTCCTCGGAGGTGATGCTCCTTGAGTGGAGTGAATCAATTGAAAAAATATATATATGGTGGCATTATTGTGGTGCCGATGTGCTAAAACTGTTATATTCACAGGATTTATTCTACTCATTTCATGAGTTGCTTCTGAGTTTTAAATGTCATCTCAAACCCATTTTCAGCAACAAAAAATGAACTATGGAAGAATTATGATCCCTGATGTAAGGGCAGGTGGTGTGAAGGAATTTGTGCATCTCACCTCCCAGAAACTGTCACTGGAGACATCGATCATGGAGTCATCATAGGAGCCCGACATCGCTGCTGCCCTTAGTTACACTCAGTGTGTGTAGGGCCTAGAAAAACGCACAAAAATCACATAAAGAATTAATGAATTAACCCTCTTAGCTCAATCGCTACAAGCTAAATAAAACAATATCATAGACTGGTAATTTCCTTTTTGTTTAAAAGAGAGAAACCATAATCAGCACTTAAACTGATAAATGATTAATCATTTTAGTCATTTGTCAAGCAGACATATGAATCATTTGCTGGTTACAGCTTTACAAAACAATACTAAGCTAACCAGGTAGCGTAAACAGTAATTATATTGATTTTAAATTTTTTTTGAAAATTGATTTTCTATTCCTTTTAACAAATTTCATTCCAACATGAACAAATTATATATATAATAATATACAAGATACATCATAAAACATATGCAGACATACATACCACATCATATCCACTGGTACTATTCAACTTTTTACAAGGTAAGCTTCAGACATACAGCATAGAAAAGGCCAATATTTAATATGGCTGAGTCATTAAATACATAAAGCAAGCTGGAAGGGAAACATTATTTATTTAGCCTGTTACACACGTATTCTCTCTATGAAACCAACCACATTGTGCCAGCAGTCACAATAGCATCCCTCAGACATTAAAGCTGTGGATCAGACTTAGTTCAGTAGAGACGTACAGAGAGACAAGGTAGGGGAAGAAAATGTGTGATCTGGTTTGATAATCTAGGAAGCAGGTGGTTGTTTTCATCTATTTCTATAACCTCATTACCCTAAAAACACATCAAACTGAAACCACGGTGGTTGCTGGCGGCACACTGAATTTCAGCTAAACTGTGTGTGTGTGTGTGTGAGTGATTCTGTCAGAAAGAAAGAAAAAGAAACTGTCGAGAAGCGCACAGTGGGATGCTTCCGTTTCCTTCAGACGGGCACGACAGTCGGTCCTCTGTTAGTCTCCTCTCCCCCTCCTCTCTCCTCACGTCCATCATTTCAAACTCAACAGTCCCTCTTTATTCACCCTCCTCCATCCTCTTCCTCTCTGCCTGCTCTCTCGTTCGTCTCCTCGCATCTCCATCAGCCTGGAGCGTCTCTCTCTCCCTCTCTGCAGCCCGACTGGCCCTGTTCAGGTCTAGTATCTTGTAACCATATATATTCAGATTGTGGTCACGTCCACCAACATCAGCACTCGTCTGAAATGTATCTCAAGTGACCACTCAGGATCAGATTTTGCTTTCCAGCTCGCATTCAGTTTCACCTCAACATCTGAGTTCAATGGAGCCATAACAAGTAATTGATTAGTCATTTAAAAGAAGATTATTCTCCACAATTACCAGACTAAATGATAAATTCACAGCTGGAGGGTTGATTAATAAATTATTTGATAATGAAAATAGCCCTAATGCCCTAATGATATGTGAGAGATGAAAAAAATCTAACAATCTAGTCGCAGATGTTATCTTTTAAGAAAAAAAATGCCAAAAATTCCTGTTACAGCTTCCCCTCAGTTTAAATGTTGGACTACTGGTCTATTACGCAAATTATCATGATCCTCCATCACGTACTCTCACTTTTCATTTTCCAGACTAGTCTGGTGATTACATAAAATGCCCATTTCTAATCTGGAGCTGTCCACTTGTGATCGGATCACATATGATGCGCTTTGGTGCCCAGTGTGGACACACTGGGCCTCATTCAGTCGAGCGAGACAGCGAGAGGATGAGGGCCGGTGCTTAGTGTGTGTCAGTGATTGTGTGTGTGTGTCTGTGTGTGTTGGTCAATGGTCAGTGGCCCGTGCCCTCCAGGGCAGGACTTGGACAGAGGGTAGTATTGTGGTCACTGGGAGCTGGGGAACAATCCTCCCCTTTAACTGTGTTTGTAGTTTACAATCAGGTCAGTCAAACAGCCAAACACACACACACACACACACACACACACACAGATGTTGTCTGTCACCATTTCTAGAAAAAAAAAACACACACATTACCCAACTTCCTCATGAATGATAGCCTTGATAACCAACAAGTGTGTGTAGAGCACCTTGTAGGCATCAAATACTACAATAATATAACATTTTTGACTCAGTTGCTTAAAATTGTGAGTGTTATAGAATTTGATGAGACAAGTAAAAAATATTTCTAATATCTACAGAAAACAATCATTTTAAAGAGGATGTGACAACAAAGTAGGAAACAGTCAAAGGAATTCATAGCATTTTATAGTTTAGGGTAACTGTATCACCTTGAAGCATATATAAATAAAACATTTAAGCTACAGTATTTCAAAATATCATTGTAACAACAGTGGGGCAATAAGTCAACACTATTCCGTTAGGCTCCTTGTAATATTTGAACTGAAACCATTAGTGAATGAATTGTTTTCTGTTCCCTCAAATCCCTCGTGAGCGTTAATATCAATGTGCTGCGTCGACTGTCTAATTCTCGAAGGGACAAGCTCCATCACAGCCTGATTCGGCCGTAGGTGTGTGTGTGTGTGTGTGTGTGTGTGTGTGTAATAGAAAAACTATGGAGCACTCCTTCTGCCTGTCCTCTTGTCCCATGTGTTTTTCCCTACCAGCTGTCCATATGCTTCATTCACCAATGACTGCTGTAGGACAGGAGAGGGACGCACAAGGGACACGTGGAACGAGCCACAAATATCTACTCTAAACATGGCAGCAAGTCTTCTGATATCAAACTGTGCTGAGCACAAACTTCCACTGACGGCATGACCACAGCAGCATAAAGGGAGGTTAAAATGATCCTATTGTATATTACTGTACAGTATCACATAGCTCTTCAACAAGATATACTCTTTACAATCCTTAGACATAGATATGGTTCTCTAACGAAGTGACTCCACTCGCAAAATGTATAATTTAAACACAAGGACACAGATGTACAAAACAATGTTAAGCCACAACAATGTATTGGGAACTCCTTCATCACAAGAGCTCTTTCCCAGGCCTAATGTAATCAACAGCAAACAGGAACAGCCGTCTGCACACCCTTCGCTCTGTAGGACATGGGGACTGTGTTAAACAATTGAACGCGGCTTGACCCAGAAGTGTAAACAATGCTGTTGACTAAGTCGAGGTCTGAAGTCCATTCGATCTGTCACCCAGAGGAATGCTGGAAAATCCAACACTGTGTGCTGCCATGCACAACCAAGAAAAAAGAAAAAACATGAAAATGAAGAGAATTAAACAACAAAAGATCACTGCCAGATTGTAATTTGTCCATCAAATTACAATCTGGCAGTGAGTTTTTGTCATTTAAATTTGAAGTGACAAACAAATGCATAAAACAGTCGAAATGCCGACAAATGCATGATTTCATCAAGGCTGCAGAAATGTGGCTGAATGGGTTACTAGTGAATCTTAGATTAGGGGCTCAGTGATTCCGTAATCAAACGCAGCAATGATATCTACTGAAGATAAGTAAAAGTACTGAGCGGACTGGAATTTAGTTGCTGACAACAGCCTCAAGATAGAAGTGAGCAAATGCATTCCTCACTGCTACCATGCTTAAATCGAATCTTGGCACATTAAGCAAGTTCCCACACTGTCGCTACTCATCTAACTCTTCTTTAAAACGTGCAAATTTGTATCTGAATTTGCACAGATGAGGCTGTTATAAAGTAGAGGTAGGGTTAACACGTATTAGTTTGTTGATTTGTGAAAAATGATCCTGAGAGTGGCAGCTGCTTGTGACAGGCAGAGAGCTAAAGGGGGGAAGGAGAGGCCGATATTGAGACAGCAAAAGCGAGAGACGACCATGTGTGTGTTATTAAAAGTACATGAAACCTCACTGTACTATGCTGTTGGAGATGAGAGGACCTGAATCATGCCTAAGAACAGACACATGAGATGTCAGTGACCTTTATAACCAGAGCAGGGGGGTGAGAATTTGACAGAGATGAAGACAGAGGTAACAATCAAAGGGCAAAAAAGAGACGGGCTATGAAAGATGTTAGAAAACAGGCCCTTGAGTAGAAGAGCATATTCTTTCCCACAAACCACCAGCAAACATGTCTGCTCACCCCCTGTTTATGTTTCTCGGAGTGCTCTGGGGGATGTCAGACAGAAACAGTGTCATGAATGGAGAGCTGAGGAACAGGAAACAAAAGGCTGCACAGACTGCACAGATGAGCGCATACACAGCTGACAGGCATTCACATGCATACCTGCCCTGAAGCTGTGTGTGCGTGTTTATGTGAGAGGATGAAAAATAGAATCAGAACGCCAGGAAACCACCTTGAGTGCCACACAGACTTCATAAATCACCTTTTTAGCACATCTGACATTATGTTTAACTTTAGTGATTTAGGCAGGTCACTTCAGAATGAGCTCTTATCAAGTATTGCAAGGACATCGCTCGATTAGTGCCACACAATCTCTGCCTCAGCCTCAGTCTGGCTGGCCTACTAATCAGTGCCTGCTGCAGTGGGGAAATGTGGGCACAGTCAGTGGAGTTATCCTGAGGGCCGCTGTGTCATATTAAGTTTCCTGCTAAATATTGAGATCTCCCAGCCTTGTCTACATGATTGTCATTATAAGCAAGAACCCACACTGCTTACAGGATTTGTCTACATGAAAATGCATGACTTACTTCTCAGAGGTTTTAAATATAAGAGGAAACAACTAGTGCCAACTTGTTTCCAGTCGTTTCTATGGTTCTGGAAAGATACTGTTGGTCAGAACCTGTCCACTGTATCTTCTGACCAATACAGCTGAAAAAAAATCTGTCAACTACTCGATTAGACGAGCAATAGAAAATTATTTTGAAAATATGTTTACAATGAATTAAGAATTTTAATTTGTTTCAAGCTGAAATACAAACATTTCCCTCTAGCAGATTTCCCAAATGTGAGGATTTCCTTACATGACGGTGAAATAAATCAGGGCTGAACTAATGACTATTATCTGAAGACCATTTTCTCCATTAATATATCACATTTTCCTTGTTGATATCTTCAAATGTCTTGTTTTGTTCAACCAACAGTCCAAAAACCAAAGAGATTGAGTTTGCAATAATATAAAACAGAGGAAACCAGCAAATATTTATGTTGAAGAAGCTGTAACCAGGAAATGTTTGACATTTCTGTCATAGAAAAGGCTTTAACAATCAATAGATCAAATTGGCTGCATATTCATTAATAAATTGTTGTAGCTCTAAAGTGAAGATGCCTCCTTTAAGAATTGCAACAGGCAATTTTCAGTATTTTCTGATATTTTATGGAATGACTTCAGAAAATAATCATCAGATTAATCCATAATGAAAATAATTGTTAGTTGTAGCTCTGCTGGCTATTACTTGAAGCAACACTCAACTCACTTAAATCATCAGAGAGCGTGATTACATAACAAGCAAGCTTAAAAAATACTCAAAGTTATTGCCCTACTTTGCCAATGCCTTTATGTCTTAATCACATGAAAACAGCTTATCTGACCAGGGGTGATTTTTTTTTTTTTGTCCGTTTCCATTTCCTTCTTTTGTTGCATAAAACGTTCGCAATATCTCACAGGCAGGGAGTGCAGCTGAGCTCATCTATCCCTTCAATATTGCGGTTTCACAGCAGGACATTGCTAAATCCCGACTGGGCTATGAGAGGAAAAAATCATTGCTTTGCTTCTTTCTCTCTTGTTGCACACAAACTTCAAGGTCAAATGTTTCCATGGCATTCGCAGTTCACAGCCTTGATTTTCTTTCCCTGTCAGTCAATCACCTCTGCCCTCCTTCCTCATGTGAGCGTAACAGCTGCATGGGACTGCTGATCTCACAGGAATATGGCCTTTCCAATGTGGATTCTCTCTATCACTCTATCAACAGAGCTTCATACTGGGCTTTAGGAAGCTCCAAAACATCAGACAATAAAACCGTTGGTCCATCAACAGCAGGTCGACTGCAGCTTCAATATAAGTGACTGACCTGCCTACTCAAAAACCTCATGCTCCATGGTGAGGGAGAAACAATGGCATTTGTTCCACACTTTCAGGCATTTTCCACTGGACACGCCAGCAGCATGGAGAGCAACATAATGGAGGGAAATTCGGTATTACATGACAGGGAAGGGGAGATCCTGACGTCGGCAGCAGACGAATTCTGCACTTTTTCCTGTGGAAGCCCCTGTTCCTGCACGCAGAGTAGTCTCTCTCTCATGTGATGCATTTAAAGCTGCAGACTTTTCAGGAAAGTGTCAGGAACACAATTCGTGCGATATGTGCACATGAGCAAATTCTTTCACAAAGGCAGAGGAACCTTTCTGGAGCTGCTTTACTGTGTTAACAAAAACCAGCAGGCCTGCAAATAATGGCAAATTATTTCTGCTTTGATTTACTTGATAAATTTGTTCAAATTCGGTTTACAAAAAAGTCAGAAAATGGAGAAAAACCCCATTACAATCTCCCTTTTTATATTGCTTGTTTTGTCTGACCAACAGTCCAAAACCTAAAGATATTCAGCTTATCATCAATGAGGACTCAAACTGAACAAATGTTCACATTTGAGAGTCCAAACGAGTGATTATTGACCATTTAATTGACTTTAACATTCAGTCAATTATCAATTTTGGGAAGTCCGACCTGTGACTAACTTAAGTGTAAAAAAAGTGTCTTTCTGCTTTAGTGGAAGTGGTAAATGTTCATTCATATTGGCAGTCTACATGAATTAATGTGAATGAATGAATTTACATGTGCTCTTGTAAAATACGCCAATAAAGATCCCTATAAATGGAGAGGAGTGCCTTCAGCCTAAACTGGAATACCTATTCTAAGTTTAGCTCGGTTGTGTGACAGAGCAATCAGTTCACATGGGCCCCGCTTTAGAAAGAAGGAACCAGCAGCTTTGTCACAGAGCTTTCACTACTGCTTTAACCTGACAACACTACTGCTCCCACAAACACAAACCACATAAATATAGTTATACCGTCATTCTGTATGTCTTAAAACTCTGCATGACTGTGATGACTGATTGTGACAACTTCCCCTGATTAATGTCAATATCATGACTAATGGCTGAATGGCTGAATTGTCACACTCAGAAGGTCCCCTGCTTCGCGTGAATAATCACCTCGTGTGGAAAAGGATTTCTTTTGTGAGATCACAGACTTTTACAGCCACCACCTGACTCTGAAGAGACACCAACATTTCTGGGGTAAATGTGCAGTACAGGAGTCAGGACTGCACTTGGCAGCTGGCTGGCACTGCGCAATCTAAAACACCGAGTGGACTGGAGCATGGGCAGCCCTGAGCCCAAACAGGCAGCCAGAAGAAACGCAGTCCTCCCTCCATGGAGAAATGAGAAAAAATTATGTAATGCTGGAAGAAAACCACGCAGGATGATATGACAAGGACCGTGGGGTTATCTTTACTTGCGAAACCTGCCCCGCCCTTTATCACTCGGTGCAATGATACACTTGTCTCTTTCTCTCTTTACGAAATCTAACGACAGTCAGTTCAGGTAAAAACATCTTGTGGTTAACTACACGAGTTAATCTGGTTCATACCAGCCAAAACCCAAGAGTTATAACAGTAGCATTTATGAAACTACGACCTAACGGGGCTAGCTTACGTCTGTGGACTTTTAATACCCTGACACACCAAAGTTACTGCGGCAGTGTTACAGACAGAGTCAACTAGGAACTCTCAAACTTCAGTTTTAGGATTTATTACACATCTGAGATCACACGAACAATTCTGTTATTGTATCTTTTACTTAATTAAATCATTTTCTTGTGACTACCACAGTACCAACCTCCTCCCATCGGGAAGTAACGTAACTTTAACGTTAGCTCCTAGCTCTCCTGTTAGCGAATTAGCCACAGAGACTTCACCGAAAAGTTGAAAGACAAAATGTAAAAGTCTTGGCTCAGGCTTACCTGGCACAGGTTTATTCCTCGTGAAGGTTTAAGGTTTACAGGTGAGTTATTTCTCTCGCTGGTGCCAATTTCCAAATCTTTTCGGCCGTTTTTCTGCTCAGCAGCGGCACCATCGATTGACTGACTGACACAGCCGTCAGCTACCGGCAGTACGGATCGGCACATCCGGTCAGGACTTTCAAAATAAGACCAGCAGTGACGGAGACGAGATGTACAGTGTGAAGAGTGGGACGTAAATAAGTACATGAATTGTATCTGAGTACAGTTTTGATGTTATTGGACTTTACTTGAGTCTTTCCATCCTATATTACATTATGCCTTCTCTCCACTACATTTTAGAGGGAAATGTTGTCCTTTTACGTTAGAGCTGCAACAATTAATCAGTCAACATAAAACTAGTTGGCAACTGGTTTTATACTCAACTAATTGTTTAAGCTGTTTTTCAAGCTAAAATTACAAAAGGTTGACAATAAATGGAATATTTTTAGGTTTATGACTATTGCTCAGACAATCTGAGACATCTAATGGTGTTACCTTGGGCTCAAGGATATTGTAATGGTCATATTTCACTGTTTTCTAGTGATTTATAGACCTAACAATTAATCAATTAATCGAGAAAATAGATTCGTAGATCATTCTGTAACAAATATAATCATTAAATGCAGACATATATAAAACATATGATGCATTTGTACAGATTTAACTGTTTGAGTATATTTAGTAAAATACATAGAATTAACTGCATTTCAACTGACTACAATAAGAAAAAGGTACTTTCAAATGAATGCATCCGTTAAACTAATCCAATAATGTAATACATACTGATATAACCATAACATGCACCATTCTACAAGAGAATTATGTATAATATGTGTAATATCTCAGAGTTATTCATGATATAATGGTAAATATAATTTACATTGCCTAAATGTATCATCACACTCATTCCAAACAGCATGAAAGGGTTTCTAGTAGTTGGGTTAAATCTACTTAAGCAACAGGAGCATCACAGCCAGTTCATGACACCAAACAATGAGTCTTCACAGCTTCACTAAAGCCTGTCAGACAAGTGTCAAAACCTTTATTTTGAAATCCATTCACTTCCGGTGTTGCAATCTTTAAAACTGATCAGCTTTATGCAAACTATGGAGAGGCGCGGCTGTTTGACGTCATATCCCTTCAAAAGTTGTTCTGGTCACTTTATCCTGAGCCCCCCCCCCCCCCCCCCCACGCTCTGGGCCCCTCTGTGAGGCCTGGGGCCCTACAGGGGCTCCCTGGGGTCGCCAGTAAAACTAGAATTAGTTTGGTTCCTCTTAAACTCCATAAAATGTGGTAAACACTTACTGTTATGATGTCATGAACCCTCACTATTCCAGCTGACGTTGTGCTGTAGTGGTGCACTTTCTTAAATATGGAGAACAAACACATGGACACTCTGTGGGCCCCGACTAGCTACCACTTGGTAATCCAGTCATAATTTAAGTTTTAAACATATCTATGGCGACCAAGTGCATAAATGCAAAGGTCATTTATGTCAGAGGGCTTCATATTTTAGGCTGCAGAATAAAGTGATGTTGTAGCATAGCGTGTTTCCCCATACAAGAATATATCAAGCAAGTGATAATGACAGCATGTGAACACAAATTCAGTCTGAAAGATTGAAACATAAAGAAAAAAGACTTAAGTGCCTCTTTATAAAATGTTGTGTTTCTCACAATGAAACCTGCCGACTCTTTCTTTATTCATGCAGAAGCCACCCACTAATTCTGTAATAACAGTATACAGATCTATTGAGGGCAGTGGTGTAATGCACACTTTCAGGTCTACAGCATGTTGTTATTTTTGCTTTATCATTTGCAGACGTGAGAGCTGTCCTCAAATTAGAAAAATGATTTCCTTTAATTGAAACTCAAACACTTCAAACATAAATTTCTGTTACATTTGAAAGGGCCAGTTCATCTAAATCACAAAAACATATTTTCCAAACTTACCAACACTTCAAAATGAACATTATTTATCATCATCAAGGCAGCACCAATATGGATATTTTATTGAAAGGCAGACAAATAGTAATTAGTTGTAAAGGAAACCAGTACTGAGAACCTAGGCTAGCCTAAGGTTGACTCAGTTCCTCATTTGACTGCCAGACACATCTCAGAGTTGAACGTATTTCTCGGTAAATTTGGTCTCTAGCACAGGAGGATGTATGTGTCATGCAGTCCAACAAAGGTGGAGATCAACACGCCAGCTCCAGGCCCAGGAGGTGGTGGTGGTGGTGGTCAAACTTTCAAGGTCAAGCAACAGCGCCGTGCAGAGACTGATTTTACTGCCTTGGTAACAGCAAGAACATTAAGGTCATTTTCCTTTTGAGGGATTGACCTCTGACTAATCTAAACTCTAGGCAGATTAGATTCATTAAAGGATATAGGGCCCCTTACCACAGAGAGGTGGTAAAGAAAAGAAGAAGAAGCTAATAAAGCAAAATACAGAGGCCTGTAACATAATCAGGAGATAAATTTACTTCTGTTTCTTATTTCATATCAAGAATCAACAATTTAATTCCACAAAATGGGTTTCTATATCAGAGGAGGGCGGCATTGTTTCAGCATCAACAGCTTGATTAAATCACAACTTGATCACAGATGTGTTTTCTCTGAACTCCATTCACCGCTTGTCTTTCATCCACTGACAGAGGATGCCCTTATTTACGAATGAATTGAAAACTGAATCAAACAGAAAACTGATCAGCCCCCTTCTTTATTCCTGAATAACCAGAAATTCTTTTCAAATGGGTCTAAAAGCTAAAGGTTTTTGAGTATACTACAAAAAAAAACCCAAAATACTGCCTTTACTGTCTTTTTCCTATGTCATTCAGCCTTACTTCAGAGTATCAAAAAGGTAAGTTTACTCATCATCAGTAGTTGCAGGAAATAAACAGCCGCTAGCTCCAGTTAGAATGCATACATTCCCGATGCATATTAGTATTTAAGCTTCTAGATGTGCAGCAGACATGACGTCAGTGGTCCAACTCAAAATGCAACACATCTATTAAATATTTAAGCAAAAATAAAGTGCAACAGAGTTCAGCAATGAATACAATACGTCCGGTCCCTGCATATACATACTGATAATGCACTTATACAAAAACATTATTAAATTCTATTTTGGGGTTTATACACATTTATAGTACTTTAAATTCCTCTAGCTTGTATTTCTATAACACTTCATCTCCTTCTTTGTAGCACCTGCGTGGTGGGTCAACTTTTAAGTGTCAGGACTCAGTAATCATGCATAGTTCAGGTTGTTGTAATCCTGTTGTAATCACGCTGGTTTTTAATCCCGGTGATGTGTGTAATTTACAGCTTTCTTTTCATCTGTGTGATTGCCATCTTCAGACCTGCAGCCGCAGCCGTCCAAGGAGAGCGGTCTTCATCCTCTCCCCAGGTTTCTGTCTGTCGTTGAGCTTTTTGGCTTTTGGAGTTTTTCCAAACTTCATAGAGAGTTTGGGCTGAGGTGGGAAATGCTGTTACTGCTGTTGTTCAGTGTGATATTGGGCCTGACCTTCAGCCCCACCAACATCATTTCTACAGTTTTAGTTACTCATTCATACAAACAGCCACAAACTCTGGCCTTTAAACTCTCCAAATACAACCACATTGTCGACTGTGATTTTGTTGCCCTCCAGCTGTAGAGTTGTCGCCCCCTGTGCCTTCAGTCAGTGAAATGTAGAGACAGGGAGCAGACCTGGGCTAAAAAAAGTTTGGGTGGCTCTTTTTTTATTCCTGTGCCCCACTGTTGGACTCTGTAATAGTACAGGAAGTCATTGAGAGTCAGCTATATCACCTCACTTCCAGGTGGCGGCGGTGGGGCGAACGCCTGCACTCCCCTTGGTGCCCTTTGACCCCAGCGACTGACCCGAGCGGCTTCGCAGGTCCCGCTCGGCATTCTCGCTCTGCGCCTGCTCTTCGTCGTATCTGGTGACACACAAAGGGAAAGGGAGAGAGAGGAATCATGCAGTGAAGTAACACATATGAGGGGATTCCTGCCGCCCCCGCTCCATGGAGCACGTAAACAGGGTGCTTTACTCAAACAATACCCCCCTGCTGAGCACTGAGCTCACATTACCCCCACTATTGTGTTCACACAAGCATTCATTTCAGCATTGTCTACTTCACTGTATGTGCCCCATAACATCCCTTCGATAGCTCAGTTGGTAGAGCGGAGGACTGTAGAGGACATCCCAGGCATCCTTAGGTCGCTGGTTCAAATCCGGCTCGAAGGAGAAACATTTTGGTCATTGTCTGCAGAGGATGAATCCCACTGGCTTCGGTGAATCCCTCACCTTTCCTCAAAATCCACAATAAGGTTGAAATTTGTGGTCCAGAGTGAAATATCTTGGCAACTATTAGATGATTTGCCATGAAATTTATGACCGATATTCAAGGTCCCCAGAATAGTGAGGCATGCTTGTACAGGGGGTTGCCAGCAGTTACACAGAAAAAGTATACAGCAGCTCAAGTGCAAAAGAATAATCATAATGAATAAAAACATATGTACACATATTGTGACAACTGAACCATGTTGTGATATATCACAACATCTAAATGATGAATTGGCACAGAATTACACACATTCATGGTCCCCGGGGGATGAATTATTATACATTTGAATGACAAATTCGTTTCCTTATTCTTTGAGGACATGTATTTTTTCAGGTAAATCTGTGCCATGAAAACATCAAATTGCTGGAGAGGATGACATGTTTCTATACGACTATGTGCAATTAAAAGCAACTCCTTCGAGCCGGATTTGAACCAGCGACCTAAGGATTCCTGTGACCAACTCATGTGGTACATCCTCTACAGTCCTCCGCTCTACCAACTGAGCTATCGAAGGAAGACACGGCAGTTGTGTTGTTGACGCTCCTGTTTACTGTCAGCAGGGAGGTATTAATGAAAATTAAAGAATGCAAAAACTTACTGAATACTGCTGGTTGTGAAATACAACTTTTATCATAAGGTAAACTTTATGTTGCCCGTGAGCAAAACTACTGGATTGTGATATAGTGTACAGAAGGACATCAGAGGTGAAGAGGAGTAAGCAGAGTAACATAGTCATTTCCAACATCTACTTGATTCAGTCAGTCCATTCTGTAGTTACAGTGAAGCACGAACCTCTACAGTGACCGTGTGTGTTTGGTTCATTCTAATCAGACAGCTCCACGTGATTCAGTTAAAACATCTCTCCTTCGAGCCGGATTTGAACCAGCGACCTAAGGATGCCTGGGATGTCCACTACAGTCCTCCGCTCTACCAACTGAGCTATCGAAGGGATGAGAGACACATTCAAAACGGATAACAGCTTCTTATCTATTTTGGCCTCTATATTTTGGCCTCTGTGACCCTCCTCTGCTGTTACAGGTTGCTGAGTTGATCTAAAAGTGGCAGCTGGATTTTAATGTCACTTACAGGACTTGGTAGTTGCCCAGAGCCTCTCGGGGCGGGCTGCGATTCCAGCGGCAGTCTGGGATGTCCCCGTTGGGCGTGACGATGTTGAGGGTGTCGTTGATGAGGTTGTACTTCAGGATACGGTCGTTGGCTGTGCTGGAGGTCAGCGAGGGAGAGGCATTGACCTGAGCATGACGCAGACAAAGAAAAGTGACATTTAGATTTGAAGAGGAGGGTGTTCTGCATCAAAATAAGCAGAGGCAACAGCTGAGCTCAGTAATGCACTGTAGGATCCAAACAGGCATGAGGACATTGTTTTATTTCCTCCCTTCCCTATATAGCAGCTCTTATCGGGCAGGAAACTCTGCTACTAATATGCTATGACAGCTGCACTCATAAACAAACATTTAAAGAAGAAAACTTGATACACACTGCAAAACTGCAGTGCCCTGAGGGAGATGATTTGATATCAACACACACATGCACATGTAAATAATGAACAAAGGAAAAAGTTCCTGACTACGAGTGGCACTTGTTTTTCAGTCCCTCACTGAGGACCGTTCATGCCCTACTACCAACTTTATGTTGCCCAAAATAGATCCGATTGGTGTCTGTTAACAGAAATAGCTCAGACCTAGCCTGGAAACCCAGCAGCTCATTGTCGGCTGTCAAAACGAGTGCGGTAGAGCGTGACAAGCACGATATCCAAAGCGTAAAAAAGCACGATGAAACGATTACAAAAAGCGTCAGGCAGTGAAACAGCCTGTATCAGCCTGTTTCACTTGGTGCATACTCAGTCTGAAAACAGTATTTTCAGGTTAAACACACCTTCAGCACACATTTGAATAGAAAGAGGCACACATTCAAACACACACACATAAAGATTCCAACCTCAAGGGCACTTAATGTTGCTTAACAGGCAAGGAAAAGGAACATGGAGTCACTGCGTAAGCATGTCAAGTATCTTTGGGCTTGGCAAAACATGCAGCTGGTGTCTTAAGGAGCAAGGCGAAGAAAACAAAGATTTTGTTTTTTTCACAGCAGAGATTAGTTTTTAGTCATTAAAACTCTTCTGAATGAGGTGTGTGTGCATGTAATAACTCCTCTTGTTTAATTACTCACCTCGATAAGCCACGGCTTGAGCTTGTCATCTATAATGATGTCATACCCGTAGCATTCAAAGCAGTGCTTATCGTTGTTCATCACAGGCTGGGAGAGAGAAAACACAGAGACTCATTTAAGAAGAGGGACTGACCTACATTGTGGGTGACTGTGATATGTTGGGAAACTTTTTTTTTTACTGCAATAGAGAGTGATTCAGCAAGGACAAGTGTTAGCAAATGATCAGTGCAGAAATGTCGGTGCACAGAGTGTGTCGAGGCCTGAGAGGGGGAAGTCAGTCACCTCACGCAGAAGAAAAGGGAAGTGGACAATAATTTCAGTGCTAAAAACAAAAAGACACAAAGGTGGCTTTGCAGCTGTGTGTTTAGAAGTCAAGCCAGCTGAAATCTCTGAGAGCCCAAAACAAAAAAAACAGCATCCCAACAGGAACACGGTAAAAACATGAATTTACGTTACTTTATAGTTCTACTCCACGATATTATAGAGGGAAATATTCACTCCACTTTTTACCTGAAGCTATAGTTACCTCTAAAACAGTACACCGAAATATATAGTTTAAAAAAAAACTTCATATTGACAGTTAATAATTAACACTGTATTTGCCTGCTCTTATCAACAGTCTACAATCTAAACTATGATATGTACAGAATGTATGATATAGAGTCCTTCGCTCAAAAAGCAACTCCTTCGAGCCGGATTTGAACCAGCGACCTAAGGATGTCTGGGTTGGCCACTACAGTCCTCCGCTCTACCAACTGAGCTATCGAAGGAAGATGTCCAACCAGGCAGGGAAAAAAGATTTCGTAAGACAAGCACATCACATGAGCTTCTATGATTGTTGAACACATCATATGACGTTACTACACAGCTTTGGCAAACACTCGACTCTGATTGGTCAATTAAAGCATGCTATGGTCTGTTATTTCTGTATAGCAGACCGTTGCTAAGGACACAGTTCTGATAGCAGAAGCAATAAAGTCATTTTTAAATCAATACAGTAATTTCTAAATCAGTATTTTATGTTTTGATTACTTCAGTACGAAGCGAGCGGCGGTAAATATCATCCATTATTAATAGTCATAGTCCTTTAGTTTGTGGGTGCTGGTTTACTGTCCCGGCTTACTGGGACAGAGCCATCGTTAATGTTAGTAGTAAAACCTGTTCTTTTCCTGCGATGACAAGTCAAAATGTCTGCTGTGAAAAGTGTCTTAATTCAGTCAGTCCCATTTGTAGTTAATAAGTTACAGTTAAGCACAAACCTACGCAGTGAACATGTGTGCTTGTCTCAGGCCTATCGGACAGCAGCACCACATGATGCAGTTAAAATGTCTCTCCTTCGAGCCGGATTTGAACCAGCGACCTAAGGATGTCTGGTTTACACTCTACAGTCCTCCGCTCTACCAACTGAGCTATCGAAGGGACAAGGAAACAGCTCAAAATAGATAAGAACTTGTTATCTATTTTGGCCTTTATATTTTTAGCCTCTATGACCCTCTTTGGCTGTTAGGGGTTACTGCGTTGATCTGAAAGTGGCAGGTGGATTTCAATGTCACTCACAGGACTTGGTACCCTGTCAGGGTTCATTTGAAAGTAATGACTGGCTAACTGTGCATTACCCCTTACATATATGACACTTTTGAACAAGTAACCTAAGCAACCGTCTGGTATTTCCATTGAAGGAACTTAGTTTATTACAGGTGCCATCTTTTGTCCAAACTTCCTGAAATTCCTCTTGTGATATCAGTTATCATGTAGGACTATTTGTCACATATGCTTGGAATGTCATTTTGGAGTAAAAAGACTTGACGTTCATGTCCACTTACAGCCACGGCCTTCAGCGACTGCACCACGATCCAGTGGATCTGGTCAAACAGTCGGCTGGTCACCTCCTTCCCTCTGGTGCTCTCTAGGTACAAACGCAGGTTACTGACCGTCCACTTGCCTCCATGGACGTGGTTGTAGTCATCCTGCGTTAAAGGCACACGGTCTAACTAGATACTGAAATTCTTGGAGTTTTTTTTCCGCATTGAGATCTGTTACAGAAAGACATACTGAAATTCATCTTTAATTTAAAGGGGCACTCCACATATTTCACACAGCAGTATAATTGTCATGCGTAGTTTTGTGAAAACATTTGTACGAAGACTAGTATTTAAAAAATATAGAATCCTGTGTTGTTGGAGCTTGACCCATACTAGGAACTAAACGTTAGGATATTACTGCTGCTTTGTAAAGTGCAATACTGAATTAGTGGAATACCCCTTTAACATCCAATAAAATTTATATCTCACTTTCTGACACTAAAGGTGATTTAAAGCATCATGTTCTGAAAACAATCCCTACCAGCCGTACCAGACAAAATACAGACTGACCCCATGTTTTTGGATGGCCACGTTGGTGAGGTGAACAAACATGTTGTCCAGTTCACTGGTGCTGGGTGTGTACTTGACTGTGCAGAACCTACAGAATCCAAGCTTGTACCTGAGGATCAAACCACAGAGAGAGTTCAGCCAAACAATCACTGTCATTATAGATTCAGCTGCCGGAAAAACTGAAAGATGCCTGACACTGAGCTTACATGTAGCATTTCAGAGGCCGATATGTGGTCACCAGAACGTAGAGACGCAGGTCAAACTTCTTGCCTCCTATCAGCAGAGGGTTGTCGATGTACAGGGAGATGACGTAGGCCTCTTTGCCACTGGATGCTGCTACAAACCTGGCGGCCAAAAGCGAGAAGCCAAACATCAACAAAACCGCAAACCTCTGAACGCTTCTGTGTGTGTGGCTGCGGCTGCGCATTATGACGGCGTCTTCGGTAACTCACGTGGAGGTGCGGCTGTCTCTGGACCACTTTTTGATCTGGGACAGTTTGTTGATGAGGAAGATGCCTTTGCCCTGAGCCTTCCCGCAGGGCTTCATGATCCAAGTGCTGGATGGATTCTTGCGGAACTCCTCCACAAAGAGATTATAATCGGCGGGGAGCATGAACGTCACAGGGACAAAATCTGCACAGAGCAAACAGTTCAACATATTCAGATCAGCGTGTCTCTGCATATTTTGTGAGAGGAAAAAATGGGGGGATGTGTGCATTTCTACACCCATTACTCTAGATACCTAAATATATGTATTTCCCGTTCTCGTCCTTCTCTGCCAGCGGGCTGTTTTCCTTTTCCAGCTCCTTGCGGTAGCGTTTGATGTTCTTGATCATCAGGTCCTTCCTGGTCAGCTCGTAGTGGTTGGGGAAGTGGTTAACCATCTGGTCATCTGACAGGCGGTAGCCGGTATCCACGCTGAACACATTTCTGATGGTCTGGATGCTCATCCTACATGGGGGCACAAATAAACATGCATTATGGTGATCTAAGGAGCCTGAAGCCTAGAAATAAGCTTGGTGGTCAAATGATTACTCATTAATTGACATAAATGGGATCAGCATGCACGTGAAGCTGTTGGAATTTTTAGCAAGAGTACATTTACTGCATTTAATCTTAAATACTGTATTTAAACACAATTTTGAGGTACATGTCACAGAATATTATCATTTCATGCCTCTTTATATTTCTATGCCATTACATCTCTGATGCATACAGCGTACTTTTTGCTCCACTACATTTATTGGACAGCATCAGCCACTATTTACCTTTTAGATTCTCATTTTGCATTAGAATCATATTATAAACCCTTCAATACAACCAGTGACACTTCTGGGCACCTTGTCACATTCAGATATCTGATGTTGAGTTGCAGCAAAGAGACGTCTCAGATGGACTTATTTAAATAACAAACTGTGGCCCAAAGAGCTAAAATGAAAAGAAACGTCCAAAAAATGAATACAGATTTGTGAAGCAGTTTGTTTTTTCTTCTTTCCTACCCCATTAATCATCTCAGGTCACCACTTCTGATCATTTAGAGTCCACCAGACTGATTTTTAAGTAGGATTTTTAATGTAGTTCCTTACTTGTGTGTATTATTACAATGTGGTATTGGTACTTTAAGCAAAGGAAATGAGTACTCCTTGCAGAGTATTGTGTCATGGGACTAAAGATAAGATGGAAAGCCTACCAGTAGAAATTCCAGTCCTCGTTCTCTGAGACTTGAACCCACTCCCTCTTCTCAAAGTTGTTGATGAGCACTGATTTCTCAATATCAGTCACCCACTTCACCTTACCGGCCATGGTGCCTCCCTCTGGGGTGGAGCACAAAACAACAGGTAAACACACTGAGAAGCAGATGAACACACAGACAGGACAATGCACAGGAAAAAAGAGGTGGAAATGCATGCAGCAACCATGCACCAGGGCAGTCACCTACCTGCAAATCAATGTCAGGAAACAGCCAGTCATCAGCATCAGCTAGCCGGGCTGACTCAGTTAGCAGGCTGCTGAACCCTCCCTGGACTGCTGCAGAGGCTGGGCGGACATCACCCTCTCACTGATGCAGTATCACCAGACTCATAGCGGAACACAACGACAGCTTACTGGTTTCACTAATAGCTCCGGCTAACAACAAAAAACTGCTACCATGTTAGCGCGTTTATTGCTAGCAAGCTACATTTATTGATCCAGTGAGGCGTCGTAAAGCTGGACACAGTGACGAAACGCCCAATACGGTCAAACCACTCTTCACAATAAAAGCCTTAGTTATTGAAACGTAACAACATACACATATACGATAATGTTATTGTGCGACTTACTCGCGGTTTGGGTGATTTTTAAACCAAAAAAATTTGTCTCAAAAATATTAAACGACGTCGTTACGGGCTTGGTCCTTCCGGGGTAATAACCTAGCAACGGAGGACGCAGTGACGTCATTGCAGGATGTCGTTACCACGACGTACCAGCAGGGGGCGCTGCTGGACTGTCTGTGATGTTTAACTACACAACACACACTTAATATGTAATTTATTTATGTACATTATTAGAATTTGTGATACATTATTTCATTAAAAAAGTAAGCACAAGGGTACACAATAATCAGAAAACATTTAATTAAAATGTGTACAACAAGCCTGACAAAAGCAAGATCATTGCACTATTATTATATTAATAAAAGATTAAAGCACTTAGTGTTAGGTGAGTTCAGAGATAAGATACAAACAAAGAAAGTGATAAAGCAGATGAAACTCTGCAGAACAGATGCATAACGGGAAACAATGTGTATATACATAAGCAGGGACATTATAACAGTAGACTGAATATATTATCATCTTTCAGGGATGCATAAAAACATTTCAACACAGTCTGATGATATATTCATCAGAAATTACTTTGCTAAAGTAAAACCTGTTTCTTCTATCTTGTTTACTCCAAGCGGACCTGATGAGCACATGACACCGCCCCCTGCAGGCCACTCTCGGTAGCAGCAGGTAAAGGCGTGGCCAATCATATCTGTGGCACTTACCTGAGAGCAACAAGATTAAAGGGCGCTGCTGTAAGTACACGAAAAGAACTGACGAAAATGTTTTTATTTTATCATCTCCAGAACATTTTAATCATAATGTCTTTATTTTTATTACAGGGCGGCGTCCATTTTAATCTACACAAAAGGTAAGGTGACTTTTTCTTGTTACTGTGGGTGCACCTGTCCGAGCTGGAGCGTTTATATTCGTTTAATATCCAACGTGACACTTTTCCAGCAGGGTACAATATGCTAGTTAATTTGGAAATGTGAAAATTCATTTAGGTCTGCTGGGTTAGTGCGTAATTCCGTATGCGTGATCTTCATAACGACCTTTGTTTGCTCTGGGTGAGAAGGATGACTTAATCTCTTTGTTATGGCAATATGGCTATAGGCTATTACATGGTTAATACTCTGGCCTGTGGGTATCATCTTAGAGCCCAGGCTATGGTTATATTGTTAAGTTTCCCACATTTAGGGCTACAGTATAGGTATACAGTATATATACAGAGGATTTCCTTGTCGTCAACTTGGAATAAACACTTTAAAGAAATGCAATTATACACATAAAGGTATTTTTTAAAAACCTAATAGTAGATTAACCAACCAACATTGTAAACAAACAAATATTTAAAGCCCATAATTAGATTCTTTGGAGTCTGTGATGTTTTATTTCTTCTTGGTGAGGCAGTTTGGTGGATTTGAGTTATGGAAATGGAGCATTTGCATTAAGGCACGTGAGTGCAGGTGTGACACAAACTGGTCTGAGGACAGGTGCACGTAGGAGGGAACAAACCTTGTTGACTGTTAAACACAAAAGAAAAAGTCCTAAATCTAATGGTAGAAGTAGATTAGACGTCCACTTTGTTGCATAAAGTAGTTCTTATCAAACACAGTATGTAAACCCAGGTTTGTTGCATTATACAGTAGTAAGAGGCCTAAAACTTGTTGGACTTAATCCAACAGATGATATCATCTCTTCTAACCCAGGAGAGCCTGTTTTATCAACCTGGAGTCTCTCCCCGGTAACACAGCTGCCACCCATCCTGGTCACATGACCCAGTATTTACACAGCCCATTTATGAACGTTGGGAGTCAAGCAAGGATAACACACAAACACCTTCGAACCATGCAGCCATTATCCCTTCTTGCTAACGGCTAATGGAGCGCTTTCTCTCGCGTGCACTAATGTGAATGATTTGCATGTTGGTTTTTGTTCTCAGGAAACAAGATGGTGGAACAAACAAGACAGCCGAGTCGTGTCGTCTCCCTCCAGGCTGGCCCTGGTGAGGTGGACACTGGCACCCTGTTTGACGTAAACCTCAGGTACAGCACAGGCCGCTCCACATACCAGTCATAATGACAGCATACAGCTCAGGCAGACTGAATCTCATGCACCACACCCTGTCTGATCACTCGGTTATGTTTAGTTATGTTTTTCTGATGAATATGAAAAAATACAAAACTAAGAAGTGCAGACTGTGTCACGTATGTCTTCAACCACTAACACTTTTCTTGTGTGAGGAAGGAAACATTTTGAAACTCTTGGTCATTCCCTCAGGATCAATGAAAGGGCTGCTCGGGCATTTGGGCGCCAGTTGGCTGCAATTGGAGACCAGCTGGCCTGGGAATGGGCCAGCAGACAGCAGAACTGGCTACCAACTCCTCTCCACATGCTGAGACCCGCTCAGGCACTGACTAGGACCATCTATCGGTATAAAATGAGATCAAATAAAAACATCTATTTCTACAGCTCTTATGTGACTGGCTGCTGAGCCGTTTGAACCTGGCCTTGTTCTCTTCCAGGGACGTCCGCAGTCAGATATGGGGCCTCCAGGGCCTGTCTGCGGCAGTGAAGGCCTGGATGGCGAGCACTGCGCCCGGGCAGGGCATCCTCAGAGCGGACACCTGGGCAGCCTGGGTAACGCCCGTTCTCTGTGGTATCAACTGTGTCTCACTAAGCCCCGCCCCCCCTTGGTTACATCGCTACGCCCGTCAAGCGTTCCATTCTAGAATGACACGTATTAAGAAGCTTCTTGTTTGTAGCATTAATCAGATAAAACTTACAAGTCAATTAAATTGATTAGTTGGTATTAAATCGATGAATCTATTTATATATGTGCGAAAAATCTTTTTTCTAAGCTCAAAATGCCTCATGGACACAAACATATTTCTGTTCACCTCTCTAAAGTTGCCACATTAATCGAGAGAAAAGTCCAATTTGACTTTAATTTTCTTTCATTTCACAGGTGTCCAACTTGAAACCAGTAAAGTGCACTGGCTGGACCAGAGGAGCACTGGTGACTGTAGCACTGGTGGCTGCAGTGACTATTTTCGGTGCACTGTGGATGGAATGGAAAGCCTAAAGGGCCACGTTGTTTGGGCCATCATATATCTGACCAAAATCGAATGACAATTATTGCTTACTGATTTTTATTCTACTGTTTACTTTGACTTCTCTTTTTATACTATTTTCATGGGCGTATTGAATTTGACTAAAGACGACAAACAGGAGTAAAAAAAAAAATTTTTTAAACAAGTAAAATTTGTCAGGGCATGAGGAAATTGTTTAAATCGGTTTTACAGTGTTGGCCAGCATATTGTAGCAGTGACTTATTTGTTCACAAACACTTGTATTAATATCAAAAAGAGGCCAAATTTTTTTTACAAATGATATGTAGCCTGGCTTAATATAAAATAAAGGGAGCTGGACTTTCTGTTTGAGATTTGAAAGTGCTTTTTTTCATGTAATGCAAATAAATTTGAAAATTAAATTAAAATTAAATGTGGTGTCATTAATAGAAAAAGAATTTTAATTAAATAATACACATAATAAGTATGAGAGACGCAACAACAGCAGCTTGCAGGTTTAAGGTCTTGCTGTTCGACCACTGAGGCCCATTTTCAACCTCCTGCTCGGTTGTTTTCATCAGAGTCCACATCTCAGCATCATCAGTCCTCCTGAGTGGTGACTTCCACATGTGTGTAATTTTGGAAGGCCTTCCTGTTGCACCTTTGAAGCGTGGCACCGAGCTGCTTCCCCGGGCCGATCTCGTAGGTGTGGGGGAACTTCTCTCCCTGAGTCCTCTCGTAGATCTCGTGCAGAGTTTGCTCCCACTTCACGGGCGACACCACCTGCTTCACCAGCTGCCTGCGCAGGTGGCTCTCATTCATGTAGCGCTTGCCGTCCACATTGGAGTACACGTTGATCTCAGGACGACGGACCTGAGCGGCAAAGAAATGTAAGCGTTGGGTGACTAAACTACTAAATCCGTTCAGGTGTGGTAGCTGAACAAAATGGCTACTGGTGAGGTTAAAAATTATTATGTGAGATATGGATGGAATGAATTACTATTCATTTTTCCTCTCTGACAGTACACAAGAGTAGGGCTTCAACTATTTTCATTATTGATTTATCTTAACATTATCTTTTCAATCCATAGATTGATTATTTTGTCTAAAAGATGTTAAAAAACAGTGAAAGTGCCAACAACTGGTTTGGGCCCAACAGCCTAACGCCCAGAGAGGTTTACTTTACTATGTGTGAGGAACAAAAGCACCAAATCTTCACCTCTGAGAAGCTACAACCAGCAAATGTTTGGCATTTTGGTCTGAAGAAAGACTAAAACAATTACTTGACTATCAAAACTGAATTCCTTTATCAGTAACACCATGAGATGTACCAACTCGGTAACAACAATAATACAATTTAAGCACAATTAGACAAAACATTTAACTAAACTAAATAATTAAACAACCTCAAATGTGACAAAAAAAGTTACCAAGAAATGTCTAGTTGACTAATAAAGTAATCAATAACTCTTTGCAGCTTTAGTGGCCGTTCAAGAGGCCTGTTTGAACACACTCCATGTCGCCATTTCCTTTTTTTTGGAGACAAACTCACTATAAGTCACTACAAAAGCAATTTGAGCGAAATAAAGCTTTCCTTTATATTGACTGCTATCAATATTATCACTTTATTCATATCAACTTTGAGTGTGTGTTTTGATCATGATTAATGATAATGACAATTTATAACAATGGGATCGTTTGATTTAAAATATTGAAAGATGATTGGTTTAGATGAATGACTGTGTAGATGAAACACCAGATTATGTTATAAAAACAAGCATTTTTTAATGAACACACTCAAATTCAACCTTGAAACCTTGAAAACATAACCTTTAAAATTAAGCAACTTAAAAGACTTTGTATGTACCCAGTACCCGTACATTTTAATATTGTTTCACCATACAAAAAAATAACTAGATGTGTATATGACATTTACAAACTAATCAAAATGGAGGGAATAAACAAAAATATGAAAATCTGCTGTAAAATACATCCCAGGTGTCCTTTTTAGCTAAAGAGGGTGCATGTGTGTGCATGTAGTGTGGGTGGGGGTTGTGGGCACGTAAGTTGTGACTGACCTCCACCTGCCTGAGCACCTCTCGGAGGGGTTCAGCAGCCGACTTCATCAGCTCAGTGTGAAAAGCCCCGCTGACTGGGAGACGCGTGGCCCTCATGAACTGGAGACGTCGCGAGTTTTGCTGGAGGAAGTCCAGAGCCTGAGAGGACGACACCGTCATGATGAGACTGATATCATAACAGGGATCCTTCCTTTGTCGTGACTGAGAATCATCCTGCTCATACCTGTTGGTGGCCGGCGATGACCCTGCCATCAGGAAACAGATAGTTGGCCACGGAGCAGACCGGCTCCTTGATGCCCTGACTCATGCAGTGCTCCTTAGCCTGCAGACAGGCATATTTATAGTGGGCCTGTGGTCTACCGACGACCGACAGCATCCCACTAGGAACCAGCTCTGATGCTTCCTGCATGGCCTCTGCACGCACCTTCACTGTGTACAGAGCTGGAGGACACAGAGGGGATCAATGTGGCATTTTAACTGAGCAACACCTTTGTCGTGTACAGGTTAAGAAACAAACCATGTTTACCTTCCGCGTAGTTCATGGCACCAGAGAAAACCAAGGCGGCAAATTCTCCAACGCTGAAGCCTGCAGCAGCGACACACATCTCAATGGCCTGTGGACAGACACGGAAAAAAGTAACTTCCTCTGACCTCTGAAGTACATTGCAGTGAAGCGCAATTCTGGCACACTTTACTTGATTATTTACATATAAAGAGTGATTTTACCTCCACTGAACCTTTAATTTGAAGGGTTTTCACAGATTGTTTCGGAGGTGATTCACAAGAAAAGGCAAAGGTTGAAGAAAATTCTTTGACCACTTAGATTGGGATATTTTGCTGTTAAAATGTATGCACTTTTGCTTGTAATGGAGTATTTTAATATTGTGATATCACCAGAGGATATTTATCATTACTTATTTATTTGTTGTTGGAATATGTAATACGTCTTTTTACTTTGTGGTCTAAGTTGTGGACAACTATGTTAATGAGGACAATTCAAATAAAATATTATTCACAAATAATATTAGTAGAGGGGACTTGTGCTGCAACTGATACTTGTTTTTATCATCGCTGTGTGCTTTCTGTTCTTTTTTGATTAAAAGTATAGTCAATAAAAAAATAAATCAGTCAATAAATCCTCACATTTTAGAGGCAGGAATTTTTTGTCATTTTTCCTCCATAAATGACTCAATCTATTAAAACGTACTTGTATATTTATATATTTATATATATATATTAGATCTGATAGTCACCGCGGGGTTTTCGTGGTTGAGCCTCTCCACCGCAGCCAGAGAAGTGACGAACACCGCCGGCTGACAGTGGACCGTCTTCATCAGCTCCTCCTCGGGTCCCTGCAGGCACAGAGACAGCAGGTCGTACCCGAGGATCTTCTGGGCTACCGCGAACATTTCCTTAACGTTAGGGTACTTCAGGAGACCTCTGCCCATGCCCACAAACTGGCTGCCCTGGCCGGGAAAGAGGAGCACGGAGCTGCCGCTGGGGTCCTTCCTGCGTCTCCGGTGCTGCATAGCGGGCGCTGCTCCGGGGCTGCCCGGGAGAGGAGCGGAGGTTTCGGGCGGAGGGTGGTGACTTCCATCCGGGGAGCCGGGCTGGTTGGTGGTCAGTCTCCTGCTCAGAGGGACCAGGGACCTGACCTTCCCTCTGGAGGCTCTTACCCCCCTAACGACCAGTGACGCCAACATGGCGCACTACTCACCTAAAGGTACCTTCACGGGTTAGTAAAGACCCATAACCTATATTTAAACTGTAATTCAGCGGCAAACTAAACTTTGTGCCCAACAGAAAGCCTCTCTACGGGCAGCATGACACAGTCCTGAGAGCCGCCATGTTGGCTGAGGTCACCAGTGTCGATCTTGTTTTGCTTCCGGTTCCTTCCTGCGGCATTACGTCTGACATCATCACGTCCCTTTCAAAACCTCTCAAAACATCTCCAGTATTAGCGATGAAATGCTGATAAGGACAAGAAGGGTGAAGTTAATGCTGGGTTACAGACTGCTGGGAACGTAATGACACACATTTCATCAGCTTTGAGTGGATTGGTGAAGCCAAGGCAGAAAACACAGAATTACATTAGTTACAGTACAAACCCACAGTTTCACCTTCTTACACATACACAGGTGAAGCATTTAATATCCCAGGTAGTGAGTCACATATTGAGACCATTTTTATTATTATTATTGTTCATTCAATACCGTCATTGCATCTGATGATTTTTCAGAAATAAACAAGCATAAGATCTGGTAAGACGTCATTTGGAACAGACATGTAGATCCATTAAGCAAAGCTGAGGCTAAGATAGTATGGCTAATGTACTGGAATGACAATGACAACTGGGAGACATTTATACAATAGACAAAGACGTGTTGGAGCTGAGAGGATGGTGGGCTTGGAGTGAAAGGAAGTAACTATCAGGAAACTGCCCCCTTCTTTTGGCCAATCAGAAAGCCCCTTACTTTCAGCCAATCAAAGTGTTTCATTCTTTTGGCCAGAAAAGCCCCTTACTTTCCCCTTACACTCAGAGTGGTTCTCTCAAGCAATCAATAGATCAGATCATCAAGCTGTTTTTGTGGGAAAACAATCCCTTGTTCCATATAGATCATCCTCTTTGCAGAATCATGGTAGCTAATAATTCCATAAAAATTCAGAATTTTTAAAAATAAAAGCTTGTAGTTGGACCCATGTTCTTCGTTAACTACTAGTTGGAGTTCAGGCTACACTGACCAGGTTAACATAAGTTAACCTTAGCTTATAGGCTATAACATAACGTCAGCTAGGTCAGCTGTCAGAGCACAGTGCTAATGCTAGTTAGCATACTGTTAGCAGAGCAGGACTCACTGGTAATTTGCTGACCTGGAGACTCACTAAGATAAAAACAGGTGTCGTCGTTTAATGTGTCAAGTAACTAGAAACTAAAGCTGTCTGGAAGATTCAAGTAAAGTACAAGTACTTGTACCTGAGTAAATGTACTTAGGTACATTCTTCCACTGCTTAAATCAGAAAAATGATAAATATCACAAAATGACGTTTTCATCAATAAACTTTATTGTACAAAACTGTAAATCTCTTTTGATCTTAGTCAAATGTGTTCTAATTAAATCCTGCATCACATTGTGCTCGTCATCCTTGCTTCTCCACCTTAGTGTGAAATTCAACATATAAATACAATACGACACTTTTTTGCACAGATTATTTTTATGTGCTGCAAATAGCTTTTCTTTCATTTTTCTTTCTTGTATTATTTCTGAACTTGTGGATTCAAAAATGTGCTCCTCTAACCATCAACATGCTGATCACATTTGTCCATTGGGTTTTCCCTGCGATTCGTCCGATTCATCGGACAGGTTGGCGGCCTCCATCTGCGCCTCCAGCATCTTCTGGTGTTCTGGTATCTGGCTGTTCTCATCTGCTTTTATCTTGAACTTAGAGATGAACTCGTTGCTGGCCAGCGCTCCTTCCTTTTTGGGACACATCTGTTTTACTGATAGACGATGTTCCAAACGTTCTGCAGAGAAAGAACATAATCAACAAATGTTACCTTTGTGATGCGTCTGACTTTTAGGGCAGGGCTGCAAAAGTAGGCTGTAATTTAGAGAGCCAACAATCAGTTAGACCGTGGTCCAAGGAACAAATAGGGGAGACTGGGGTTTGTTGTCACATGTTTTACTCTCATGTGATTTCATGTGACAACACGTCTTACAATTAGAGGTAAGCTTAAGGTCATGGGTTGTAATGGGTATACCCCTCATTCTTATAACTTATCTTAACAGCAAAAATGGCATGCTTACACATTCTGACAGCCCACCCTGTGATGTCCATGTAGTTATCAGTAAAAAATGTGACTTTTTTTTATTGTTCACTTTGTAAAGCTGTACCGACAACAAAAAGGTTGTAAATAAAGCTGTTCTAATTATTATTATTACACCTGGAACAGGTGGAGATTCTTACTCCTTGATATTTCAGTAGGTTGCATATTTGCCCTTAAAAGAAACTTAATTAAAAGTTGCTGTATTGCCCCTTTAATCAGGTCCACTCAGACCATGTTATAAGAGCGTATTATACCTCCAGGAGTGACGGGTGTCATCAGGCGGTTCAGCTGGACGTTCCAGTGCCGCACGTGTTGACTGGCGTTCCGCAGCTTCTCCTGTACCTCCTGGAACAAGAAAACCAAACAAGTAGTTTTTGCGGTATTAAACAAGCCGCACACTGAGCCGATCCAAACACAACGTCTCATTCTTACCTCCAGACGCTGGTGGCTCCGCTGGCGCGAGGCACGCAGATCCTGGAGCTCCTGGGAGGCTGAGTGAAGAGCCGAGGGGGTATCTTCGTCTGTGGTGTCATCTGAGGTCTCCTCTATGGGGCTGAGGCCCTGCATGGCCCTCTGCTTCTCCTGGAGGAGTTGGAACTGCTTCTTCTTCTCTTCCTCCACCTGCAGCAACCTGGAGAGGACAAGAAGCGAGAACTGTAACCAGGTACATACAAATGTCTGTGTGGTTTGGTGCTGCCATGAAGTTAGTTTTAAGCTTTTCACTCCGGACACAACAGCATCTTCTTACTTCTCACACTTAACAGCTGGAGGCTGACTTAAGGACCATCAATAAATGACCGTTTAATTGAAACAAAATGTATGTTTTTTCAATATCTTAATGCTGACTTTACAATATTACTGAAAAATATGATTATACTAAAATGATATCATGTAGGAGACTTGTTTTAATTGCTAATGTGTGATTCATTAATTTAAAATAAATATTCCAATAAAAAATAACAGCCTTTTTTTCAATAGCTTTCATGTGCAGTGACTCAAAGTCAGTACCAGAAATTATTACCACACAGGCCACATAGGACACTCCACTGACACATATTGGATATTAGTGCTTGATGATAAATATTCTCATGGAAAATGGATGATCTAAATCACGACCACCTGTTGATCATGAAATGTTTGTTACCTCTCCAGCTCCTGTCTGACCCTCTCCTCCTCCATGCGAGCCTGGATCTCTATGTTGAGAGCAGCCTCCAGTTTCCGCTGCGTCAGCTCCAACTCCTGGATCCTCTTCTTCTGTTGCTCAGCCTCCTTTTCCTTCTCCTGCATCTCTGCCTGCAGGCTGTCTCTCAGCTACGCGAGCACACACACACACACACGTATATATACACACACACCAAGTGGGTGGAAAGAACTGACCTATTCCTGAATCACCTTTTCCAGGAATGTCATTATGGTTTCTCCACCACTAAATATCACTGAATTTTAAGCCTGAATTTTATAATGCCAATGTTTTTGTGCTGTTTTCATAGATCAAAGTCAATGGGATGGACTCTAAATCCTATTTCAGTGAATTGTAAATAAACTTTCTCTTACCGTCTCGGCCTCTTTCAGCTGTCTCTCCAGCTCCATCTGCACCTCCTTCTGTTTCCTCCTTTCTTTTTCCTCAGACTCCCTCCGTTTGGTTTCCAGTTCACGCGCATGCTGCAAGATACAGACCAAGCAAGGTTAAAAAGTAACTTCACGTTGTGATTAAACATCCCACCACTGATTGCTCCTGCCCTTTACCTGTATGATGCTTTCTATCTCTAAATCCTGCCTGTCTCTCTCTTTCTCCAGCTTCTCCAGCTCTTGGATGTTAGAGTCGTCTGATTGGCTGCTCCGGCTGCTGCAGCTGCTCTGGGCGCTCCGGCTGCGCTCCCGCTGGCTGTGGTCCCGCTGGACCCGTCTCTTCAGTTTGAGTTCGTGGTGAAGGGAGGACTTGCCCTCGCTCTGGAGACGGAGAGCTGTCTGCAAAGCTGTGGAGGCAGCAAACACACATACTTTTCTTAAGGTAGAGTTTGTTTTACTTGGAATAAGACTGTAGATACTGGAGCAGTACAGTAAATGAGCAGTACGTCTCCTCTTCCCTACAGGCATCCCTCATGTGACGGAAATTACCAGTAAGGTTTTTCCAGTGACTGCTACCAGGTGTGAGATGTTTAGCAAACTTTTAACAGTGAGCTGAATATAAAATCAAATAACTTTATCTTGTCAGTTTTGGGGGGGCATTTGAACATTTTCAAATGCCCCCCCAAAGACTCACAAGATAAAGAAAAGACCTCCACATGCGAGCACTCAAAGTGCACCTAACCGTTTTACACCCAGGTCACCATCGACTGAATCATGGAACAATTCACTTAAAGGAATAACACGACATTTTGGGAAATTCTTCTCTTTGTTGCTGTTAGATGAGACAATTGATACCACTGTAATATCTGTATGGTAAATATGAAATAGACAGCAGCTGGTTAGCTTAGCTTAGCATAAGGACTGGACACTCTTGACAAATTAAGCAAATAAATGTATTTCCAAAAATGTCCAACTAGTCCTTTAAGATGTCAGTGAATTGGATTAGAAGCCATACACATGATAAATCACTGCGGTCAAAATATAATTTCTGACTCTGTAGGCTAATACTTATACACACCAACACACCTTGAGTCCACTCCACCTTCTGTCTCTGGTCAGACGCACTCATCTCATAGGTTTTATTGTGAGTTTTCACACAGAACATACAGCGTTTCCCTTCCCTGTCTGAAATAGGCTGAAACAGAAAGAGGAGACCGTCACACTTAGAAAATATAACACATTTCAGAGTGATGGTTAGATCATGTTATCAAAATACAAGGATAAGGACTTTGTTGGAGCACACCCAAAGCACTGCATTTGCGTATATACCATACAATGAAACATGCAGTGTTTACATTACATTTCCTTACTGACCTCTATGACACAGCTCTTATCCAGCAGGATCTCCCCTCTCTTATCTTTTAAGTCCTCGCTGACGTAGTAAGCCACGGAGGAGGGCTTCAGCACAAACCAACGCTCAGTCCAGTTTCTACGTACGTGCCCCTTTTTCCACATGTAACCCTAGAGACAAGGGACAAAATTAAAATGGGAAGAAAGACAGAAACAAGAAGCGAGACGAAAACACACCGAAACTCACCCTTTTGAGGACGTTGTGATACATCTCCAGAAAGACCTCATCCAAAGCCAGACTGAAGGCCTCGGCACTGGTGACCCTCAGCAACCGGCCGGCGCCCATGTGCTCCAGGAAGCTCCATACGGACATGCCCTCTTCCCGCCCTGCGGCATCCTGGCATATTAAGTCCTCCAAAGGCTTCCCATCCCACTCCTGGCTCATTGCAGTGCAGATTTTCTTGAGGAGATATTCCATCTAAAAGCAGTCAAATATTAAAAGCGTTTGAGGAACAGATCACAAAAAACAACCCTTAAACGGTAAAAATAATGCTAGAGCTACACTGTCGTTGCTGATACTGGCTGCTCTTACAATGTATCAACGCATTTCTGCAACATGTACCTTTATAGAGGAAAGGTACTGTGCTGATTATGGGTACAAAAGCTGTTTACTTTTGGCTCTGTCGACAGGAAACCAAAAGCATTATGGAGGAAGTGCAGGAAGGAAGAGACTCATTAACTTACTTACTTGCATTTGGGTTTTTTTCTACTGCGAGAAAGTATAAATCGGTCTAACTTTGCAAATTGTACATCAAAATGTGACAATTTCCTCTTGCTGCGCAGTACCATTCTATAGTCTGAGGGTTAAAAATTCCCTCAGTCAATCAGATCTCAATCAAGCCTCTAATATCAATTAGCTCCCAACGTTGTTTCCTCTTTCACACATTAAACGCCCCTATCTTTTACCTCCTCTGGTATCATCACCAGCGGGTAGCGGTCCTCAGACAGGAGGTTGAACAAACAGAAGAGTTTGAAACAGTCTCTTTCAGATAGCAGCGCCCCCTGTGGTAACCCCTTGAAGTTCTTTTTACTGGTCATCATCCAGCACAGGTCGTCAAACTTCTCCTTGTCAAACATTCCCTCTTTGACCTGAAAAGACAGAAACAGACTTGTATGGACTGAAACTTAAATGAAACTGGGTTAAAACAAACATAATGGATGTGTGGTAAATTGCTTAGCCAATGACAGTGACGTTGGCATTTCTCCTATTTGAATTCCCTACCCTGTCTGTGGCACGTCTGTTAATCCCCACGTAAAATGTAAATCTTTGAATTCTTCCTAAAACAGCTGGATCCTTTTTTGTTGTTGTTGTTTTTTACCAAATGTTACTCAATCTGAAGTAAATACTTTTTTTCTATTGGGGACTGTTTTCAGCGGTGGATTAATACACATTCGGTACACATAGGATAACACCTGACTTCTCCTTTAATTAGAGCCTCACCACTGCATCAGCTGGTGGACATTATCATTGAATACTGGATTATTACAGATATATCATTATATGTTGACCCTTGTTGCTAATTCAAGTAAGTGTTTGCATGTGCTGATATTTACAATTATGATTTCATATTATGAACATGTAATTTACAGTGAAGTTTACAAATGTTTATGTTTAAGTTTACTATCCCCTGATTTATTATTAACACATTTTTATATCAACTCATTCATTAACTCTCTAATAATCATGCAACATTTTAATTGCAGTTAACAACTATAACTCAGTATTTTAGCTGTTCCTAGGATTGGGCTTGGGATTGTCCTTAGATCAGCAAACAACTATATTATGGTGTGTATGTGTGTTAAATGTTTGTATACTGCTTGTTAATGATAAATAAACTTAACTTAAAGTGTTACCACTAATAATAAGAACATCTTTAGGTATAGAGCACTTTCTAAAGTACTCAAGTAAAGTAAAATAACCCAGAGAAAACTAAAGAGAACTAAAATACAATACTGGAGCAAAGTACACAGGCTGTGGCTCAGACGGTCTTCCACCACTGCACATGTCAAAGTGTCCAATGGGCAAGACACCAAATAAACCCCAAAATGCTCCAGAAGCTGTGCTTCAGCCTGTAAGTGTGTGTGGGTGATTAGCTTCCTGTGAATGGAGCATAAACGTGCTTTGATTGGTCAAAAAGACTAGAAAGGTGCTATACAAGTACATTACCATTTACAACAGGATATAAAATCAAACACTAAACTTCTAAATTAATAGTTTTCTGAAAATAAAACTTATTGTGTTCATGTGATGTTTATATGGTATTACTGGCATTTTCCACCACTAATTTACACCATATAGACTGTTAAAGTGTATGGTAATGATGATAATAACAATATTTACATATTAAAATATACGTACTTCTGCCTATATAAAAAGTAAACTCTCCATAGAAGACATTAAACATACATAAACACAGAGATTGATATATAACATTCCTGTATCTGTGTAACAGCTACTGAGGAGGTGATTTCAGCTGTACCTTGTCCAGTATGTATTTGTTGAGGTAGGGCATGTAGCCATGATTAGACACCGGCCCGTCGTCATCATCCTGGAAGTGCTCCTCCAGAGCCACGGGGTCGTGTGGGATGTTCAGCACTGTGTACAGGTTGTGGGAAAGCACCTGAAGAAGTAACACAGACACGTATGTACATGGAGACAATACTGTGCATGCACATAAACACACAGTATCAAGATTTCCTGTGTGCTCTCCATATTTCATCATACATCCACAACCGCACACAGGCACAAAGACAGACAGCCAGCCCTGAGTGACTGAGCATGTCAGGACAGCTTTCTGCTATTTCCCTGGATTCTTCTCTCTTCTGGGGGCTCAGGCAGGCGTGTAGGAACTGGACAGAAAGCAACGTGACAGACGGAAATAACTCTCGTGAAGGGGACAGAAGACAAAATAAAATCTGTACTTGTTCTCTGCCTGCCTTTTAATTTGAAGCTGTGACTCTGCTGCTGTTATGTCACTACTTGTGTTTGTGGGCCACAGAGAAAGGTTGGACTTTGATCTTGAAGCTGAAACTGGGCACACACACACCTCCAGTCTGGGCAGCGTGTTTGGTTATGTGTCTGGTGGAAGAAGTCTTTGAAGCCTTCTCAAATATTTGGTGTGTGAGCTTGTGGGGCGTTTGTGTGTGACTGCTCCTCTAATAACACCTCGATTCCCATGGCATAACTTCATATTTCACAACATATAAATACATCTAATCAGTTGGAATGTTAATCAGAATAATAAGGAATTCTATAGTGCATTATCACGGTTTGTCTTCAGCCATAAAAAGTAGTTTAAAGGAAAAAAACAGCGCTGTTAAAGTGTACTTGTGTGTGTCCAGTGGACGCCCCTCGGTCTCAGTTTCCTGATCTTAAAATTACTACTTTCTTTCCTGCTTACCTTTAACTGCGATTTGGACACTTTCCCGCACTTCTCCACGTCCAGCGATGTGAAAGCGTACCAGATGGACTTGAGGAGTTCGGATCTTAAGTCCATTTTGGAGAGTGCGCAAAACAACTACATTTCCAAGCGCAGCGCGGAGGCTTTTACGCAGCGGCGGTGATGAGGAGCGTCAGATAAAATGTGGGGCAGAGTACAGGCTGCAAACTGCAGAGGATCCAAAGGAGTCAGCTGTAGGGCAGACTTAAAGAGGCGGAGAGCTGAGCTAAAGCCCAGCACTTTCCTCCACAATACAAACTATTTTTAAAAGTAAAAACACTTCCTCACATCCTCCCTTTTATATTTTGGATAGTTCTCTTGTCGTCCACTATATTGACACGTGTGTCACTGAAAAGGACAAACTTACAGGGCAGATTTAGACACAGACAATCTAACATTTTCAAGGTAGAGGCTGGATTTCTAAATTCCTCAAGTGCAGCCAGCCGAGAACCAAATAAGAGGGATTCATGTTATCAGATTTAGGAGGCAGGATTCAAAGACACACCCATTTGTGTGGAGAGCCTTGAGCCGCATTTATTTCATTAGCTTCAAAATGTGAGGAGTTAAGAGACACCACAATAGGTGTAAATGCACAAAACCTTTTTTTTAAAAAAACACTTTTAAATATATATGGGTATTTTCTGATGTAACCTGCCAACTGTGAGAGGTTATTTTTAATATATTGGCTATTAAAGGTATAATTACATATTTCAGGATTTACGGTTAGTACACATTTAAAATCCATCTTAATGAATCATCAATGTTCTCTTCACTGCTCTACATCTTTAGGGGTGTTTTGGGGCTATGGAGGTCTGATAGTGACTCTGGACTGCAGCCATTTTGTGTCCCCTCTGGTGAGCATTTGTTTTGGATGACTAGAAGTCATAAATAGTGCACATTAAAGCACCCAACCCAAAGTAGTTTTCAGAGGTATTGTGAACAAAATACCCCCTGTGGTTTCCCTGACTTAAGGTGTTGCTTGAATGTCTTTCTGAGTTGACTCCTTTGTGTGATGAAACTGCTGGTGAGGATGTAGCAACCTCAGGCAAAATAGGTTAAACAAGGACAGTGTAATCAAACAGCCAAGCCTTATTGGAGCATGATGTAGGCCAATCAATACTATAATTAGGTCATGAAAATACTAGTTGTTGTCTACAGGCCACAGCACAAAGCCTGCCTGACTCTAAACATTCATATATTTCGTGGTAAATTTAATTATAGATTATGAAAATCTACTTGTTATTCAATTTGATCTCAGGATGTAGTTAATTATTTTCTGCTCCATAAACTAATCAATGCTGGATCAGGCTGATGCGTTTCATCACGCTCAGCAGAGCGTCTGTAGCCGTTGTCTCCCCTTCAAGGTCAGATCTAATCACCGTTGTCTCAGGTGGTCGAAATGAGATGTCATTCAGTTTGCCATATTTCAGAATTGCCCGGCCAGAGGTCTAAGTGAGGCCTTTCTCATGAAATAAAGACTGGAGCTGTTTCGAACGCTCTTTAAAATGCACACAGGAGATTGGAATCTGCCACCTGACAGGATGAGGGAGTCTTCGTGTGTTTCCACCTTTAAGAGGAAAAAACTCAAATACAAACCGAAAAAGTGCAAGATTTTAGTGATCACACGATGTTTATTAGACATTACAGATGTGCCTTCACCAGTGCTGTGCTGTATGTTGTTTTATGAGTACACTACAGAGTAGACTACATCATTATATTACAAGAATGCTGTTGCCATTTATATATTTCATATATTCAGGGGCAGCAGACCTTGGCAGTTCCATTCCCAGTGTTTAATCAATATCATATCCTATCACGAGGCAAAGATTTTTTTCGTTTATTGTTGACAGCCATAGTTTACAGTTTCAGTCATGCTTGTTTGCACTGATGGAGATTGATGAATGTGGGATATACAGTATATCATACATTGCAATTACAAGAGGAATAAAAAGGTCTATCATGAATAGGAAACGTGGGATGTGTGATGTTGAGGCTCAGTGCTTATAGTAACCTTAAAATATGTGCAGACTTTATGAGAGTCAGATGATGCAACACCCAATAGTGATATACATAACCACAAATATCCTGCCCAAGGCAGATTATATCTTTTCTTTTGCTGAATTTGTGATTAAGCCTGAAAAATAGAGGCATTTGGTCTGTTCAATGAGGCTCCATTGACTTATTGTAAAGTTAAAATTGATTTGCATTATTACAACTTATGGCCACATCTTTTATTTACTTTAAAAATTAGAGAAACACATTTATGCATGGCTACATATGAAGCTACAGATGGTTATCTTAGCGTAGCATAAAGACAGAAGCAGGTGGGGAAACAGCCAACCAGCACGTCTAAAGCTCACTAATTAACATGTTACATCTAGTATGTTCATTTTTTGTTGGACACAAAATAAGCCCTAAAAAAAAGTGTTTCAACTACCAAGTCCAGTTCTTTCCGTTTTCATTCTCACAAGTTTGTACATGTTAAACAAATGACAAATAATTTATTAATTAATGAGACTGAGATAGCGTGATTGTTACTGTTTGACAGAGCTGGCTAGTAGTTTCACCATGTTTCCAGTCTTTAAACTAAGCTAAGCCAACCGGCTGCTGGCATTAGCTTCGTCTTTAGCATACAGACACGAGAGTGACATCAGTCATCTCATCTAACTCTCGACTGATAGATAGATAGAAGATTTTTTTACTCTTTACTCAACTTAAATGTAATGTTGAAGAAGCTCATTCATGTTAGTAGTAGGATGCACAACAGTCATGCCTGTCAGTGTACATATGCATTTTAGAAGTAATGTTCAAAAGTGTAATCCACAATATTCAGTGATTAGTATACATACTTCAGCAACATTGAGCCATCTGGAAGAATTTTATAGCAATTACCATCTGACCAAAGCACCTCAACACTGTAGAAACGACCACAGCCTGTCAGATTAATATACAGCATAAAAAAGTACAGACAGCAACAAATTATAAGGCTCTTTTCAAAAGCACCATTCCAGCACAGTGTACAGTACAGCACAGTTGTGATGGGAAAACTAAATGATGTAGATATGAACATCTGTTGAACACAGCCAGACTAAACCATCTGAAGTGGAAAACTGCTGGTGAACGTTCCTGTACATTCAGGGGTGAGACGTACTAAAGGATATAACCAAGAAAATAGTAGTTAAACCCAAAATAATCTTTTTTTAAAAATATGTGATTGTGTTTTTATACATTCAGTGTAGTTTTGCAAAGTGAAGTAAATTCCCATCTTCTTTTAATGAAATCCTTAACGTTCCTCAACATAGGATCAATGCAGTCTTTTGGATAAGTTAACAATACTATAGGTTTGTATTATGTTATCAGTTTTGACTATTTGAACTTAGCTTCTTAGAAATTAAGTTTTTTCATTAGTTCGATGTGTGCAAATTGGTCTAAATGCATAGAGAGCAATTTCAGAACACTTTGTCATTTGCAGTTGGGAAAAAAGACACCATGCTATAGTTCCTCAATTCATCCCAATTGATCCAAAAAACTGCAAGTAATTGGATTTTAATTAATGTATTATCACAATCAATTCATAAAATGCTAACTTTTGTTTCAGCTCGCTGTCGGCGTTGCTTACCTTCTCTACCTTGTCTTACCGACATGCTCAACAGGAGTTGAAGGCGTTTTCTCTTCTTAATTCTCTGTGAACACACAGTTACACCTTTGGTTGTTTTGTCAAAGAATCAGACATTTCATGAAACTGTTGCTGATTTTGTATACTGATTACGAGAGTTTTCATGCCCTTCCAACCCTTGGAAGACCTCCGAATGCTTGTCATCTGCCATTGTCTATGCAGAAAATGAAAAGGACTCGGACGTTGAAAATGCCCCCCTTCCCACCCCACTTCACAACTCAATAACTCTTTATGGACATAGTTCATTCCCAACCCTAGTTATTAACAAATTGGTCAAGCCTTGATGTAGGTTCCAGAGTTCTTAAAATTGCCCATTAATGTGCCACCACGCGTCGATGTTGTCTTGGTGCCAGTTTGTTAGCCAGCAGACAAGCCAGGGCAATGCCTCCGATCTGTATGAAGGCCAATCCTAACACAGTGGCGGCAATGTGGAAGACGTTGTCGTTGACCAAACTAAAGACTTTGCGGAAGCAGCCGTGTGGATGGATTCCTGCAGCTGTCACTCCTTCAGCATCATCTGACAGAAGAGGCCGATTCTTGCAGCCCTTGCGCCTCATGCAGCAGCTGTCCGGCAGAGACACTGCTGTGCTGTTCTCGGCGGGCAGAAAGGTCATATGTTGGATAGCCCAGTCCGAAGTGAGCCAGTCACGCCAACCCTCAGCTCCACAACACTCCAGGGCTCTCTGCAGGCTGTCTAATGCATCGGCACGGCCTTCATCCTCGGTGTAGCCGGCCACTGCTCGCTGTAAGCCGCTGCGAAATCCTCCGGCAATGTCTTCACGATAGAAGAGACCTGAGAGTCCAGCTGCCAAACCGGCTATAAGCGCAGCAAATTGAAAGAACCCGTAAGCTCTAAGAACGCAGGGCAGGTTTGCAGCCACCCCTAGGCAACCCAGAAATCCCCAGGCGGTGACGGCAGCACCTGTGGACAGAAGGATGAGTGGGGCATTGGGATAGCGATTTGCAGACAGCAGCATGTAGTCTGCCAGTGAAATCTGTGCCCACACACCCAGGGTGAAGATGGCCAAGCCGGCTGCCCAGAAGAGGCAGCTGAAGGCCAGCAGACCCAGGCGCAGGAGATGCATGACTCCCACTGGGCGGCAACAAGGTGTGGCAGCGCCCACAGGTGGAGGTGCAGGGGGCGCCAGGGAGGCCTCTGAGCACATGGACAGGGATAGCCGCTGATGCTGCTCGTGGAGCTGCTCTTCCTGCTCTTGGTAGGGTGACAGCAGGTAGCCAGGGATCGCAGAGGGTCGTCGAGGAAGAGGAGGTGGAGTGAGCAGGTCGAGACCCCGTGGAGAGGAAAGTCGTCGCACAGCCAACTGCTCACGTTCCCAGTCCAGAGATCGTCTGCTGGGACTCGGCCGAGCTGACAGAGAGCCGTAAGGTAATGCAAAGCTCATGATCCTGGCTCCGGTTTTATCTACTCCCCTCTCTCTCTTTTACACACTCGTCGTCTCTCTTCCTTCCTCTATCAGTGCCTTTGCTATCGTCCTGCAACACACAATCCCCCACTTCTTTATGGCTGGTTATTAGGGCCGACTGGACTGTAAATCACGCTGATGGGTGTCGCGTTGTGCCGTTATCTTCATCCACAGCCCCCTTGTTTCCACCCTATTTATTTGTTTATTTCGGGTGTTCTTTCCACCTGCATGGTCACCAGCTCTTCAAATTGCTCCGCTGATTGTCGCATCCCGACATCTGCTTGCTTGCTGCTGCCCCTCGTTCTGGTCAAGGCGAGAGGTGACTGCAGTGGGAAGGACCTGAAATCACACCATGCACACCCTCTCCTGGTGTGGAGGAGACATCCCTTTGAGTTTTAGCCCATTTGTGGAAGAACTGAGCTGTGGAAAAACTCTACTACTGTGTACGCATGTGAAATTAGTGACAAATAAAAGTACAGGCTTGTAGCTAACGTCTTTCTTGTGAAACATTGTCAGTCAAGGACTGACTAAAGCCAGTGTTTGTTGCACTTCAGTCGAATGTGAAAATAAATCATTTTTATTTGTGCTGTCTCTTTAAAAGTCAATTGAATAAAAACTTGTAGCATCTTTTGTAAAGCATTTTATTCAAAGTCTATTTCAACATTCAGGCAAAGAAAGATTGAATTAGTGGATTCAGATAAAGTTTATAGTCATTAAATCAAAATTATAGAATCATTAGTTGAAGTTTTTCATCATCTGACCACTTCTGGACTAAAATCCTATTATTAGCACATTGGTTGGATTATTGTAAATACCCATGTCAACTTAAAATCTTTACTGTTGACCTGGTTTATATATTTTTTGGCATTGTGTATTGTGTAGTTTATTGATATTGGATGGTTTATTGATTTTTTTATATTTGCACTCTATATTTTCACTCTCAGCACAAAGACTTCCCCTCAGGATAAATTAAGTTGTATCTCATTAGAAATGTAGAAGTTTGTACTACACTATTGTCAAATTGGCTAGTTTGTATGTAATGTGGATTATGGCAACATCTCCCATTAAAATACATTAAAAATAGATTTCTAATCACTCTGGTGTTATTCAAATAAACTGTAAAGTGGCAAAGACATGTTTTGAATTTTGTACACATTCACCATTTTGTTTCACACAGTGATAACCTAGTTACCTTATTATGAACGGTCTCATCTAGGAATGTTCTTTTTGTTGCTAACAATTTAAAACACATTTAGAAACATACACAGTGCTAAAAATAGATTACCAATTACAAACCACAGTAAAACCCCCGTTTTAGACTGCACCATAGCTGCACTTTGTAGCTCTCCTGTTAAATGACACAGCCAGTTATATTCTGGTGATTTATTCTGATGATCGGCATCGACTTCCCTCCCATCAACCCTCTGCCCATCAAAGCTAATTAAAACCTCTCGGTTAATTAAACACATTCAAATGGCTCCTCTTTTATAAGACTAACATGGTGACGGAGGAGGGAATACCCAGATACTCTGACCGGGGGGGGGGAGGAAGGCTGTGCAGAACTGAAATATGGTATTATACTACAACATTAGAGCCCCTTTTTAAAAAAAATGTGGCCATAGAAAATAGTTCTGAAGCTAAATATTTTTTCCCTGGATTAAACAAACCGACCACATTAGCTCAAGTTGTCAATTCTTTTACCATGTTCAGACTTACTACAGCATCTTGTTCTGCAGTCTATGAAAAACACACCAGTGAGGCAGATGAGGACAGGGTGATTTTATCAGACAGCAGGAAGCCTGTAGAGGAAATGAGGTTGTGTTTATGATGTTTATAATTAATCTTTGCTCCATAACCATCAGCTCACCGAGTTTTATGTGCACTCTGGACAGAAATGAAGGAGATACATCAGCTGACACAGTTCCTTGAAAATACAGTAAAAACGTGTGGGGAAACCACTGCGTAATCGCCCTTTGAAACAGAAAACACCTCAGGAAAACCTTAAAGCAGTATTGCCCAACCTTTCTGGATTGTGACCCTTATAACAAAAGTGCATGCAGGTACAATTCATCCTGAGGGGGACATGAACACCTCAACCAAATGTCATGGCAATCAAAACTGAAGTAAAGGTAGCATTTATAGCATGGCACTGGATTACACTGTACAAGTTTCAACGTTATGGCCCTTAAACTACCACCTTTTTTTTTTTTTAACAATATCCACGCTCTCAAATCCACAGATATTAAATCAGGAAACTTAAGGACTAGTTGAAGTTGTAAAAAGAATGCCACAGTATATCATTATTTTTTTTCCTCATTATTTTTCATTATCGTTGCCCCCCACCCTTTGTGATTCCTGTTTTGCTCTTATTTTTCCAGTTTGTTGCACCTCAATGGCGCACAATGTTCTAACACAGAGAAAGAAACAGACAGAATGTGGACTGTAAAATGTATTTAATGAACAGTTCTGCTCTCCTATGATTTCCATTTCAAACAGACAACGTTTTTGACTTGAACATAATTGTAATTTCCTGGGTGCAAAATTCAAAGCACAGTGGAGACATGAGAGTAAAGCTGCGTGTTTAGAACACTGATATGTCAAAAATGATTTATGTTTAATGACATTAAAAATCTGTTTTTTAGTAGAATTACTCTGAGGCACCGGAAGTCCTACGCTCTTTACTACTTACAAAAATTAGATTGATATGATGTTTAAAATGCCAGCGTACGAACCGGTCACACACAGTACATAGCTGTGGGTAAAGAGGACATATTCTATGACGCCTGGAGCTTATTTCTCACTGAAAACGAAGGATTTAATGGTGAATAAAATGGTCTGTATGCATGAATATGGCCAAATAGGCAAACTGTCTTGGATGTAACTATTTTTTTTAAACTTTTTTCCTCATTCTCTGTTCTGTGTAAAGCAGTTAGACCATGTTCACCACATCTGGTCTGCTCAATTAGAGTGGGATTTTGTTCAGATGTGTGCTTGTCAGTGTCTTGTTTGTTTTTGTGCATTTGTATTCTAAACAAAAAAAATGGGACTGATATATTGTGGAATTAATGTCATGTTGGAAGTAGTGTACATATCATTTGTCAAGGTGCTCGACTGTCTACTAAAAATATCCTTAAAAAAAAAAAAAGTGCACTCAGGTCGACTGATGTAACAGTACCAAACACACGTACTTGTCCACACAGTTAAGTCATTATAGTCTCTCTCCTGATGTGCATAAGATATATTCTCTCCTAATCAGAACTTGTAAAATTTGATAAAGCTAAATATCTAAACTCAAGAGTCTCTATTATTTAATTATTTGGTCCCTCGGGCTGTACAGAGTCTACTGACTGTGCTGCTTCTCCCTCTTCCCTGTGTGTCTCCATGTGTTTCTTCAGCTTGGCCTTGGACGTGAACGTCTTCATGCACTTCTCACAGTGCGGCTTCAGCGGCTTCAACCCCGAATGGCTGCGCTTGTGTCGCGCCAGCTCCGACGAACTCTTGAACTTGAGCTCGCAGATGTCGCAGGGATACGGCCTCTCGCCCGTGTGAATACGCTGGTGCAGCTGAGCCTCGCTCAGGGTGAGGAACGACTTCTCGCAGTGTGCGCAGGGGAACGGCCTCTCGCCTGTGTGGATGAGATTGTGTCTGGTCAGCGCGTATGGTTTGGTGAAGCCCTTCCCGCAGAAGGTGCAGGGGTACGGGCGGGCGCCGGTGTGGGACACAATATGTTCCTGCTGGGTTTTCTTGCTCTTGAAACGTTTGTCACACTGAGGGCACGAGTAGGGCCTGTCGTCCACGTGTGACCTGTGATGTTTTGAAAGCTCTCCCTGTGACAAAAATCCCTTCCCGCATTGAGAGCAGAGGAAAGGCTTCTCCCCAGTGTGCATCCTCTCATGCCTCGCCAGCACAGACACCAGCGTGAACCTTTTGGGGCAGTGGGAGCACTGGAAAGGCCGCTCGCCTGTGTGAACGCGAAGGTGTTTCATGAGCATAAAGCGGAGCGAGAAGCGTTTGCTGCACTGGTCGCACTGGTAAGGTCGCTCTCCAGTGTGGGTAGATAGATGCCTCTTTACATCAGATCTCCGAGTGTACGTCTTCTCACAGTGTGGACACTTAAACTGACGCTTCACTTGATGCATCTGCCGGTGCTGGGAGCGTGCGAGCAGGGAGTCGAAGCCTTCGCCGCACTGCTGGCAGATGTAGCGTTTACTGGTGACGTGAGACTTCCTATGCTCGAGGAGCTCGGAGGAAGTGGGAAAGCTCTGGCTGCAGATGGAGCAGATCTGAGGAAGCTGGTTCTCCAGTGAGTGAGACTTCTTATGGTGGACGGTGAGCGCGCGGAGGTTGGCGAAGGAGGACCTACACAGCTGGCAGGAGAAAGAGATGGCCACGCCGTGATGTTTGCTCTCATGTTTGGCCAGGTCCCACGAGTGCTGGAAAGTTCGGTCGCACTGCGAGCAGTGAAACGGTCTCTCTCCGGTGTGAGTGAGCTGGTGCCTCCTGACGTCTGACGTCCGTGTGAACATCTTACCGCATGTTTCACAAGTGAGGGCCTTCTGTTTGCTTCGGGGCTGAGGCACAGTTACTTCGCTTTGACCGTCAGGCGGCTCTGCTGTGCTCTGCTCTGCGTCTCCTTTCGGGAAGAGTTTAATGGATGTAAAAATTTCATCTGTGCTGGAAGGAGATGGTGTAAATTTGGCTCCTGACAGAGTCCTGTACACCTCGGTGCGAACGCTCTGCATGTGGAAGTGAGGAGGGCTGTTTTCTTCAGAGTTGTGGAAGGGACACTGGGAGCAGGTGAAGATGATTGATATCATCTCATCAGAATCCCCTGAAATTTAAAAAAAAAAAAAAGACAGACGTGAGTAAAAACAGGTGGATTCTACTTAAAAGGATCCAAGATGTTTTTCGTCTTCGTGTCAAAATATTACCTTTGTCAAGTTCTTTGATGGCTATAATAGAGGGGGCGCCTGATACATCAGCTCTGCGCCTGGGGAGATAAAAATGTTGTTATGGAATCTGTAAATGTAGATCACTCATGTTTTTGCCATTTTTCATATGGTACATTATCTCTCTACTTTCTCTGAAGACACTGTAATGGGAAGTGACAGATATTTGGATAAAATACTATATTAGAAAGTGAAAAACTAATAATAGTTCAACATTTTGGGAGATATGCTTATTTGAGTTATTCACTCTAATATTTCTGACTTAGAAGAGGAAATAATTATAGTATTACAGTATAAACAGGTTTTGTACATTTCTGGTTCTTTGCTTATTCCTCTGGATGACTTCTTGATTTTACACGTCTCCTGCCGGCTGGGTGACGTCTTTATTTGCAGACGAGAGGATCGGCGCACATTAGCTGAACAGGGAGACCGTTGTGCTTCCCAAGCTGGATCTTCATATAAGACATCTGCAATTTCTTCATGGACAGAAAACGATTCATGGTTATCCTTCAAGTCTGTACAAGAGTTCACATTGCTCTCTACGTCTCCAGGCTGCTTCACCTCTTCGGGAATGTTTTCTTTTTTCTCGTCAATTTGGTCACTTGTTTCAAGCCCTTCGTGTGTTTTTCCTTCACCTGGAGCGTTTCCTGACCCGAGCTCCACATTAAGGGATGAGTCATTACTCTTTACAGTCAGTAAATCTTGACCAAGGCTCTCCTTCCGTAGTGCAAAGGTTTTCGTCAGAGTCTCCAGAGCTTTGGCAACATCCACTGTTTCACTCGTTTCTTCTACCCTCAAGCCGACGGCCTCCTCACCGCCGGCGTTATCTGAGCTGACAGCCACTATCTCTTCTTCATAGAAATCTGTTTGAATTTGCGCTTCAGCTGACTCCATCATTTCTGCGTCTACTTCTGACGCCCCAACTTCCACTTCGGTGTAGACGGCCACGACGCTGTACTGGTCTGTTCCAACGAAGGTGACGGGGTCTAGGACATTAGCGTAGTTGTGGATTGATTCCAGTCCCACAGAGACGTTTGTCTTTTGCGAGGGAGGGATGGATAACGCAGACATGATGCAGCTGCCAATGGTGGATGAAGGGCCATCTATTTAAAAGACAACAAGGAGCCACTGGTTAAAAAACTGTAATTTAAAGGCACTTACTAGAAATCCCTTAAGGGCACTTAAATGTAGTTGTATTTTTTAAATATTACTACTATTGTTGATTAATCTCCTACTTGTTTAGTCTAGAAAACATCAAGTGCTCATCACATTTAAATTAAGAAACTCCTGATTCAATTAAACTTTGAGGATTCAGTTCCGTCAGATTAATACCAATATTGGGTGAATATAAAAGCGCTTTATTCAAGAATTTATTCTCGAAACTTGAATCTTTTTTTATTCCACAAGTAAGCAACAGCGGCATCTTCTTTTGAATATAAAACCGCTTTTTGCCAATTATGAGCTAAGTAGGCAGCCAAGTATACAAAACTACAACATGACTAACAAGTAACCAAATGCACACACACAATTTTGAGCAGATTTACTCATATTCAACATTGGATGATACAACTGAAAATATCTTTTTTACCCCAATGATATAACCAAGAGAAAAGCAGCGAACATTTAAGCAGCTGAGACCAGAGCATGTTTGTCATTTTCCCTTGATAATTAACTTAAAATATGAATTCATAGAACATCATTTTCAACTCCACTCACATGGCATCTTCAGTAGTCCTGAACTCTTGTAGTGCTCGAAGATTAAGCTCAGCTCTTCAGGTGACGACTGAACACACTCCTCCAACACAGGAGGAACAGAGCCGAGCCAGGCTGCAGTCTGTAATCACAGTACGGTGGCGTTTAAGCTGGTGGTAAACGGCACATGACTTGCAGGTAAAACAACCTGACACACCTGGACTGACGGACTTAATACCTGCTTTAAATCTGGTACTGGGAGCAGCTTTTCCAGCTTTGACAGCAGCTCCCACAATAACACATGCAGAGCTGCATCATATTGTGGTCCATACTCCACTGGAAACACCTCCTGTAAGAGATAATTACATTTCTATTTACTGTAGCACGTATTTAAAGCAGTCACAAGCTGAGAAATTAATAAACTAAATCTGTCTGACCTGGAAGAAATATGCCCTCTCGACTGGATCTTTCAGCAGGCTCTGAACAAGTGCAATGAAAGTGGACTCTGTTGTTTTCACCTCTGCATCCATGTACTGCGACAGAGAGGATTCATGTCATTTAAAGACTATAAATGTTTGTTTCCTATAAGGTATTCCTTCAGCATACTTACATCTGTGTTTGCAGAGGTTATTGGGAGTCTGTCCAAATAGCTCTGGATCACTTGTGAGTCGACGACGCCTCGAACTGAGCCTTTACAAAGCTCCAGGATCAACTGAAAACATCAGCAAACTGTTACTGAAGAATGATTACAGCAAACATTTCTGAATATGACACAACACGCAACGTCTGCCCACCCTTGCTCGTAGACCCAGGATGAGCTGGGCTCTCTGTCTGTGGTTGATCAGTCCAGGGACCGCCTCAGTCACCATGAACACAAACTCCTGAACCTTCTCATAGTTCATCACGTCTTTCTGCTTCGCCAGCTGCCACATAGCTGCAGACAGGAGCTGCAATGGGGGCACCAGGAGGCGAAGGGATGACAGAGGCAGGCTGGGCTCTGAAACATAGAAGTGTAATGTGACAGATGGTCTGTTGAGGGCATCAATGAGCTTTTAACCAAAGAGGGCAGACAAACTCATAGACAAATATAGATTAAACCGGTTTTAAAATATTCTTTACAGTTGCTCTTTCACCATGCAAATATACAGGTTTTAGTTTGCTACATAAAAGCAATGTGATAATCACAAATGAATCTATTTTTTCATAGGTGTCAGCTAACTCACCACAGCCTGCTACAAGCCTACGGACCAGTATAATTGCTGGAGAAACCTATTAAATATTGAGTATTTACGGCTGTGCTTTAGGTCTAGGAACAATTATTTATGTTACTTGATATTATTACACAAATTCCGATTAAAAGAAGTAAATTTTTTGTACAAAAGCGCCACTTTGACTGCCCCTGACTGTAATTATTGCATTAATTAGACGGGTCCCGCTAGCTATCTGACTGACATAAACATAGTCTGTTTTGAATTGCAGCGGGAGCAGACTATTTCTGTACATACCATTTATTTTCTCTACTGATCCAATAACCTCCATCAGTGCAATTTGTCTCCTGTAGCAATGAGAAATGAATGTAAAATAATGTGGTTTGATTTATTTGGGCTAACATGCGTTGTTAGCACGCAAGCACCCGTTTCCTCAAGTCGTCTGCTGCGTTTCCTCTTTTCAAGATAAAAGTCTCACCACCCAGCTGTGATCGCTCTCTGTAATCAATACTACAAAAACAAACTACTACGACAATTTCTACTACTACTACTACTACTACTACTACTATTCCTACTACTACTACTACTATTGTTACTACTACTTCTACTACTACTAATAATAATGATTATAATAACATGAATGTACATCAACTTAACATTACGTCCATCAAATACCAGGAAAATGAATATAAATAGATTAAGATAAAATAGACAAATAAACACTTGCCATTTAATTAAATGTTATTTTCAAACCAGCTCTATCTTTCATTTGCAACCAGTCTCTCGATATGACTCTATTGTCCAGAGGTCTTTTATATTAACCTCACATTTAATTAATACACAATAAAACACTGAGTAGCTTTGTAAAAATGTCACAATCAGAAATAATCACCATGATTGTCACAAGAAATAACCGGATGTTGTGATTTTCCACAGACAGGAATTGAAACTTCAAAATAAAAGCTCAGACCTCAATTCCCATTGGCTGGCTCTGCCGGAAGTATCCTCCTGACGTTACGACGTGATCACATCACAAATGGCCGAGTCACATGAAACATTTCACAGCAAGCCTCCCGGTGTGCCTCTGTCTGTCTCTTTCCACTGAAAAGTCTCGCTGTTGGGGTGAAACAGCTCTTTAATCAGCAGGAAGGTTAAAAATCCAACATGGACGAAGACGGGCTGCCGATCGTGGGCTCCGGTGTTGATCTCACCAAGGTTTGATGTCTGACGTTAAGCTAACATTAACATCAGCGGGTGTTAACTAACTAACGTTGAGCCACACATTGAGGAAATGAGAGAGAAACGAGCCAAAACAGTTCAGCAACACGGCTCCCATTCAAGTTTAACAAGTCAGATGGTAGCTGTATATACTAGTTATCTGTAATCAAAGCAGTCATCAGCAAATATCACTGTCAGAGACGGTGTGAATAGTTCAAGCTCCCCATTTAATGTCTGCAGTTTTACCCCAGGAGAAGATCCTGAACTAAACAACAGGGTCAATTATTATCTAACTTTATTGTCACTGGGTCTGCATGTGTATAAAAGTGTAGCAATTACAATAAAACACCGTCTCCGTAAATGTACATTTCAGAAATACACAGATGCCACTTAAGTTAATATTTGTTAGATGATCAAAGCAAAATAATCTGATTTATTCCTGCATTGTCTGTCAGGCAGGTAGACCAAATAAGTATTAACAATGTGACAAAATAAGACTTCATGTGCATTCAAGTTACACAGATAGATAAATTATAATTGTCTTTAATTGCATTTAGTATAAATCTTAATTCCATAACTACACTTATTTACTTATTGCACTTGACTTCACATTGAATCTGTAGTAAACAGCTAATGATTTTACCGTATCTACTGTGTTAAAACTGAATGAATGCAGTAGGTTGTCGTAGCCTTCAGGGGGAGGAATTGCTTCATTAGTTTAATGTGAATTACTTCATTTCCTCTGTTCGTATCATACGCTGGGCTCCTCTCTGAAATAACCTGATGTGTGTCTCCTTCAGGTCCCTGCCATTCAACAGAGAAGAGTCGTTGCCTATCTTAATCAGTTTGTCATGCACACGGTCCGGTTCCTTAACCGATTTTCCACAGTTTGTGAAGAGGTTTGTCCATCTTCTTGGACTCTTTACTTCTATCTCTTCTATTTATTTTGCTCTGTAACACTTCAATCATATCCTGAACTGTTTAACTTCTCCCCCACAGAAACTTGCAAACATATCTCTTCGCATACAGCAGATTGAAACAACCCTGTGCATATTGGAAGCCAAGGTGAGTTCCTGAGCCTCTCCAGTCGTTCTGCCTGTAGTTTATGACGCTCTATATACCTGTCATGTCCATGCACTGATCATATATGAAATATTGTATTGCTCCAATCAGCTGTCCTCCATTCCTGGACTGGAGGACGTCACAATAGATGGACTGAATCAGCAGCAACCTGCTCAGGCCAACGGACCCACTACGGCCAGTCAGAGCCAAACAGCTGGTCCACCAGCAGGGACCCTCCCTCCCACTCAGGTAAACACTGTGATGCACACTGTGCTCAGGAGAGGCCTTCAAAATGTGCCTGTGGAATATTTGAATGGAATAGTTTGGGATTTTCGGAAACATACTTATTCGCCATCTTGCCGAGAGTTAGATGAGAAGACTGAAACCACTCTTGTCTTTGCGTTAATTTGAAGCTAAAGTCAGAACGTGTTTAGCTTAGCTTAGCATAAAGACTTGAATCAAGGAGAAATGGCCAGTATGGCTCTACCACCTACCAGCACCTCTAAAGCTCACAGATAAGCATTTTATGTGTGGTTTGTTAAATTAGCACTCAACATTACAGTGATGATTAATCTCACGGAAATCATTGTACCAGGAGAAGCACATGACTCCCTGTAAAACCACATCTTTACATGTCTGTGTATGTACAGTTAAAACACATGAAACACAGTGCGCCAACTGGTGAGCTTTAGATGTGCTGCTAGGTGGATCCCCCGTTTCCATTTTTTTTTATGCTACGCTAACCATCTGCTGACTGTAGCTTTACATTTAGCATGCAGGCGCACTTTCTGCATGTAAATAAGCAAATTCCTTGAAACGTCAAACTAATCCTTTAGCGAAATGTGCAACAAAGATGTAAAAAAAGTGAAAACACAAACAACACGGACCTTTACACACTCCAACTCCAGCACCAGTACAAAAGAAATGTATGTCCTGTGCCATTAAACCACTTGCTACCTCACACCGTCTCACTAATTTTATTAATTTCATGTTGCAGCCCGCTCAGACTGCACCGGAACCTGCAGCGACACAAAAAGAGGAAGCAGCTGCAGAGAACATCATGACAGTGGCCAAGGACCCGCGTTATGCCCGATATCTGAAAATGTGTCATGTGGTGAGTCATCAGTAATGCCCGCTTATGGACTATAATAAAAATGCAAAATAAAGCGTGTGTTCTGTATCTCAATACACGTCTTATGTGTCACAGGGAGTTCCACCTGAGGCTATAAAGAATAAAATGGTCCTGGAGGGTTTGGATCCCGACTTGCTTGAGTGAGTGTTTTATCACCGATGATCATATATAAATCTGAATTCATGATGAAACCGGCTAATAGCGTTTCCTTTCTTGTCTGGCGGCAGCAAACCGAACGCCCCCGTGCCCGATGGAGGATCGAGGGCCACGGAGGATCAAGACGTTGCTGCCACCAGCTCTGACAGCGAATCGTCTTTCAGCGACTGACGTGTGTCCTCCGTCCCCATTGACACAAAGCTTCCTGTAAAGGCCGCCTATCGCTATTCTGAGCTTCTGCGGGCCTGCACTCAGAAAGAGAGGGAGGTAGCGGTGCGCCTGTAAAGGAGCAGTGAGAGGGTGCAAATGTAAGTGCCTGAAACAGGAGAATCCAACCAGAGCGATTGTAATTACAGCGTAATAGAGCTGAAATGGTTTGGCTTATGGTCGGGCAGTGACCTCCTCAGTTTTGATACATTTAATACATTTGACAAATGATTATTCTTTTCTAAAAGAGGAAATAATTTCCCACGTTGAGATAATGTTAGCAGTAGCAGCAGAACATGACCGTAGCATGTGAACTTTGTACAAAACGTAGTTACATACTGAAGAAGTTATTGGACTTTTTTAGTTGTGCCACTGCTATCACAGTCTAAGCTGAATGTTGCGTCTCTTTTTTTTTTTTTTTTCACATGATCTAAATGAAAAAGACAATAATATATGTTGGATACTTTGAATGTTTTACACATACGTTGCGATTCTGTGTGTTGAAGCCAGGGGAGAAAAATATCACAATAATCTTTCAGTGTCAACGCACAGCTTCACAGGAAGATAACTCATGTCCTCCAGCATGTCATTTTCCTGCCTGAAAATCAGCTGTCAAAAAAAAAAACACTATATCAGGAATCTTTTGACAGAAAGCTTAAAACCGCCTGTTTTGTCTTTATTTCGCAGCAGCAAAATGTGATTTTCATATATTGGCACATGAATGATCCTAGCAGAGTGTCACACTTTGTCATTGCTGAGAAAGTGGACTAGCAAAAGTTACAGGTGGCCATACTGAAGGAACAAAAACTAGAGTTCAGTCTGTGTAAAGCCTCTGTTTTTTTTTTGTCTTGATAATTTTAGACACATTTCCAGTGAACTTTGAACGTATTCAGACCCTTTTGCTTTTTAGAAAACACTCTATTGTTTGACAGAATGTATTAATATGGATTACATTACATGTTTTGGCCATCAACTTACACACAATATTATGTCAAAGCAAAATTACATGATATGTCACTGAAGGACAATAAACAGTACATAGTGATGTATTGTCTGGCTCTGCTTTAGATACTGAAATACTCTCCATTGACATGTCTCTTAATCTTCCAATGGGCTTGTGGAGTTTAAATGTTTTGCTTGAAATGACTGTGTATCGCACACTAATGGAACTTGCACTACAATCAGCGATAAACCGGTAATAAACAACACCAGCAGGTTTAGTTTGCGTCGACTCTTTATCATTACATTCATCAGGAGTCGAGAAACCATGTCGAGCGCTTTAGCATGAAAAGGTTGTCGTTGCTCATGAGATTTCTAGCAGTGGATATTACATTATAACGACTGAAAACGTGAGTGTGGAGAAGTCTGGAAAGCACTTTGTTTTGGATCTGTAATAAACACTCAAACAGCTTTTGTGTGTAAAAAAAAAAAGAAATCTTTATTCTTCAGCTCGGCGTGAACAGTGATCTGTACCATACAACACGTCATAAGCAGAACAGCACCCAAACATAGTAATTCTGTTCAATATATTTTCCCTTCTAAAGACAATATCTGTAGTGAACAAGTTAACAATCTGTGTTCATGTGACTTCCGTCATGTCCACTTATGCATCACAGCACAGGGTTTTACTTTGTGTTTGTCCCGTCTACTGATCAACAGTTGAAGAATCCTCCAAAAGCACTGGCCAGTGAAATATCAGCTGATACTCATGTAATGTAATAGTGATCTTAAATCTGGGCAACAATGACAAGCACTTTAACACTAAAGCGTCAAGAACAGCCTCTTCATTGGCTCTAGTTCTCAGCAACAGGCTTTACAGTACTTCAGAGTAATTATGCATCAAGACCTTTTTATCTACTCATCGAGGCCTCTCCCCTTTGTGTCCTCGGTTTTTCTTAAGTCCACAGTGATCTTACTGATATAATAGTATTTGAATAATAGGGTGCAAATCATAGGTTCCCAGCCTCGATAATCTACGAGATAAAAAGACAAATCTAAATATATTCATGTTGGAAACCTTTGCTTCTACAGGCCCCTGAAAATCCTACAGCAATTTGAGGAGGAAAAGTGAGGAATCCGTCCGGTGGAGCTGTTCTAACTCATGTCCACACTAACCTGTGATTTGTTTTGCTTTCACGAGCCAAGGAGCTGTGAACCACAGAGATGAAAGGTTTTACTTATCTGCCTGTGAGCGCACTGAAAAAACGATCTTCACCTCCAATCATCTATAATTCCATTCATTTTATCATAGCAATCAAATTGAGCAGTTGTAGAGACTCATCCATTATTCGTTTGAACAGTAATTACTAATTAGTCATTTTTCAGCATAAAACGAGCAGCTGCCTTCAATGTCACCCTTTTCTCACAAAACAGTACAGACAATGTGTTCGCACAGACATTCTTGTTATTAGTTTGAGTGGTTTTCTCGTTTCTAACCATGCGTAACGATCATGTGCTCACAGTGTGATGAACTTCTCTTATTAGTTGTCACAGGTCTGACAGGACTAGTCATGCTGGTGAGGCAACAGTTTAGGGCAAAGTGCAAAGTGATGTTTGACTGAACACAAGTGGCAATAAGTACACTTATAAAATGATTTGAGAGTATAAAAAGTACAAAGTTTCAGGCAGGAATCAGTTGTTCAAAATGTATAAATAACAATCTAAAAAGTGCCGTCAGGTGATACAAAACAAAATCTTATAAAAGTGTCAAAATTACAAACATGTATGAGCATAAAAGATTGACAAAAATAATGCAGCACATTTTAAAACCTGATTTAAATACTGATTGTCCTACAAAGATTCGCTGGTAGACGCAGATCCAGACTCTACTCCTCATACTCTGTTTTCACTCGTAGCTTAAACAGCTGTCGGAAATTTAAGGAAAAAAAGGAGAAAAATAAGAATAAGGACCCAGCAATAAAACAGAAAACGAGTTTTAAATGTGCGATACTCACTTTGAAATCTTCGATGTACGTGAGGAAGAAGCAGATGAAGCTGAAGACGACAATCCACTCGCACACGGAGCTGCTCAGTTGGAAGGGATAGTCCTGCAGGGGGGGGGGCATTAACCAAATACAATTACATCCATACATCACATATTGACAGTAGCTCCCAGCCTTTGTCTCACTTGCTAAATATTCAATATTAAATTCACAAACTCTCAATTACAACACAACAAATGACAAATGATTAATCGGTTATCAAAGTAGTTGCTGATCATTCATCTGTCTAATGTCCAGTGGTCTCAGCATTAAAGTGATCACTGTGACACAGTGACAAACAACAGCCCACCTCATCTTTCGTGTCTCTGTGCAGTGTGGCGTGTTTCACAAGGGCCGCACAGATGACAGCTGAATTGTGCTTTGAGGAAAATGACATCACGTGTATTTACTGGCAATGAAACAAATGAAACTACGAGCAAGAGAATAATGTCCCAGCTGTACAGTTAAGTTCCTGGTTAAATGGTGACTTTGGTGAATGGCATGTTTAGCTAATTGTACTCTTTTCATTAGTGTATGGCATATGTGGGGTTTTTTTTTGTATTTTATGTGTAATTTATTGTACTTCCATACTTCTGCAGTTTTACTTGATATTATGATACTGACATCTGTATATTTTACCTACACTGTACATGTAAAAGCCCAATTGGGGGCAAAAATTGAAAATTAGCTACAAACTCTCTGTGAATCACATCACTTTCATGCTCTGTATTGGAACTTTGTTCAATTGCATCGTCTCTATCAAATAACATAAAGCAAAATACATGTTAGCACAGTAGGAATAACATCAGGAAAGCAGAACAGAAAAGGATACTGGGGAAAAATGCCAACGTAGCAATGATGGCAATGCCCAAACGTGTCCAACACACATTCATGGAGGATCCAAATGGATAGGCGTGGTATGATATGGCGGACTGGAGGATTATGTAGAGGATGCCGGAGAGAAAGAACAGCAGAGCTCCGATGTCATGAGCTATCATCACTGTTGTTTCCTGCAATCAAAAAGTAGCAAAATGTGCTATTCAACATGACATTAAATGATTGTCATGTGATTAAAATGTGCACCACATGTGAAGTTATACCTGGAAGGTTGCAACAATACACATGCCCAAACAGGAGATCATCCCAATCCAAAGAGCTGCTTTATTGAGACACGGTTGCACCACGCGCGTTTCCTCACTCAGCTTCTCCACAAACTTGTACCTGGCATAAATGGTGGCTATTCCTGTGCAAAGGTCAAATTGTGCATTTTACATCCACGTTCTGTAAACCTATGACCCCTCTTGCATCCCGCCAAATAGATTCTGCTTTCATTTCTTAAAAAAAGGGAACTGTGACTTTTGGAAAGCCTGGTTCCTCCCTTGGGAAAGCCCAAAGTTGCAGTAAAAGCATCACATTAGAGAGGTGACGCTGCGGATGTTTGCACCTATGGGAGTTTTACCTGCGCAGGCAGAAATGAACGTCATCAAGCCAAAAATGCAGCTCTCTGGAGGGTTGGCACCTGTGTCACTGAAAAGGGAAAAGAAAGATCTGCATCTGCATCACAATGCACATTACATGTGTCCGTCACTTTGTTACTTCCCTTTGTCAGGGCGGTGGTTGAATTGAACTAAATACAGTTAAGTACTGTACTTGAGTTTTAATCTGAGGTAAATATTACACTTTTTACCGCACTTCATGTCAGGTACTTTTCAAAATCAGAGTTTTGTGCATAAAAACATAAAAAGAGGTTATGGAATAAGATGGCTTTCTATAAATTAAACTAGCCGACAGTGTAGGCACAGGAAATTATATATATATATATATATATATATATATATATTTATATATTACTGTTAATGATTTTGAGTTTTGTAGATGTGGACAGGACAAAACAAAGCACTGTCCTGGTGTCTCTTCTCGGTATTTACAGACCAAACAATCAATCGTGTAGTGGAGAAAATAATCAGCAGATTATTCCATCATGAAAACAATCATTAGCTGCAGTGCAATAATAGTGAAAAGGTGATTTCCACCAACTCCAACAATGAAATCCTGCTCTGTTACATCAATGGATGAGTAATGCTGTTGTAACACCAGAATTTCCAGATCCATCTATCTAATAATAACATCTAATATTATAACACTCACCGAGGACGTCTTTATGCTTTGTACTATTACTTTTAAAACTTTAAGAACAGTTTCTCACAACACTTACACACTTCAGATCCTTTACTGAAGTGCAAGTACAAACCACACTGTGAAAACACTGCAATATACCGTAAAATACTGCATTTAGAGTGTTATGTCAGTACAAATACAGTATTTCCCTGGTTTACATTGCAGTAATTGTCCTTGTATTTTTACTCTGCAGTATTACCAGAGTACTTCCTCCACCACTGCTGTGCAGGTTTGTATTTAGCACAATGTTAAGCTTCAGTCGTGTCTTCTTAGAATAAAAGTTTGACTTGAAATGCAGTGGTGAAAAGAGGAGATGTGAAGCTGCACCAGCCTCCATGACCGACAGATGTGTGTGTTACAGCTCAGGCAGCTGGACTCAAGTTAAAATACTGCGGAGGAAAACGAAACTAAAGTCTGTCTGTTTGATTTTCACTAAAATCACCAATAAATCAAACAGCAAAGGGCGCTTTTATACCTCAAATGTCACTTGTTAAACCCAAAAGAATGAATCCCTGCCCGCTTCTCTAAAGTCAAACAAAATAAAAACCCACCTTATGTATGGAAAGATTAAGTCGACATCACGTCTGAAAATCGCAATCAGGTAGGAAATAATGAAAGTGCTGGAGGACCAGATGACCAGGAAGGCTGGCAGAAAGCAGAGTCCTTGCATGAACCAAAACATCTCGGAGAGGTTTTTTAAATGTCCATGTGCGGAGGGAAATAGTACCATGCAGCCCTCGGTTGAAGCGCTGGTCCAGGGACAGGCCTGATGAGCTCTGTTACCGACAGTCACATGGTGCCGCGGCGTGAACTAGAACACACTTCACCAATAAGAAGATGTACAGTGTTGGTTACAGTAACCTCTTCCCCCAAAAAACCACCCCCACTCCCCCAGGACCAGCCTACGCAAATAACAGCACCATCCAGCGCCTCCTTCCTCCCTCTTATCTTACTTTCTCTTTTCTTCCTCTCTTTCTTCACTGGTCCTGTGAAGTTCCTGACCAACAGCAGAGGAATGATTCATATTTGTCACTTAAATATGAGGGACAATAACAGAGTATTAAATGTGCTGCAGAATGATGTTAACAGCTATTTGTAGTCGGTTTATTTAGTTTATTTGTACTTCATTGTAGTTTTTAATTATCCATTTATTATATTTACTACTTTGAATGTTGCCTCTTGGGTTACTCAACAAGAGAATCCATCTTAAACGACTCCGTATTTCTGCTGCTCATTTCAGAGAGACATATTACAGCTGTAGTTTAGTTAGTGCAGATTAAGATTTCAAATACAACATTTAAGATTATTTTATAATAAACTCTATAATAAAACCTTTTTCCCTGCGACAACAGTGAAATGCCTCTTATATTATAGTCAATAATACAAAAATGTAGCATATCATGATATAATATTCACAGAGGCAATTTTCATGCATTTTAAGTTAAGCACTTCAACTCTCAACACTTCCGTGCTTTTATTGAAGTAAATTTTCTATGTTAGATTGAGTATTTTTGTGGTTTTGATCTGTGTTTCGTTATTTCACCGTGGCTCTCTGGCGGAGGACGAGCTTGTGGAGGAGATTGAGTGCTGCCAGATTCATGTAGCTGGGTTCCCCTTTACATGTGGAAACAAACTGTTTGTCTTTGGACTTTCCGTCCTTGGTTTGGGAGTCATCCAATAAGTGAGTGCCACAGGATATAGCAGGCCACGCTTTGTTATGGTTTGTCGCAGACTGTCAATACATGGCCTACGCCTGAGATTCTGAGGTGTGGCAGGGACACGGTGTTTGTGCTCAGCTCAAACATTACAGTGTCATATCAGATCCTGGTAAAAAACACCATGTTTGACCCAAAGAGTCACAATAGCCATAGTTATGGGCTGACATTTTTCCATAATTCTGGCTATTGTGACTCTTTGGGTCACGCTGAGATTCAAATAAACATGTCATTTACAGGTTTGTGATGGTAACGTTACCTGCTAGAAAAGGCCGCCCAGCTGCTGTGGATGTAGGTCCCCATGCAGTTAGTCAACAAGGGGTGCTGCTCTCTGTGTTTACTTTCAGTCAGACTTTAGGGACCTGGATGGTGTGGGACACTGAGGAAGTTGCCCTTTTTTTTAGGTTGTTAATCTAACTTTAGATATGTGGCTGCATGTTTTTTGCATGTTTTTTGCATGTTTCAGGATCTAGAGGTATTGCGGGCGCATCTGGAACATCTGGTGGAGGCTCATATCCAGAAGTCTTTCACCTCTGTAGAGCTTCTCCTACAGCCTAAAGAAAGCCTAGGGACACAGTCCAAGAGGGGCCAGATCAGAGCCTCCTCTGTTGATGCATAGCTATTGAAGCTCACCAGCGCCTGACTTGGCAGCAAACCTAAGAAAGTGTTGGTTTAAAAGGACATTTATCAGGCTTTGTGGGACTCCTGACTCAGCAGAGAAGAAGGCTATGTGCAGGCCAGGGAAACTACTGTGTGGTCTCAGACTACTAGGACTTTTGGTTCTGGTAAACTGTATCTCTGGATAGGATAACGCCTAGAACGTGTAGTTCAATGACGCCATCATGTGATGCCACACGAGCAACTGCTTTTTTCTAATTTCTTTTAAAGTCCTATAGTGATAGTCCTGAGCAGATTTATTGTGTTGCAGAGCACATTGGCAGTTGTCAGTTTTTATATCTGAGGATGAAGAATTTGGATTGTAAGATTTGTGAAACTATATGAATGGATTAACACTCAACCTGCGGAGGTAAACACTTCTTTTAAATATTCCTTGATTACTTCTTTCTTCTGACAACATCAAAATGAAGGATTATATCATTCTTTGGGTTTTTCAGAAGTACTCTTGACCCTCAACTTTGCAACAAGAAATCTTAAGGCAGCAACTTTAAAAATAGTAACCTAAAAATAATTAAAGTATTCAAAAATAACACATATAAACAGATGGAAGGAAACCCTCCCAATATTCTGTTTTCAGCTTTTTCCCTTTTCTAAACAATCTGTCAACTTGGTCCCTTGAGCCAGCGCACAGTAGGCCCGACTTTCTGTACCATCCATGCGGGAAGACCATGAATGCATCACGGAGCCTGCTCCTCTCCACCAGGAGGCGACAATGAGGCGAAGAAGCAGCGGGGCGGCAGCAGCAAGCGTCACCACCACCGAAGAAGAGCAAAATGTATGGTTGTCATGTGTCATGCAGTCTGGCCGTCGGTCAGCTGACAGATCCTTGTCGCTTGTGATGTTTACTTTTATAGTTTAGTGCGATACCCAGCGTTTTTCTTTGAATGAATGCAGCGCTATGCTTCGCCAAGGAGAACCATGGTAGTCGTCAACTCGGTGCTGAAGCTGCTACAGAGGCAGACGTACACCTGCCTGTCCCACCGATATGGGCTCTACCTCTGCTTTGGGGGGCTCGTCCTCATGATAGTTTCCGCCTTTCAGTTTGGAGAGGTGAGCTTCATCTATTTTCTCAACTCCAGTCACTTACTAGCCGCCAATTTTTGCTGCCGAGCCGGCTAACGTTGGTTGCTTGACAGCTGTTGTATTGAGGCGGCGTCCCACCAGATTCCACTCAAAAAGTCAGCAGTTAAAAGCGATCTAGCTTGTTAGTAAAGCTGTGCGTCTTTAGATCTCAGGTTGAGACGTTTGAAGAATCTTTCTGGTGTTCATGCTAGTTCGGCATAATAACAATTCACTTAATTTAACGTATTCCAAAAGAAGTCTCAAATTTCTCTTAACAATTAACTCCCATCGCTAAACTGATTGCCATCCACGTTGTAAGTTAACCATTGCTGCTGAGAAAGACTAGTTAATGCCATGCAAACCATTTTAACAAATTTTAAACCTGTTAAATTGAACAGCTGTTTCTAAAAATCCCTGGAGTTTTCAAAAAGTCTTACTACACAGGGTATCTACCTGTGCAATTGATCCATGAACACTTAAACTGCTCTGTTTTTGAGTGTGGTTTGGTGTGGCCTTGGCTGTGTGTGATATCATGTAGTGCCCTTTCCTCTCCATACAGGTGGTGGTGGAGTGGAGTCGGGACCAGTATCATGTGCTGTTTGACTCCTACAGAGACAATGTGGGTGGGAAATCATTCCAAAGCAGGTGAGAAAGTGACTGTATTTATGCTCTCAATAACAAAAGAGATGCATGACTGTCACTGCTGTGTCACCCCCTCGTTTAGCCACACAGCAGGCTATCTTTATCTCTGTGCTTACTGTAATAAGTGCAAAATCTTCCTGGGTGGAGTTCAAAAGTAAAGAATATTTCCATATTCACAAATGTTAACGGGAAAGAGCGTGCAAGCCTTAAGCCCACTTTATGCAAAAATTTTCCCTCATGCCACCTAAGATTGTTTGTACCCTTCCCTTGAGAGAAACCCAAAAGAGCTGGACGGGGGGTAGCCATGCATGAACAAAAATTATTTCAGACTGCACGAAAGCCAGCGCTTGGGATGGAAACGGGGTCGCAGCTTTGCAGTTTGAGGACCGTCTGAGTGATATGAGTGTCTCTTTCTTGTAGGCTCTGTCTGCCCATGCCTATTGATGTCGTGTACACATGGGTGAACGGCACAGACATGGCTCTGCTGAAGGAACTGAAGAAGGTCAAAGAGCAACTGGAGGAGGAACAAAGAGCTCTGAGGTAGCTGTGACTCCACTGTCTATGGACATGCAGCGCTGCAGTGAAGCTTGATTGTTAGGTAGAATTAATGTAGGTTATAACCCATCTACATGTGAATATAAGCCACTATTTCTCTGCAGAAAGTGGTCTTCAGTCTTCGGTTTTTCACCTGAATGCAGTCAGAATTAGCGTACAGGCTTGAGCTGCAGTATTTTCATTTTCACTCTGACTGGCTTGTTCAGACATTCTCCCCAAGAGGGAATCTTAGCTCGAAGGTTAGAATAACTATGAGGAGAAGCTTCCCATGTTTCATGAGTCTCTGAACTTTTCTTCTTCTCTCAGCTGTAGCATGGAAATGTGTTAAAACGGTGCAGTTTTCTTGTTCTCTGTAAACAATGCATTGCTGTACAGTGGTTTGAAAATAATTTTCAAGATGAAAATAATTTCAGTTCACTTTTTTGTTGCATTTAGGGAACGCCTGGGTAAAAATGCAAGTGAGCCAACTGAAGTGCCAAAAGACAGGTGAGCAGAAGATAGGTTTGGTGTTTCTGGCTGAAATGATTAGATGGAGTATCAAGTGTTTCAAAACACTTGGGAAATGACTGTTCACAATGACGCCGCATTGTGAGAACACTGAATTTGATGTTGAAACAGGAACTTGAGGAGGGTTATACCACAAGGAGGTATAATTCAAGTGTTAACAGGTGGGTTATCGGTTAAACAGTTTAATTTGACAGAGGCAAAAAAGGGCGAGCACTTGGTTGTTTTACATGTTTGAACGTTTTTCTTTGTGTATATGCCTCCGTATGGACATTCATTAAGTAAAAAGCAATGGGATATGAAAATGTAAGAGCATTTCTGGCATTTTCTTTTCTAAAAAGTGTACCTAAGTCCTTATACGTTTAACACTGAGATCAACTTTGGTGGTCATTTGACTCTTTGAGCTCACACAGCAGGCTGAACCACAGTGAGGGTTTGACTTCTGGCTAAGTACCGCCTCTGTTCGCCTCCAAGAGGGTAGCAAGGGGGGGCACCTCTCGCACCTTCTCCTCTCCTCTTTCTGTCAAGATTAAAAACCCAACTGTGAGTTTTAACCACAGACACCGAGAGGGGCTTGATGCAACATTTCCAGAAAGCAAGCTGTTTGCTGAACATGTGACCTTGACAAACACCATGCAAAACCACAAAGTCAGAGGAAGTGTTCATCTGAGTGAGAGTACACGCTGAAGAGACATTGAGACATTGATTATTTTTGTCTATTGTCGTCCATTGTTTTTTTTAGTGTTAAGCCAGAATGCCTGCTGTCTCACTGCATCATAGCGCCAATGCTGGCCCTGGACCCGGCTCTGCCAGCCAACATTACCCTCAAAGAGCTGCCGTCTCTCTCTCCCTCCTTCTCCGCCGCCAAAGAGCTGCTGCTGATGAATAAGCCTTTCCACCCGTCCACCACCGCCTCCGTAGTCGTCTTCCATTCGCAGGCTGACGGTAAAAACGCACAAGAGAATTCAGAGACAGTTGCGCGAAATGAGATCAGACGATTAGGTCGAAACAAACAAGGGGGAAAAAAAGTTCATAGAAAAGGGTGTAAATGACTCCACGCAGCACGTGAGAGGTTCTCACGGTAAACACTACAGAGGGGTGTAATGACTGAAACCACCATCGTCATCACTCAGACATGAAAATGTATTTAAAATGTAAAAGATGCTATTTGAAGAACGTGTGATTAGTAACCAGAACGTGATGATGCTGCACTGATGGAGAGAAAACAACTGCTGCATGAATGATCAGTGCAGTGAGGGTATGAACTCTGCTTTTTTAAAAAAAAGATTTGTTTCTGTTCCGTTTCCTTCGCCAATAGCATACATGTAGCACTCCAAATGTTCCTGCACAGAAAAGGAGAAGAAAAAGAAAGCAAAAGACACTGTTTCATTACAACATAGACAATAAATACACAGTAAAATGAAATAGAATAAAAGAAAAACTATAAATGTCCTGTAACAAAGAGATGATGACTGCACACAATAACAATACCTTTTTTGACATTTAGGCATTTAAACACACCATCCGATAATAAACGCTGACCCCTGGTCGCTATGTTTAACCATTTTAATGATCTAAAATGTCCTTTACTGATTGCCATACATTATATTTTCTAACATTAAGGCAGGCATTAGACTTCTTGACTACTCTGAACCATATAGTTATCAGATAAATACGGTAAAACCAATAAGCTGAATCTATGGCCTGTTAAACTGTTTAGTCTCCAAACAAAACACCTTAAGATTATAAAGATTCAATTCAGATTTTGAACTTGGCAGAAACAGTTAACTTGTCCTCTCAAAACTGGTAGATGACTTTCTCATTTAGTTCATCAAGTAGAGCACGTCTCTAATCCAAGGCTAATGGGTAGATGGAGCCGGGGATTTTGTCTAGATATTTGAATATTAATATTAATATCCACTCTCAGTCCTAGGTTTTCTTTTAAATCATATTAAAGCAGGTAAGTTGAACCGAGAGTGCGAATTTGTTTGCAACATTTATTTAGGGGAAAGATGGTGATGAATGATAGGGGAGATCTGTGATCTGATCTATGTAGCTGAAGTTTTCCTGTTGTGTTGCTTACTATTCATTCATTGTTTTTTACAGCTGACAAAGCCTATACCGATGTGTCTAAGGAAGAACAGAAATTCTCTGTGTCCAGATGTTACCTGGTGAGTTTATATTAATTGTTAAATGTGTGTTGATCTTCAACATATATCCTCAGCATATCCTCCTGTCCTATGCACAGCCCTCCGTCATATTCCTGATCACAGAATGACAGACAACGGTAATGAAACATCACACAGTGTTTTTATTAAATACTGAAAGGCCCGTCTTTGTTGTGTGTTTTGCAGACGACAGATAAAGAGGCTCCGGGCCTGATCCGCATGCAGTCTCTGGCCTACCTGAGCGGCTTCCCGGCCTCCTATAAAGAAACGGAGCAGCTGAGAGTCAAACTACCCTCTGTTGTAACCAGTAAGATTAAACAGGTAAAGCAGACATTTTTTTATTGTTACTTATTATTTACTACTTGCTAGCAATGTCCCGATCACTGCTCTTATGTCTGGGTATCTGCCGATGCTGAGTCTGATCCGATTTACCTAAATGTTGATTATATGTGTATCTGGCACACTGAAACAGCAGCTTTAGCCTTTTCTTTTGTAATGAGCAGCTTGATTCAAAAACTGCACATCCTGGTTCAAAACTATAAAGGTGATGAGCTTGAATTACTGATTGGACAAAAGTTAAGGATTAACTGGGAGAATGTGAAGCAATCAGCCAAACAGAAGACTTATCCCTCCGTTGGAGTGACTTAATCTATTCGCGGATGAATCAGATTTGTTTGCCAGTTGTAAGAGTTCCTGGTGGTGGTGTGATGCCAAAAAGTGCTAGAATACAAGAATAGATAAGACCGTTTGTCAGACATCTCCAACCTGTCTGCTCGAATTCTGTTGTTGATTTGTAATATTATCAATCATAGATGCATTTTGATGCGTTTTCCCCAAAACTGAACCTGTTAAAACCAGTCGAGCGGTCTCTGATAAGGAGGATGTGTCCGTTTCAAACCAGCAGGTGACACAGTTGCACACTTGATAAATGTCCAGCAGACACTGTTGACTTTTAGCTTTCTTTCATTAATTGCATTGGATACTTGACACAGAGAATATGAATTATTTCCTCAAGTAGTTTTTGGGAGTGGTGTTAGTGACGAGGTGAAAGGAAGCGTTAAAGTAAGCGACTCTGCCACCAGATGTCACTCTCACATTGTCCAGCCACAGTGCTGAAGGATGTCGCTCCATCATCATTACTACAGACGTATACTGTATTTTCTGTGTGTGCACAAATTAAGGTTTTGATCTTTTTATACATCGTAACAGCGTAATCTAAGACAGGACTAAACACAAATGTCATATCCTCCTTGGAGAGGAGGTTGCTCCGTCCTGCTAAATATGGGCTTTTTCTATTTTGAACACTTGTGATGTGGATAAGGGGCCTCTGTTTAGCTCGGCCGGTGGCGTGTGTGTCTAATAATTTTCTTTAATCAGGACTCTACTTTATATTTTGAGAGGGAGGAATGCCACTAACGAGCGTGGATTACTCTGAAATAATCAAAGAAAACAAAACGGCGCGGCCTGGAGCTGAGTGTCCCTGTCACACCAGCAGACGGGCAGGACAGGCCTGAGTCAACTGTTTGTCCCGTCTCCTGACGATACGCTCACATGGCTGATTAGACTTAATGGGTGATGGATTAGATAACATCTTTTGTATGTTCTGTATGTACACTATCAGCAGAGTCTTTATGAAGCATGAAAACAACCTGCCATGAAGCCAAAGTCTTAAAAACCCCCAATTACTGTGTTTAGGAATGAAGGAATTACTCCGTTACTGATTAATTGATGGGCAGAGCGAAATTCCCCCAAATTGTCAACATTTTTTTTTCTGCAGGAGTGAATTGGACAGCTTTGTTTTTGGACTGTTGGTCAGAGACAACAAGCAATTCAAATATGTCCTCTTCAGTTTTGAGAAATTATGAAAAGCTACTTTCTCTATTTTATTTGCTTTTATAGACCAATCTATATAAGTATATTCATTGATAATAATTATTATCAATAATTGTTGCAGCTTGTCCTTTATTTTACAGGTTATATTACAGTATCAAATTATAGTCTAGTCTATAATCATTAAAGTTTATTAAACCAATTATTTGTCACTAAATGACGCAATAAAGGAAAACATAAATATATGTAAGAAAAAAAACAGCACAATGTATACAAGTTAAATAATTACTTAAAAAATCATAAAAACTAAATATTCACAGTTTCTTACTCAGGTCATTTCTATTTTAAACCGGGTACGAATCATGTGTAGGGGAATCCTCCATGGGGTACATTTTATGAATGATCCTAACATCTTTTCAAGGTTTTTGGGGGTTCAAATAAATAATAAATATATAATTATACATATATAATTTTGCTCTGCCATCTACAGAGCAAAATACCTGACATTTTAACAACAAGACACTGTACATTGTAATGGTGTATATAAAGGTCAGATACAGATTTACAGCTGTCTTTAGTGACCCTCAGGGGAGCAGTAGGTGATGATATGTAGGTTAACAGTGTTTAGCCTACATATCATCATCATCATCATCATCATCATCATCATCATCATCATCATCATCATCAAGCCCAGTCCCTAAAATTCCTCACATTGCTCTTCAGGTTTGCCTCTGAGGTCATGTGATAATAACTAGCGGCATTCGGGCTGTAACCTTAGCTGGCGGTGCGGGGGTTAACATTAGAACAACTGTTTGGGGTGGCGCGGCGCCAGCCAGCACGCCGAAAGGTCACAGGGATTTTACCAACCGTTGCTG